>NC_132927.1:50100915-50416629 GCF_047675955.1 Chlorocebus sabaeus | reverse complement strand
AACCCTTAACTTGGAAGGGCAAGTCAGTATACCCTGCGCCCCTTCATTGGCCTGAGCCACTTCCTGTCCTCAGGGCTGAAGAGAACAGGACAAAGCTAACTAGTACACAGTGTGGAGAGCTGATGGCCTGACTTCTGTGTTCCAGAGGTGGTTGAGCATGCCTGTAGTGTGACATCCCTCATGATGGGAGAGACCATGCCATCCATCACCAAAGACATGGACCTTTATTCCTACCGTCTGCCTCTGGGAGTGTGTGCAGGCATTGCTCCATTCAATTTTCCCGCCATGATCCCCCTTTGGATGTTTCCCATGGCCATGGTGTGTGGAAATACCTTCCTAATGAAACCATCCGAGCGAGTCCCTGGAGCAACTATGCTTCTTGCTAAGTTGCTCCAGGATTCTGGTGCCCCTGATGGAACATTAAACATCATCCATGGACAACATGAAGGTAACGACCCTTCTGCATATGGCTACTTAATCTGGCTACCAAAAAATCAAGGTGTTTAGTGATGATTGGATGTTTTAGGATAAGGAACCTACTTGTAAAGAGGAAAGTATTTACTCATTTTAACCTCCATGTTTGTTGATGATTTTGCCATCTTTGTGCTCCAAGGTAACCAACTAGGGAATAGCAGTGCTTCTTGCCCTACAGTATATATTGGGACACTAGAAATCTGGATTAGGGCTAGACACAGATAAGATTAAAAAAGAAACTTTTTTCTTCAATATGAAGAGAATACATGAGGATATTTAACTCAGAGAATTTGCAGATCTCAGAGATACGGAAGGCCTTCCAATTCTTGTAATAATAGCTAATACTTAAATAGTGCGTCTGTGTGTCACGCACTGTTCCTAGTGCTTTTTATCTATTAATCTTTATAATCACCCTTTGAGATAGGTATTATTTTTTCCATTTTGCAGAAGAGAAAAATGAGACATAGTGAAATCAATTAGCCCAAAGTCACAGTGCTAGAAACCGTCAAAGCCAGGATGTGTATACCCATCCAGGAAGGCTGACTCTGATTTTTGCTTTTAAAAACTATGCTATATTACCTCTCACATGAGAACACAATAGTGTCTGAGTGTCCCAGTACATAGTCACCATTGAGGAAATATTGTTATTCTTTTTTTTTTGAGATGAAGTCTCCCTCTGTTGCCCAGGCTGAAGTGCAGTGGTGCGATTTCAGCTCACTCTACCCTCCACCTCCCAGGTTCAATCAATTCTCCTGCCTCAGCCTCCTGAATAGCTGGGATTACAGGCATGTGCCACCGTGCCCCACTACTTTTGGTAAAACTATTTAGTACAGACGGGGTTTCACCATGTTGGCCAGGCTGGTCTCAAACTCCTGACCTCAGGTGATCCACCCGCCTCAGCCTCCCAAAGTGCTGGGATTACAGGCGTGAGCCACCGTGCACTGCCTATTGTTATTCTTGAAGGACAAAAAAGAAGAGTTCAGTATTCAAAGGCTGTTATTTTCGAGGAAAATAGGAGTTGCAGCCTTCAAAGTTAGATTAAGGCTGGGTGCAATGGCACACACCTGTGATGCCAGCACTTTGGGAGGCAAAGGCAGGCGGATCACTTGAGCCCAGGAGTTCAAGACCAGCTTGGGCTATGTGGCAAAACCCCTGTCTCTACAAAAAAATACAAAACTTAGCCAGGAATGGTGGCATGTGCAGGTAGTCCCATGAGGTGGGAAGACGGCTTAAGCCTGGCAGACAGAGGTTGCAGTGAGCCAAGATTGCACCACTGCACTCCAGCCTAGGTGAAACAGTGAGACCCTGTCTCAAAAAAATAAAATAAAATAAAATAAAAGTTAGATTAGAAGTGGAAATTCTGGAGTAACACATGAGAAAAATCATGAAAGGAAAGAGGCTAAATAGAATTTATTTTTTATTTTTTATTTTTTTGAGATGGACTTCTGCTCTTGTTGCCCAGGCTGGAGTGCAATGGCATGATCTTGGCTCACTGCAGCCTCTGCCTCCTAGGTTCAAGCAATTCTCAATTCTCCTGCCTCAGACTCCCAAGTAGCTGGGATTACAAGCGCCCACCACCACGCCTGGCTAATTTTTTTGTATTTTTAGTAGAGACAGGGTTTCACCATATTGGCTAGGATGGTCTCGAACTCTTGACCTCAGGTGATCCACCTGCCTCAGCCTCCCAAAGTGCTGGAATTACAGGCATGAGCCACCGTGTCCAGCCGGCTAAATAGAATTTAAAAGATACAAGGAGAGAACTTTACAATGAGAATCCAGTATAGAAAAACAAACACAGGCCTGGCGCAGTGGCTCACACCTGTAATCCCAGCATTTTGGGAGGCCAAGGCGAGTGGATGACAAGGTCAGGAGTTCAAGACCATGATGGTTAAACCCCGTGTCTACTAAAAATACAAAAATTAGCCAGGCATGATGGCGGGTGCCTATAATCCCAGCTGCTTGGGAGGCTGAGACAGAGAATTGCTTGAACCTGGGAGGCGTCAGTTGCAGTGAGCCAAGATCGCACCACTGCATTCCAGCCTGGACAACAGAGCAAGACTCCGTCTCAAAAAAAAAAAAAAGAAGAAAAGAAAAACACAGGAAAACTTCAATTTCATAACAGTGGGGAAAGGGGAAATTTTCCGTGTTGAGAATTCATTTGCTCCTTTGTGAGTGATCATTTATTTTCTTCTTAAAGCTGTAAATTTTATTTGCGATCATCCGGACATCAAAGCAATCAGCTTTGTGGGATCCAACCAGGCAGGAGAGTATATCTTCGAGAGAGGATCAAGACATGGAAAGAGGGTTCAAGCCAATATGGTGACTTCTTATTCCTTTTTTCTCCAATCTTTATTCTATATATGAAAATTACCTAGGAACAGACCTTCAGCAGAGAGGCCACTCATCCCACTCCAATGTCAGTGTTTCTTTTATTTTTTTGAGACAGAGTCTCTGTTGCCAGGCTGGAGTGCAGTGGCATGATCTTGGCTCACTGCAACCTCTGCCTCCCAGGTTCAAGTGATTCTCCTGCCTCAGCCTCCTGAGTAGCTAGGACTACAGGCGCGCGCCACTGCGCCTGGCTAATTTTTCTATTTTTTTTCAGTAGAGATGGGGTTTCACCATGTTGGCCAGGATGGTTTCGATCTCCTGACCTTGTGATCTGCCCACCTCGGTCTCCCAAAGTGCTGGGATTACAGACATAAGCCTTACCATGTCCTTCTGAATGTCTTCTCTTTAAATCATGAACCTTTAGAGGAGTTTCATTCTAAGTCACGTTAATCACTTTTTTTTGAAACAGAGTCTTACTGTCACCCAGGCTAGGGTGTGGTGGTGCCATCACAGCTCACTGCAACCTCCACCTCCCAGGTTCAAACAATTCTCGTGCCTCAGCCTCCCAAGTAGCTGGGATTACAGGTGCCTACCACCACACCCGGCTAATTTTTGTATTTTTTGGTATAGATGGGGTTTCACCATGTTGGCCAAGCTGGTCTTGAACTCCTGACCTCAAGTGATCCGCCCACCTCGGCCTCCCAAAGTGCTGGGATTACAGGCATGAGCCACTATGCCTGGCTCTTTTGAAATTCTATATCAAGAGGTCTACTTTCTGTTTTGCCTTTCAGCTGGTTACTGGCATTATTGCTGTAAGGCTGTAAGTTCTTTCTCTTTTTTTATTTTTTTAACATTGCTCTTCTTATAACTGAAAAACCCAGCAGACAACAAATTCTTTCCTTTTGTTGTTTTTGTGTTTTTTGTTTTTGTTTTTGTTTTGAGACAGGGGTCTCACTCTGTCACCCACTCTGGAGTACAATGGTGTGATCTTGGCTCACTGCAACCTCTGCCTCCCAGAATCAAGGGGTTCCCCTACCTCAGCTTCCCAAGTAACTGGGACCACAGGCTTGTGCCATCATTCCTGGCTAAGTTTTTGTATTTTTTGTAGAGATCGTGTTTCACCATGTTGCCTAAGCTGGTCTTGAACACCTGACCTCAAGTGATCCTTCCCACCTCAGCCTCCCAAAGTGCTGGGATTACAGGCATTAGCCACCATACCTGGTCCACTGCTTAATTTCTTAGCTTAATTGTATTTGGCCAAGGAAGATTCCTGTGCTTTTCTGTATTTTTTTTTTTAGGGAGCCAAGAACCATGGGGTAGTCATGCCAGATGCCAATAAGGAAAATACCCTGAACCAGCTGGTTGGGGCAGCATTTGGAGCTGCTGGTCAGCGCTGCATGGCTCTTTCAACAGCAGTCCTTGTGGGAGAAGCCAAGAAGTGGCTGCCAGAGCTGGTGGAGCGTGCCAAAAACCTGAGAGTCAATGCAGGTAATCAATCACCTGCCTTGCTCCCTTAGATTTTGCATCTGTGGCACTAAGCTCTTGAGTTCTGTCAGTGGCCTTGGCCAGTGGGAACAATCATGTCTATTCTTGCCATTTCCTCTCTTTATATTGTACTTGTCACTTGGATTCATCTCACTAGCAGTTTTTTTTTTTTTTTTAAAAGGCAGAGGCTCTCTGTCACCCAAACTGAGTGCAGTGGTGCCATCCTAGCTCATGGCAGCCTCAAACTCTTGGGCTCAAGTGATCCTCCTGCCTCAGCCTCCTAAGCAGCTTGGACCACAGGTGTGCACCACCACCTGGCTAATTTTTTTATTTTTTGTAAAGATGACGTCTCACTTTGTTGCCCAGGCTGGTCTGGAACTCCTGGGCTCAAGCAGTCCTCCTGCCTTGGCCTCCTAAAGCTTTGGGATTACAGGCATGAGCCCTGACAGCAGTCATAATTTATGTTAATGAGGACCTTAAATTCTTCTGTGTTGTTTTACAGGAGATCAGCCTGGAGCTGATCTTGGCCCTCTGATCACTCCCCAGGCCAAAGAGCGAGTCTGTAATCTGATTGATAGTGGAACAAAGGAGGGAGCTTCCATCCTTCTTGATGGGCGAAAAATTAAAGTGAAAGGCTATGAAAATGGTAACTTTGTTGGACCAACCATCATCTCGAATGTCAAGGTGAACAACTTTTATTTCACAAATATGAGAGCTGAAGGTACCTTAAAGGCTATAGAATCTCATCCCTCTAATTTATTAATCAAAATACTTAATGACTAAGACTTCATCTCTTGCCAGGATTGATCAGTTATTTTATCTGGAGTCTGAATGGGCCTCCCCTTCTAACTCCCAACCAAACTCTTTCCACTATACCAGCAGTCTGCAAACTTGCCATAAAGGGATATTTTCAGCTTTACAGGGATATAGTGTCTGTTGCAACTAAACTCTGATGTTGTAGTGTGAGATCAGCCATAAACATTGGGTGGCTGTGTTCCAATAAAACTTTATTTTTGGACACTGATATTTGAGTTTCATATCATTTAATATATGATTAAATATTTTTTTCAACCATTTAAAAATGCAGAAACCATTTTTAACTTGGGGGCTGTACAAAAACAGGCAGGAAGCCACATTTGGCCCACAGGCTATAGTTTGCCAAACACTATCTTATCTTATACTGGTTTGTTAATGTTTTCTCTCCTGTGTCCCTCTTGCTGCCTAGCTTATGGCTACTGCAGTGTCTCAATCAATATATCAACCACCCGATATTTATTGATAGTGACAGAAATAATTGACTTGTCAATTTTTATTTATCAAAACTTTGAAAGTCTCTCAGCTAACATGACTTAAAAATTGAGGTAATGAGGCGTTTTTTGAAATTCATATAGCCCTAGTATAATAGTGAATCATCAAGTGTTGAATGTAAGTGCAGTAGAAATTATGAAATCTCTTGCCACAGAACCAAACAGAAAAATCCGTTTACCAGCAACAAACATTAATTGCATGGTGAAGGATGTTTTGAGTGTCTATGACCTGATATCAAAATATAAACATACAGACTTTTTTGGGAGGCAAAGGAGTGAATAAGAATGGATTGTTTATGTTATAGAAAACAGCATTGGGTTTCTATAAAGAGAAAAATTATCCTGGTATATTTAATATAGATTGGATTTATAAAAAATAAATTTTCATGTAACTTTTTGATAACAATTGGATGAAACAAGTTGTTCAGGTATTAAAAAGGAAGCTAATGATGGGTCATGAACTAAAAATACAGTCCCTTAAAGGAAGTGTGGTTATTGTTGACAGGAATTCCAAGTTGTTTATATGATTGGTAACTTGGAAGATGGAACACAGTTAAGAGAGGACTTTTTTAAAAATAAGTGATTTGAAATGAAAAGAGATTACTAATATGAAAGTTGTCCATGTAAATGATGTGTAGTAAATGAAAGTATCAAATAAGCGTAAAATACTCAGAATCCAAAAAGCTGACTTCTTTTCTGGATGCATCACTCCTGGCAGCCAAATATGACCTGTTACAAAGAGGAGATTTTTGGTCCAGTTCTTGTGGTTCTGGAGACAGAAACATTGGATGAAGCCATTCAGATTGTAAATAACAACCCATATGGAAATGGAACTGCCATCTTCACCACCAATGGAGCCACTGCTCGGAAATATGCCCACTTGGTGGATGTTGGACAGGTATGTGAACAGAATTTTTAAGAGATTCTTATATCCATTTACTATTTCCTAAGAGGAAACAGTAAATAATGGTGAGTCACTGGTTTAAGATTGCCCCCATGACCTCCCACATTGCCCCATTTCTTCCTCAGGAATGAAAGTTCATGGGGTAAAGGACAGGGTGGAAGGTGGGTATTTAAAACTGGTCTCTGATGCTGTTGTGCTTCTAAATGGAGAGTTCCTTTGTCCTTAGGGTATGACACGGATTTGTTCTGTTTTAGGTGGGAGTGAATGTCCCCATTCCAGTGCCTTTGCCAATGTTCTCATTCACCGGCTCTCGATCCTCCTTCAGGGGAGACACCAATTTCTATGGCAAACAGGTAACTTTTGAGTTAAAATTTTTGTCTTTTCCCTTAAGAAATTTTCTTGAAGATATTCAGGAGCAAGGATTCTGCAAGGAAGGGCCTGCCAGCAGCTTCTGTGGGGTCATAATCAGTGCTTCTCAGAAGGTTCCCTAAAAAAGATTTAAAAGTTAACAAAATTTTGCCAAGCTACTTCTTCCTGAATAATTCAAAGCAACAAAGTTTTGAGGAAAGAACATGGGGAAGTCCAAGCCTTTGTATATGCCACTTCCTGAGCGTGTGACCCTCTTCGCCATCTCTCCCCTTTCATCTGACTAACTCCTAATCATCATGTCTCAATTTAAAGAATGAGCTCCTCCAGAAAACCTCCTCCAACTGCCACCACCCCTCCCTCAGTGCTGGGTGGTGTGACCCCAGTGTGTTCCCATTGCACATAGTTTTTCTGTAATAGTTATTCATTTACAAAAAATGTTATTGAGCACCTTCTTTGTAGCAGACATTATTATTATTTTTTGAGACACAATCTCACTCTGTTGCCCAGGCTGGAGTGCTGTGGCATGGTCTCAGCTCTCTGAAACCTCCGCCTCCTGGGTTCAAGCAATTCTCCTGCCTCAGGCTCCTGAATAGCTGGGACTACAGGTGCCTGACACCATGCCCGGGTAATTTTTTGTTTTTCAGTAGAGACAGGGTTTCACCATGTTGGCCAGGCTGGTTTCAAACTCCTGACCTCATGATCCGCCCACCTCAGCCTCCCAAAGCACTGGGATTACAGGTGTGAGCCACTGTGCCCAGCCTGTAGTAGGCATTAATTTAGGCACTATGAATATAGCACTGAACAAGAAAAGTAAAGCAGATCTGGAACCAAATTGCCTGTGTTCAAATCCCAGCTAAGCCAGTTATTAGCTGTCTGACTTTGGGGGATACCTTTAATTTTTTTTTTTGTTTTTGAGACAGTCTCACTCTGTCACCCAGGCTGGAGTGTGATGGCACGATCTCGGCTCACTGCAACCTCCATCTCCCAGGTTCAGGCAATTCTCCTGCCTTAGCCTCCAAGTAGCTGGGATTACAGGTGCCCACCACCACACCCAGCTAATTTTTGTATTTTTAGTGGAGATAGTGTTTCACCATTTTGGCCAGGCTGCTCTCGAATTCCTGACCTCAGGTAATCCACCCGCCTCAGCCTCCTAAAGTGCTAGGATTGCAGGTGTGAGCCACCGCACCTGGATACCTGCTTTATGCCTTAAATTTATTCACGTATAAAAAGAATAACAACAGTACCTATATATTTCATAATGTTGTAAGGATTGAATTATCACTATTGGCCAGGCATGGTGGCTCACACCTGTAATCCCAGCACCTCGGGAGGCTGAGGCAGGCAGATCTCCTGAGGTCAGCAGTTCGAGACCAGCCTGGCCAACATGGCAAAACCCCCCTCTCTACTAAAAATAAAACAATTAGCTGGACGTGGTGGCGGGCGCCTGTAATCCCAGCTACTCTGGAGGCTGAGGCAGGAGAATGCTTTGAACCCAGCAGGCGGAATTTTCAGTGAGCCAAGATTGCACCACTGGACTCCAGCCTGGGCAAAAGAGCAAGACTCCATCTCAGGAAAAAAAAAAAAAAGAATTATTACTATTGCCACATTGGCCAACAGGTACATATGTCCTAAGGCAGGAAGAAGCGTGGCACATTCAAACAGCAGAAATGGGCTGGGGCACAGTGAGCAAATGAGAAGAAAAGGAAAAAATGAGGTTAGAGAGGCAGGCAGGGGTTGAGTCATATAGGGCTTGCCACGTAGAGAATCCCTCATCGCACTATAGTTGTTATTTACTTCTCTGCAGTACCTGGCACAGAGCAGGCTACCTAAACATTTGTTGAACAAATAGGCTAGGGGAAGTTCTTTGTAATCCCATAGGACTAGAGCCATTTTGAAACCTTCATCAATAAATTACATGTTTTGCTATACAAGTTTTCCCTTTTATAGGTTAATTTTTTTTCTGTGCCAGCTGTGTGCTGCCAGAGGGCGGGGCATGTGGGGCTTTTTTATTTTATTTATTTATGTTTGGGTTATTAAAAAGTTAACAATGGGATTGCATAGCATTATGACAGTGTGGCCAAATGGTTAAGAAGTCAATACTTTGGTATTTGGAGGTTGATTATCTAATTTGTATATTAGTCACAGCTTTTGGTTTTTTGTTTTGGGTTTTTTTTTGTTTGTTTTCCTTTCTTTGTGAGACGGAGTCTTGCTCTGTCGCCCAGGCTGGAGTACAGTGGCATGATCTCGGCTCACTGCAACCTTAGTCTCCAGGGTTCAAGCAATTCTCCTGTCTATGCCTCCTGAGTAGCTGAGATTACAGGCACGCACCACCACGCCCGCCAATTTTTGTATTTGTAGTAGAGACGGGGTTTTGCCATGTTGGCCAGGCTGGTCTTGACCTCCTTACCTCAGGTGATCTGCCTGCCTTGGCCTCCCAAAGTGCTGGGATTACAGGAGTGACTCACTGAACCCGGCTTAGTCACAGCTTTTGTAAAAATGACTAATTTGATACTAGTAACATTTCTTTTAAGCAAAACAGAGTACAACTATTGTTTAAAAATTGTTGCCTGCCCACCCTCTCATTTATTTATTTTTTTGAGATGGGAGTCTTGCTCTGTTGTCCAGGCTGGAGTGCAGTGGTGCAATCTCAGCTCACTTGCAACCTCCACCTCCCAGGTTCAAGCAATTCTGCCTCAAGCTCCCAAGTAGCTGGGATTACAGGCACCGGCCACCACAACCAGCTAATTTTTTTTTTTTTTTTTTAAATAGAGACGGAGTTTCGCCACGTTGGGCCAGGCTGGTCTCGAGCTCATGGCCTCAAGTGATCTGCCTGCCTCAGCCTCCCAAAGTGCTGATATTACAAGTGTGAGCCACCACGCCTGGCTGCACCCCCCAATTTAATTATTATAAATTACTCTGGTAATCTGGTAAAATGTCATTCTAGCTTGCTAGTAATTATGTAAGTGTTAAATCTGCACAATGTATTATTCTCTTTTGCTCAAGCCTACTCTTATAAAATAAACTATATCTAGCCAGGTGCGGTGGCTCACGCCTGTAATCCTAGCACTTTGGGAGGCCGAGGCGGGTGGATCACAAGGTCAGAAGATCGAGACCATCCTGGCTAACATCTCTACTAAAATACAACAAATTAGCCAGGCGTGGTGGCAGGCACCTGTAGTCCCAGCCACTCGGGAGGCTGAGGCAGAAGAATGGCATGAACTCAGGAGGCAGAGCTTGCAGTGAGCTGAGATCACACCACTGCACTCCAGCCTGGGCGACAGAGTGGGACTCCATCTCAAAAAAAATAATAAAAAATAAAATAAAATAATCTATATCTATCTATATATAGAGAGAGTTAAATATGCTGAATTTTTGGGCTCACATGTTATAGGTAATTTTAGAAGTGAATTTGTATAATGTCAGATATTTTACTTTAGATTTGTAAGATACTTTGGGTTTGCCACTTCAGTATAGAGCTCATGATCTCTGATAATTATTAGAAATGGCCAACTAGGCACAGTGGCTCATGCCTGTAATCCCAGCACTTTGGGAGGCCAAGACTGGAGGATCACCTGAAGTCAGATGACCAGCCTGGCCAACATGGTGAAACCCCATCTCTACTAAAAATACAAAACTAGCTGGGTGTGGTGGCACACACCTATAATCCCAGCTACTCAGAAGGCTGAGGCAGGAGAATCACATGAACCTGGGAGGCAGAGGTTGCAGTGAGCCAAGATCACACCACTGCACTCTAGCCTGGGCAACAGAGAGAGACTCCTTCTCTAAATAAATAAATAGCCTACTATGTAATGGCTGGGGGCACGGTGGCTCACACTTGTAATTCCAGCACTTTGAGAGGCCGAGGAGGCGGATCACTTGAGGCCAGGAATTCGAGACCAGCCTGGCCAATTTGGTGAAACCCCATATCCACTAAAAATACAAAAATTAGCCAGGCATGGTAGCAGGTGCCTGTAATCCCAGCTACTTGAGAGGCTGAGGCAGGAGAGTTGCTTGAACCTGGGAGGCAGAGGTTGCAGTGAGCTGAGATCATGCCACTTCACTTCAGCCTAAGTGAGAGAGCAAGACTCCATCTCAAACAAAAAAGAAATAAATACTAGTTTCAGCATAATAATGATGGCTAAGGTTTGATTGTTTACTATCTGCCAGGTATTATGTTAAATGTTTTAGATCAATTATCTTATGAACAATATATATTGGATTCTGATTGCATTTCTCAGTTAGGAAAGTGAGTAGCACTTTATAATACCTCCTTCAAAAGCTAATTAAAAGAAGAATCATGAAACCCTAGAAATATATGCTAACTTTTTTTCTGTTTTCCTTAGGGCATCCAATTCTACACTCAGTTAAAGACCATTACTTCTCAGTGGAAAGAAGAGGATGCTACTCTTTCCTCACCTGCTGTTGCCATGCCTACCATGGGCCGTTAGACACAAGTTTGTTTAAGACTCAGTCCATCCTGAGTAATTTCCCTTTATTTTTGAGCAGCTTCATTTGTCAGCTTTGCTCAGATCAGATCTATGGGACTGGACTACACTGTAACTAAAATCTTCCTCAGGACTATTAACCCCAGCAAAGTTTCTATAGGGAGCTGCCTAGTGTAACAATGAAACCAGATTTTTCACTTGCTCTTCGTACATTTTTAAGGTAACTGTTGTAACTATGAAATGCTTATCTGAAATTAGCGCTTAAACCTGATTTCTAAAAATTATCCCCTTTTCTGATGATTTGAAGGGGAGAAACGCCAGTGTACGTAAAGAAAATGTTCCGGCCAGGCGCAGTGGCTCATGCCTGTAATTCCATCATTTTGGGAGGCCATGGTGGGCAGACTGCTTGAGCCCAGGAGTTGAAGACCAGCCTGGGCGACATGGCGAAACCCTGTCTCTATTTTAAAAAATTGAAAAAGTAAAAAAAAGAAAAGGGAAAATTTTTTTTTTAAAGAAAATGTTCCAATAATTGCAAGAAGAACTCTTAGATGGGGAAACAGGACAGAAATAACTCACTGTTTTTGGTTGATCCTCAAACATAGCACTACCTAAATGCCACTGGGAGAGACCTCCTGCAAAGCTTTCTTTAGCCCCTCTTTTATCCCACAATACACAAGATATAATCCATTTTTATATATCCCAAAGTTGTGGCAACAGCTTCTTTCTTTTCTGCTCAATGCCACTTTGTTTCCTAGTAATTCATGACCACTATTAGTTCTATCATTGTCACTGTTCCTGCTTCTTAAGATCACTTCTCAAGGATACCTCAGTAAGCAATGGATAAATCAAATCAACTTTTTGTTATATGTGCCAAGTACTAACTTTCAGGGTTCTCTTCAGCAATCATTAATTAATGCTTCAGCCATTAATTCAGATGCAAATAATTTTCTTTTTTCTTTTTTTTGAGATGGAGTTTCACTCTTGTTGCCCAGGCTGGAGTGCAATGGTGCGATCTCGGGTCACCGCAACCTCCGCCTCCCAGGATCAAGCGATTCTCCTGCCTCAGCCCCGCTAGTAGCTGGGATTACAGGCATGTGCCACCACGCCCAGCTAATTTTGTATTTTTAGTAGAGATGAAGTTTCTCCATGTTGGTCAGGCTGGTCTCGAACTCCTGACCTCAGATGATCCACCTGCCTCAGCTTCCCAAAGTGCTGGGATTACAGGCATGAGCCACCGTGCCCGGCCAGATGCAAATAATTTTCTTTAGAAAATTATTTCAAAAGTTATTTTAGGTCCAGAAATCAAGGAGTGTTCCAACCATGAAAATGAGTAAGACACCTGCCTTAAGCAAATCTAACCTGCTATTACTTGCCAAATTTTATATATTCATTTCTCTTGCCTGTATTTCTAATTAGTGATTTTTTTAATAAAGAATTCTTCATGTAGAGCAATTGACTGGGCCTAAGAAATTTCGAAGCTTTTCATGACATAAGTGGTTAAAAAAAAAAATGCTTTGACAGTCTTCTGCCATTAGTTCAACTGCCTTTATGCTTTTTTTTTTGGAGACGGCGTTTCGCTCTTATTGCCCAGGCTGGAGTGCAATGGCGTGATCTCGGCTCACTGCAACCTCCGCCTCCCGGGTTCAAGCAATTCTCCTGCCTCAGCCTCCCGAGTAGCTGGGATTTCAGGCATACGCCACCACACCTGGCTAATGTTTTTGTATTTTTAGTAGAGACAGGGTTTCTCCATGTTGGTCAGGCTGGTCTTGAACTCCCGACCTCAGGTGATCCGCCTGCCTTGGCCTCCCAAAGTGCTGGGATTACAGGTGTGTGCTACCACCCCCAGCTGCCTTTATGCTTTTTGTTTCTTTGATATATCTAAACTTAAGATCAGAACAGAAATTCATGTGCTGAACAGAATGGATTCTTTTTGCAGTACCATCCCAATTGAATCCTCTCTTTATTATCCTGCATCCTTACTAGTCACTTTGATAGTGCTAACTAACCTACACTATGGGGGTTATTCATGAATTAAGGATGATTAAAAAAAAAAAATACCTTGAAAATGTTGTGTACCCTGTGGATCTGAGGCTTATTACTACCACCTGGCTGGATAGAATGTCAAAACCTTCAATCACCTAAGGTGACTGGAACTTTTGTAAAATACACTTATGACCCTATTGGGCCTTTTTTTTTTTTTTTTTTTTTTTTTGGTGCTTTTATGAGGCAATAGAAATTTATAATTTGAGACTACAGTGCCCACTGTTTTAGCTCTTATCACAGCTGGCAACTGGTAGTGATTTTTTGTTGTTGTTGTTGTTTTGTTTTGTTTTGTTTTGTTTTGAGATGGAGTCTCACTCTGTTGCCCAGGGTGGAGTGGAGTGGGATGATCTCAGCTCACTGCAACCTCCGCCTCCTGGGTTCTCAATCTCCTGGCCTCATGATCCGCCCGCCTCGGCCTCCCAAAGTGCTGAGATTATAGGTGCGAGCCACTACTCCCGGCCCTGGTAGTGATATTTAATCCAATCCAACAACTATAGGCTGGGTTAAATAAAAGGTCATTATTGTCTATATTCCAAATGGAATTAAATGTAGTCACAGAGACTCCTAACATTTTCCTTATATTTAAGGGAAATCACTTCTAAAAAACACACTAATCAGAATTGTGCTGTTCAGAGTTTCTTATTTCTTAGATGAAAAAAACTCATCAGTTATATTCATGTGATTACAGCTAAAAAGTCAGTATTTTCTTTTTTTTTTTTTTTACTCTAATGTGGCTTCATTTGAAATTTCTCAGATTCTGCATTGTACTAATTGATTATGAATAACAAATTATAAATAAAAAACTCTTAAAGAGAAAAACTTGGCTTAAAAAAAATCATTTCATATTTCCTTATAAGCCTTTGTCCTCTAGGTTGTAATGACTCTGACTTCCCACCTGTGATGGAAAGCCAAGAGTCACAAGGTCACTATGTTTACTCTTACATAAAAGATAGTACACATTGTGGCTAGGCTGCTTACTTCAAAAGGCAACCTATAGGTTTCCACACAAAAAGAGGCACATATTTGCATTTGCATTAGTATAATATGCATTTGTATGGATATTGATTTAAAAATTTATGTAATCTACTAATGCTATTTATTAGTCATTCCACTGATCCCTGAAGTCTCTTAACTAGTAGAGAAAATAACTGATTTAGCAAGAAGCAACATGGGGAAGGGTGACAACAATATGTATTGTTTGATAAGAGAGACTCCTTACTGTGTCAGACTCTTGAGGTCCTTTTGGAATAGTGGGTAGCACCACTTTACCAGAAGAGTCTGATATTGGAATTTGCTGGGTGATGAAGATTTTATCTTGAAGCTTACTTTCATCCCTGCAATAATGACAAAATAACAGAGCCATCAACAACTGTACACACAGAAAACCCGGTTTAGAATAACAGACTTGTTAAATTAACTTTCAATTAGCACATTCAAGATGCCCACAAGAACCATCATGTTGGGCTCATGTTTATTACTTTAGCAACTAGAGAGCTCTTACCCCAATTCCTTTGTTTCCCCACTGTCAGAAACAACATAGTCTGGAACTGGAGGCTTAGAACTCTGGTTGTATTTCCTGTGGTAGGTGAAAGTCAACAAAGATAATGAATGAGGCAGTGTCTCCTCATGCCTACATATTTTCTTTTCATATTTTAATTTTTTTTTATTTTGTATTTTTGTGGGTGATAGTAGGTATATGTATTTGTGGGGTACGTGAGATGTTTTGATACAGGCATGCAATGTGAAATAATCACATCATAGAGAATGAAGTATCCATCCCTTCAAGTATTTATCCTTTGTGTTACAATGCAATTATACTCTTTTAGTTGTTTTAAAATGTACAACTGGCCAGGTGCAGTGGCTCATGCCTGTAATCCCAGCACTTTGGGAAGCCGATGTGAGTGGATCACCTGAGGTCAGAAGTTTGAGACCAGCCTGGCCAACATGGTGAAACCCTGTCTTTACTAAAAATACAAAATTAGGGCTGGGCACAGTGGCTGAGTGCCTGTAATCTCAGCACTTTAGGAGGCTGAGGCGGGTGGGTCACCTCAGGTCAGAAGTTCGAGACTGGCATGGCTAACATGGTGAAACTCCCGTCTCTACAAAAAGTACAAAAATTAGCCAGGCATGGCGGTGGCGCCTGTAATCCCAGCTACTCGGGAGGCTGAGGCACGAGAATCACTTGAACCCAGGAGGCAGAGGTTGCAGTGAGCCGAGATTGCACCACTGCACTCCAGCCTGGGCGACAGAATGAGACTGCTTCTCAAAAAAAAAAAAAAAAATTAGCCAGGCCACATGTGGCACATGTCTGTAGTCTCAGCTACTCAGTAGACTCAGGTGGGAGGATCACTTGTGCCTGGGAAGTGGAGGTTACAGTGAGCTGTGATTGTGCCACTGCACTCTGGCCTGGGTGACAGAATGAGACCCCATCTCAAAAAAAAAAAAAAAAAGAAATTTACTTATCTTTGCAAACCAATAAAATCTTAATATCGTTATGTTTATCTTCAGTTGCCACTCATTCAGCTGAGCAATATTGTAACTTCTTAGTAAGCACTACCTTAAACATCTAAGATGAATCTTTCCCCTCCCCCTGTAATTCCAATTCATCTTTCATTTTTATGCTCATTCATCTCCCACTCTTTATCTCTGGGAGCTGCAGTAGTTAAGCAGTAGGGCCTTTTTATATTTTCTGGTCCTTTCCCATCCCTTTAGTTCTAAGTAAGAAAAATAAGTTCATTATTCCTATGTGGTTTCTAGATTTGATAACAACTTGGTATTTCAATGCAGAAATTGGGAGTTACCTAGAAGGACAGCCATTCATTTTTGCAAAGAGCAATCGCAAGACTTTTTCCTTCTGCTCCCAGGTCAAATCTCCAATATCCACATTTCCTTCAATATGTGTCCTGAAGAATTTCAGAGGAAAAAAATGCATAAAGGAAAAATATCATCAAATAGGCTTCTCTTCTTTTTAAAAAATATATAATGTGTAAACGTAAGATAAATTCCATACCATAATTGAATATTATGAAACAACTACAGGCCAGGTGTGGTAGCTCACACCTGTAATCCCAGCACTTTGGGAGGCCGAGGCAGGTGGATCATCTGAGGTCAGGAGTTCGAGACCAGCCTGCACAATGAGGTGAAAACCCATCTCTGCTAAAAATACAAAAATTAGCCAGGCGTGGTGGCACATGCCTGTAGTCCCAGCTATTCAGGAGGCTGAGGCAGGAGAATCACTTGAACCTGGGAGGTGGAGGTTGCAGTGAGTTGAGATCATGCCACTGTACTCCAGCCTTGGCAACAGAGTGAGACTCTGACTCAAAAAAAATAGAAAATAAAAAATAAACTGTAATATAACATTATTTATCTAGAGACACACACAGACAAAGGGAACAAGAAAAAAAAAAAAAAAGTTTTTTAGGCCGGGCACGGTGGCTCACACCTGTAATCCCAGCACTTTGGGAGGCCAAGGTGGGTGGATCATGAGGTCAGCAGATCAAGACCATCCTGGCTAACACAGTGAAACTCCATCTCTACTAAAAAATACAAAAAAATTAGCTGGGTGTGGTGGCGGGCGCCTGTAATCCCAGCTACTTGGGAGGCTGAGGCAGGAGAATGGTGTGAACCCCAGAGGCAGAGCTTGCAGTGAGCTGAGATCATGCCACTGCACTCCAGCCTGGGTGACAGAGCAAAGATTCCATCTCAAAAAAAAAAAAAAGGAAAGAAAAAAGAAAATGAGCCAGACGTGGTGGCACGCGCCTGTAGTCCCAGCTACTCGGAAGGCTGAGGCAGGAGAATCGCTTAAACCCAGGAGGTGGTTGCAGTGAGCTGAGATGGCGTCACTGCATTCTGGCCTGGGCGACAGAGCGAGAATCTGTCTCAAAAAAAGAAAAAAAGGCCGGGCGCGGTGGCTCAAGCCTGTAATCCCAGCACTTTGGGAGGCCGAGACGGGTGGATCACGAGGTCAGGAGATCGAGACCATCCTGGCTAATACGGCGAAACCCCGTCTCTACTAAAAATACAAAAAACTAGCCGGGTGAGTTGGCGGGCGCCTGTAATCCCAGCTACTCGGGAGGCTGAGGCAGGAGAATGGCGTAAACCCGGGAGGCGGAGCTTGCAGTGAGCTGAGATCCGGCCACTGCACTCCAGCCTGGGCGACAGAGCGAGACTCCATCTCAAAAAAAAAAGAAAAAAAGTTGTTTGGTGAAATTACTGACGTGTTTTTCCATTAACATTTCTTTTTGTATTAAATATTTTACTGTGAAAACAGTGTAACAAAATTTTAAAAATAACGCATAACTTATGTAGTCTATTTTCTTACCTTCAAACAAAGCTGCAGGTAAGCTTTCCAGACAGGTCTCTATCTACACTACAACTTTCCCAGAGGATTCACAGTCTACTTTCTGTTTATAAATGCTAACATGAGGCCTGGCACGGTGGCTCATGCCTATAATCCCAGCACTTTGGGAGGCTAAGGTGGGCAGATCATGAGGTCAAGATATCGAGACCATCCTGGCCAACATGGTGAAATAAAATACACACAAAGGGAACAAGATAAAAAAAAAAGTTGTTTAGTCTCTACTAAAAATACAAAAATTAGCTGGGTGTAGTGATGGGCGCCTGTAGTCCCAGCTACTTGGGAAGCTGAGGCAGGAGAATTGCTTGAACCCCAGAGGCAGAGGTTGCAGTGAGCCGAGATCACATCACTGCGCTGCAGCCTGGCGACAGAGCGAGATTCCGTCTCAAAATAATAATAATAATAATAATAATAATAATAATAATAATAATAAAAGCTAACATGTAGAGTACTGATATTGTAAAAAATATTTTTGTGGCCAGGCGTGGTGGCTCACACCTGTAATCCCACCACTTTGGGAGGCCAAGGCAGGCAGATCACGAGGTCAGGAGATCGAGACTATCCTGGCTGACACGGTGAAACCCCGTCTCTACTAAAAATACAAAAATTAGCCAGGTATAGTGGCACACGCCTGTAATCCCAGCTACTCAGGAGGCTGAGGCAGGAGAATTGCTTGAACCCTTGAGTCAGAGGTTACAGTGAGCCAAGATCACCACTGTACTCCAGCCTGGCAACAGAGCAAGACTCCGTCTCAAAAAAATTAATTAATTAATTAATTAAATTTAAAAGTCTAGGTGCCATCTTATGATTACCATATACTTCATTTTTTAAAAAATTTATGGCCGTGCGCAGTGGCTCAAGCCTGTAATCCCAGCACTTTGGGAGGCCGAGACGGGCAGATCACAAGGTCAGGAGATCAAGACCATCCTGGCTAACACGGTGAAACCCCATCTCTACTAAAAAATACAAAAAAAAACTAGCCGGGCAAGGTGGCGGGCGCCTGTAGTCCCAGCTACTCAGGAGGCTGAGGCAGGAGAATGGCGGAAACCCGGGAGGCGGAGCTTGCAGTGAACCAAGATCCAGCCACTGTACTCCAATCTGGGCGACAGAGCGAGACTCCGTCTTAAAAAAAAAAAAAAGCCGGGCGCGGTGGCTCAAGCCTGTAATCCCAGCACTTTGGGAGGCCGAGATGGGTGGATCACAAGGTCAGGAGATCGAGACCATCCTGGCTAACACGGTGAAACCCCATCTCTACTAAAAATACAAAAAAATTAGCCGGGCGTGGTGGCAGGCGCCTGTAGTCCCAGCTACTTGGGAGGCTGAGCCAGGAGAATGGCGTGAACCCAGGAGGCAGAGCTTGCAGTGAGCCGAGATAGTGCCACTGCACTCCAGCCTGGGCGACAGAGCAAGACTCCGCCTCAAAAAAAAAAAAAAAAAAAAAGTATTCATTATTATTATTATTTTTTTTTTTGAGACAAGGTCTCACTCTGTTGCCAGGCTGGAGTGCAGTGGTATCATTATGGCTCACTGCAGCCATGGCTCACTGCAGCCTTGAACTCCTGGGCTCAAGCATTCCTCCCACCTCAGCCTCCCAAGTAGATGGGACTACAGACACACACCATCATGCCAGGCTACTTTTTGTTTTGTTTTTTTGTAGAGGTGGGGTCTCACTGTGTTGCCCAGGCTGGTCTTTAACTGCTGGACTCAAATGATCCTCTTGCCTCAGCCTCCCAAAGTGCTGGAATTACAGGCTTGAGCCACCACACCCAGCCGATTACCATGTACTTCAACTGTCATTTTCCAATCTACCGTTTAAATAGATGATGTAATTTTTTTTTTTTTTTTGAGACAGAGTCTTGCTTTGCCGCCCAGGCTGGAGTACAATGGCACAATCTTGGCTCACTGCAACCTCTGCCGCCCGGGTTCAAGTGATTCTCCTGCCTCAGCTTTCTGAGTAGCTGGGATTACAGGTGTGTGCCACCACGCCTGGCTAATTTTTGTATTTTTAGTAGAGACGGGGTTTCAGCATCTTGGTCAGGCTGATCTTGAATTCCTGACCTCGTGATGCACCTGCCTTGGTCTCCCAAAGTGCTGGGATTACAGATGTGAGCCACTGCGCCCGGCCCAATGATGTAATATTTTAACCACCATTTCTGCCCTGCTGATAGAGGCAATAGGACACTAAGGCTAAAGTGTTAAGGTGGTCAGTAGCAAAAATGTCACATAGAACACAGAATAGGAAGAGTCCAGTTACTGCAGTAACAATATAGACAATCATTTAACTTCCTCTGAAAATGTATAACACTTAGCATTCCATAAATAAAAGGGTATAAAGAAAACTGCCTTATATATGGTAGGGACTCAACTTACTTGATGTATTAAATAAAAAAGAGAGGAAAAAAAGAGAAATTACAGCAAATCTCTTGGTAACAGTAGTAGTATTACAGATTTCTGAATATGACAAGAAGTAAATTATAGTTTGGGCATTTTGAAGAAGAATCTTATCTATCAGAGACTACTGAGCATGTTCAGCCTTCTCAACAGCCATGTAATTCAAAACAACCTATAAAATTAGTCCTTTAAAAATAATTTAAAGCAAAAAACACATGCGGAAGATGTTAGGCTGGGCATGGTGGCTTGTGCCTGTAATCCCAGCACTTTGTGAGGCCACGGCAGGAGGATCACTTGAGCCCAGGAGTTCCAGGCTGCAGTCCTTTTAAGTTTCTTGAGTTAGAGCCTTTGAAGAATCTAATTGCACTGGAATATAAAATAATTTTATTTCAGAATAACCTCAAAATGGACTATAATTTAATCCATGGTTTATAGGGGGGAGACTGCTCTAAGAAACAAAAATGCTGACAGGAAACAAAGTTAATCATTATGTAATATATAGTCTGCAACTGTCTCAAACATTCTGTTACCTTTATCATAGTGGCAGATCTCTGAAATTTTAGAAAATTTTGGGGGACTTTTGGTTAATACAATGATGGGGGCACTACTGATCGTCCTCCAATCCATGGGACAGTTCTCTATAACAAAGAATTGTTACAAATAATTGTTTTGGTTTTTTGTTTGTTTTTTGAAACAGGGTCTCACTCTCTCGCCCAGGCTAGAGTGCAGTGATGCGATCTTGGCTCACTGCAACCTCTGCCTCCTGGGTTCAAGCGATTCTTGTGCCTACTGAGTAGCTGGGACTACAGGCCCCCACCACCACGCCCAGATAATTTTTGGTTTTTGTTTTGTTTTGTTTTGTTCTTTTAAGACAGTGTTTTGCTCTTGTCACCCAGGCTGGAGTGCAATGGCATGACCTTGGCTCATTGCAACTTCCACCTCCTAGATTGAAGCGATTCTCCTGCCTCAGCCTCCCAAGGAGCTAGGATTACAGGCATGTGCTACCACACCCAGCTAATTTTTGTATTTTTAGTAGAGACAGGGTTTCACCATGTTGGCCAGGCTGGTCTCAAACTCCTGACTTCAGGTGATCCACCCTCCTCGGCCTCCCAAAGTGCTGGGATTACAGGCGTGAGCCACCACGCCCAGCCTAATTTTTGTATTTTTAATGGGACAGGGTTTCACCATGTTGGCCAGGCTGGTCTTGAACTCCTGGCCTCAAGTGATCCATCTGACTTGGCTTCCCAAAGTGCTGGGATTACAGGTGTGAGCCACCATGCCTGGCCTACAAAAAATTGTTATATTAATTTTTTAAATTATATGGTTGGATAGATATTATTACCTATGAATTTCATCTCAGGATAGTAAAGAAAATAGTATAAAATATTTCTGAAAGTATGCTTATCAAAAATGTTTAACTTGGCTGGGTGCAGTGGCTCACGCCTATAATTCCATCACTTTGAGAGGCTGAGGCAGGAGGATCACTTGAGGCCAGGAGTTTAAGACCAGTCTGGGCAACATAGTGGGACCCCGCCTTAAAAAAAAAAAAAAAAAAAAAATTTCACCTGAATCTAATCAGGCTTTTATAACAAATTTCCAATTTACGGGAAACAAAGGAACAAGTGAAAAGATATATAATGACCTTATATATCTTAAATAAAAAACAACCTATGGCACAAATAGTCTCCTTAATAAGACTTCTATCACGAGACAGAGGGGAATGTACTAAGAATACATCCAAAGCCCCACATGCTATGCTAAGCCTAGAGATTACAAAGATGAATAAGTCAGTTCCTGTCCTCAAGTAACCTACTGAGAAATCTATTCAATACTTGAATATTATAAAACTAAACTTTTCAGACTTCCTATTTCTGTAAAGGACACAAAAATAGCAGCAAAAAAGATAATAAAGTATTGCTAGTACCATTTTTCGGCCTCCAGAAGATCCTGATTCACACTATTGGTGCTGTGCTCTCTGCCATCAAATGTTCTGATTTTGGGATATTCTGTTCTTCCTGCACATGCTGCTCTCATTTTTAAATTGAAAGCAGCTTGTGCTATCTGCTTATAATGCTTCCTGCTAATTAGGATCTGTTGCTTCACTTGGTGTAGAGCATCTAAAAAGAATCTTTCCACTTCTGTTCTCTCATCCAGTATGTTCTTGGCCAGCTTCTTCACACGATTCATTTCCCTGTCCTTCATCTGAAGAAGGTGCTGCAGCTTGTCAATTTCTACCTGACCCGCTTGGTTCTCTATCATTGCGTGTTGCTGCAGTTTTAAAACTTCATTCTCAAACTCTTTGGTCATGTAACCCAGAGCAGTCTCCAAGTTTAGTACCTTCTTCTGAAGGGTTTGGATTTGTGATCTCTGCTGGACAAGTTGCATAATCTTTTCCTTAATCAACAGATCATTGATCTCCTAAAAACAGAAAGAGAGGTGATTTTTTTTTTTTTGAGATGGAGTCTTGCTCTGTCGCCCAGGCTGGAGTGCAGTGGCACGATCTCAGCTCACTGCAACCTCCATCTCCTGGGTTCAAGCAATTCTTCTACCTCAGGCTCCTGAGTAGCTGGGATTACAGGTGCCCACCACCACACCCAGCTAATTTTTGCCTTCTTAGTAGAGACAGGGTTTCACCATGTTTGCCAGGCTGGTCTCGAATTCCTGACCTCAGGCTATCCGCCTGCCTTGGCTAGGATAACAGGCATGAGCCACTGTGCCCAGCCGATTTTTTTTTTTTTTTTTTAAATCATTCCAGAACTTAGGAAGTTCCTCACTAATTTCCATTACTTCATGAGATTTGAGTTTTATGTCAGGCTGAGGTGATATTTTGGTATTTTACGTAGAGAGTAACAAACATCCTAGGATCCTTGTCGGGACTTGGGAAGGCAATCTACTAATTGTGAATTTTGCTAATTAAGAAACTTTCTCGCAGCCATAAAAAAAGAATGAAGGGCTGAGCATGGTGGCTCATGCCTGTAGTCCTGGAGCTTTGGAAGGCCAAGGTGGATAGATCACCTGAGGTCAGGAGTTCGAGATCAGCCTGGCCAACATAGCAAAACCCTGTCTCTACTAAAAAATACAAAAATTAGCTCGCCATGGTGGTGCATGCCTGTAGTACCAGCTACTCAGGAGGCTGAGTCAGGAGAATCACTTGAACCCAGGAGGTAGACGTTGCAGTGAGCCAAGATCATCTCTCTCTCTCTCTGTGTGTTTCTCTCTCTCTCTCTCTCTATATATATATACACACACACACACATATATGTAAACTATACAGTAAAACATTAATAACTATATTGGAAACTGTGGCATATCCTTGTTGCTTATACCAATATCTATTTTCCCTTTCCCTTTCCTCCTTAGTAGTAAAACCCCAACTTCATTCAGAAAGGCAGTTAAGTCCATCTGAAAATTCCCAGTCTCCCTTGAAGTTCAGCATAGCCATTTTCTAGTCAATGATATGTAAATAGAAATGTGTGTAGGACTTCCAGAAAGACCTCTTAAAGGAAAGGCACACTTTTTTCTTTTTTTCTTCCTTCCTGCTATTTAAAGGAATGGTTAGAGCTCCAGCAGCCCCCACTGGGCTGTGAGGTAAGTTTGAGGATGTAAGCCAAGTGTTGCAGAGCAGAGTTAAGGAAGCTGAGTGTCTATTAACTTTGTGGCACTACCATTCCTGCTAAGGATTGCTTACCTCCAGGACTCCTTTAGGTAAAAGAATAAAAGTGTGGTGATGCCACTGATGTCAGGACTGTTACAGCTAAATGTATTCCTAAGTGACTCAGGGACCAACTCTAGGCAAAGAAAAATGAATATTCTAAGGTAGTAGAGGATAAGGGTCTTATTTATGTTTCTGATCTATTCTTTATAAAGTTGAGTCTCATGCTTCTTATAAGCATTATAAGATTGAGTATTTAACCTTTACAGATAAAAAAAGCACATCATCCAGACAGATGAAAAATGGTCTCACTGTCCTTATATATCATTATTACACTCAATTTTTGGTATTTATCAACCCAATCCTTAAATAAAGAAAAAAAGGACACCAAGTCTAAATGAGAGGGAACCTTTTGATGTAAAAGTAAAGCATGACTCTCTTGCAACTTCTGGGAGTTTTTTTGTAGAGCGTCAGCTTCCTTCAGGTGATATGCCAGGGCTTTCTGGAGATAAACATTCTCTTTAAAAACATTTCTTCCAGCATCGTTCAATTGCCTGAAATAGATATAAGATCTCAAAACACAGGTCTAACTTTTAGATATTGCCAAAATAGCAAAATGATTGCTTTACCACCTGCACCCCCCAATATTAGCAATAGTGACCACCACTTATTTAGCTTATGGTGGGTACTCAATAGTTAGGTGGGAATCTTGTAATTTAAGTTCTTGCCCAATAAAAAAGTGAAAACGGCTGAATGCAGTGGCTCACATCTATAATCCCAGCACTTTGGGAGGTTGAGATGGGAGGATCACTTGAGTCTAGGAATTTGAGACCAGCCTAGGCAACACAGTGAGACCCAATCTCTAAGAAAATCTAAAAAATTAGCCAGACATAGTGGTTTGCACCTGCAGTCTGTCGCAGCTACTTAGGTAGCTGAGGAAGGAGAACCACCTGAGCCCAAGAAGTCAAGGCTACAGCAGAGAGCCATGACTGCACCAGTGACAGAACAAAACCCTGTCTCAAAAATAAATAAATCAATAAAGTGAAAAAGGATGGGTTACTTCTAGTCCAAGGCAGTTAAGAGCAGATATGAGTCTCCAATGCTCTTTCCTGTCCACATGACTGGACATGAAAAACTCAAACATGGCAGAAGTGCAAGAAGGAAGCAGTGAGGTTCCTGAATTATCTCTGGAGGAGAGCTGCCAGACCCACATAGGATTGTTCCATGAACAAGAAATAAACCATTAAGACTTGAGGGTTAGATATACTTCCACTAATATACCTCATGACAGCCCTGGTTTTATTATCTATTTATTTTTATAAACTCAGATTACTGGGAGAAGTAAATTAGCCCTACTTTTAGATGAAGAAATTTAACTTCAAGAAAGTTAAGAAATGTGGCCTGGCGCAGTGGCTCACATCTGTAATCCCAACACTTGGGGGAGGCCAAGGCGGGTACATTGCTCAAGCCCAGGAGTTCAAGACCAGCCCGGGCAACATGGCAAAACCCAGTCTCTACAAAAAATACAAAAATTAGCTGGGCGTGGTGGCACATGCCTGTAGTCCCAGCTACTCTGGAGGCTGACATGGGAGGATCACTTGAGCCCAGGAGGTGGAGGATGCAGTGAACCACAATCGCGCCAATGTACTCCAGCCTGGGTGACAGAGCCAGACCCTGTCTCAAAAACAAAGAAACAAACAAAAAGGTAAGAAATCTTCCTAAGGTTAGTTAGCATACATGTTGAGAACCAAAGTCAAATTCAGGCTGGGCACACTGGCTCATGCCTGTAATCCCAATACTTTGGAAGGCCGAGGTGGGTGAATCACTTGAGGTCAGGAGTTCAAGACCAGCCTGGCCAAGATGGTGAAACCCTGTCTCTACTAAAAATACAACAATTAGCTGGGTGTGGTGGCAGGTGCCTGTAATCCCAGCTACTCAGGAGGCTGAGACATGAGAATCGCCTGAACTTGGGAGGCAGAGGTTGCAGTGAGCCAAGATCATGCTGCTGCACTCCAGTCTGGGTGACAGAGTGAGACTCCATCTCAAAAATATAAATTAAATAAATAAATAAATAAGTTCAAAGCCCAGGTTCTTTCCACCACACCTTGCTGCCACAGAAAGAGTGGAGGAGAAAGGGGTAGGAGTACATGAAGAGAAACAAACAGTGAGGGACAGTAGACCAGAAAATTTGAAGCAAGTAAGCCAGAACAGAAGGGGGAAGACAAGAAGGTAAGAAGAAAACAGACCAGCAAAGAGGCAAGAGAGGCTATCAGAGTCAGAAAGGAGGCAGCAGTCTCTTACACAACAGCCTCATGGTGGGCTCTGTCTGCCAGCATTATTATCTTCTTTTCAGCCTCTTGTTCTAGTCGGTGCTAAAAAAGAAAATGGGCTGCTTAAATAGTTATGCCTCTAACAACAAATTTTACTCATCAAAAAGTATTTTAGAATGTCAAATAAAAAACTCCTAGCCCCATGACCTGAAAGAAGAACTCCCAAGCACTGGTGGAGGAGCCAACAAAGAGGACAGTGTACACACAGGAACCTTAGGGTACTGCCCCATTTCCCCACTTAAGCAAGCAATATGACATATAAGTAGGGGAGAAAAATCACTTCCATATTGGAAAGCAGAGCCAGGAGGAATTTCTGCTAAATGCACTGAAATGAGAGTTATTCATTTATTCATTCAGGAATGGAAGCCCTCAGGACTAGGCTGTTCTCAGTACCTCTCCATCTACTCCACCCTAATCTTGATTTCTTTTTTACTTGGTGTAGAAAATAAAAATTAGAAGTGCTTGGTCAGTCTACAAAACACTATGAGCATTGGCCGGGCACGGTGGCTCACGTCTGTAATCCCAACACTTTGGGAGGCCGAGGCGGGTGGATCACCTGAGGTCAGGAGTTCAAGACCAGTCTGACCAACATGAAGAAACCTCATCTCTACTAAATATACAAAATTACCCGGGTGTGGTGGCACATGCCTGTAATCCCAGCTACTCGGTAGGCCGAGGCAGGAGAATCACTTGACCCCGGAGGGCAGAGGTTGCGATGAGCTGAGATCGCGCCATTGCACTCCAGCCTGGGCAACAAGAGTGAAACTCCATCTCAAGAAAATAAATAAATAAATAAATAAATAATAAAAGAATGCTATGTGCACTAATAATTACCAGATTGTTTTAGATACTGAAATTCTGTGGTGAACAAAACAGACAAGGTCCCTGATCTCATGAAGCTTATATTCTAGGGTGAAATCTAAACAATAAGCAATAATTATCATATTTTGAGCATTTACTATGTGCCAGGAACAGTTCTAAGAACATTACATGTATCATTTATCTGTCACAGCAACCCTGTAATATAGATACTACTATTATGCCCAAAAGCAGGGACTAAGGAAACAGAAAAAGAAAGGTTGGCCAGGCGTGCTGGCTCATGTTTGTAATCCTAGCACTTTGGGAGGCCAAGGTGGGATGACTGGAGCTCAGGAGTTAGAACCCAGCTCTAGGACTCCCCATCTCTGGGAGTCTCCCTCTGTTGCCCAGGCTGGAGTACAATGGCGTGATCTCGGCTCACTGCAACCTCTGCCTCCTGGGTTCGATTGATTCTTTCACCTCACCCTCCTGCGTACCTGGGATTACAGGCACCTACCACCATGCCCAGCTAATATTTGTATTTTTGTAGAGACAGAGTTTCAGCATGTTGGCCAGGCTGGTCTTAAACTCCTGACCTCAGGTG
Source organism: Chlorocebus sabaeus (assembly GCF_047675955.1). Lineage (NCBI taxonomy): Eukaryota > Metazoa > Chordata > Mammalia > Primates > Cercopithecidae > Chlorocebus > Chlorocebus sabaeus. Next base: position 50,389,142 of record NC_132927.1, on the reverse strand, counting down.
ATCCACCTGCCTCAGCCTCCCAAAGTGCTGGGATTACAGGCGTGAGCTACCATGCCCAGCCAAAAAACAATTTTTTAAAATTAGGCATGGTGGTGTGTACCTGTGGTCCTGCTACTCGGAAGACTGAGACAGGAGGATTGTATGAGACTGGGAGGTGGAGGCTGCAGTGAGCCATGATTGTGCCACTGCACTCCAGCCTGGGTGACTCTGTCTTAAAAAAAAAAAAAGAGAGAAGAGGTTGGTGACTTGCCCAAAGTCACAAAGCTAGTAAGTGGCAGAGCAGGGATTTATATGCAGGCAATCTGATGCTATACAGTCCCCTAACAAGTAAACAAATAAAAATAATTTATAGACTGTGATAAATGCTATCAATAAAATAAATGGGGTAATAAGGTAGATAGTAACTAGAGGAGGTCATTTTATTATTTATTTATTCTTATTTTTGAGACACAGTCTCACTCTGTCACCCAGGCTGGAGTGCAGTGGCACGATCTCGGCTCACTGCAACATCTGTCTTCCGAGTTCAGGCGATTCTCATGTCTCAGCCTCTGGAGTACCTGGGACTACAGGCGTGCACCACCATGCCCAGCTAATTTTTGTATTTTTAGTAGAGAAAGGGTTTCACTATGTTGACCAGGCTGGTCACAAACTCCTGTCCTCAAGTGATCCACCAGCCTTGGCCTCCCAAAGTGCTAGGATTGTAGGCGTGAGCCACTGTGCCCAGCCTCATTTTAGACTAGAATTTAGGAAATCTCTCTCTAAAGAAATGATATTTGAGCTGTAAATAAGAATGATCCAGAGCTGGAGGAACAGCATTCCAGAAAGAGGGACTAGCAATATAAAAATATGGATGTAGAGGCCAGGAGTGGTGGCTCATGCCTATAATCCTACACTTTGGGAGGCCGAAGCGGGCAGGTCACCTGAGGTCACGAGTTCGAGACCAGCCTGGCCAACATGGTGAAAACCCGTCTCTACTAAAAATACAAAAATTAGCTACTCAGGAGGCTGAGGCAGGAGAATCAATTGAACCCAGTAGGCAGAGGTTGCAGTGAGTCGAGATCATGCCACTCCACTCCAGCCGGGGTGACAGTGAGACTCTGTCTTAAAATATGTGTGTGTGTGTGTGTGTGTGTGTGTGTGTAGGACAGGGCTTTGTGATTCAAAGAACAGAAAGAAATAAATGGGAAAATCAAACAAACACCAATGACCTGGGAAATCCTTTATATGGCCGGTTGGGGCATGCTGAGGTATGAAGTAAGTGAACAGGCCTATTGGAAAGCCCAATGCCATGAAGCAGCAGCACCAGGGCTCAAACCAGCACAGGAGAATTATCCACAAAGTTTACACCTAACATGGGAAGGTAGACCCTACTGTGATGTGAACATTCATTCCCATCCTTCTTTTTCCTTCCCAGCTTCCACTAGTGGCGAGGAAAACAAAACATTCACTTTCCCAGTAGTGTGTGTGTGTGTATGTGTGTATGTATGTATGAGAGAGAGAGAAACAGAAAGAGAGAGAGAGAGAGAGAGAGAACAGGGCCTTGCTCTGTCATCCAGGCTGGAATACAGTGACACAATCATGGATAATTGCAGCCCCGAATTACTGGGCTCAAGCAATCCTCGAGCCTCAGTCTCCACAGTAGGTGGAACGACAGTGTGTGCCACCCAGCATTCTTTATAACATGGTTCTGGTCAGTGATATGTAAGATGAAATGTGCTGGCAGCTTCTGGGAAAGTTGTTATGGCTTCCAGATAAAAGGGACAGACACAGCTGGAGTATCCCTTCTTGTCTTGAACACAAAGCTTCAAACTGCAGTAACTGTCTTGTAACCATGAAGGAAAGGTCAGCAGCCATCTGCTCTCATATATAAAAATCATGTTTACATAAGCACTGTTACTTAGGTATTCTGTAAACTGATCAACTCTTTCTAACCTTTACTTTCTACACCAAGTAGAAAAGAGATCAAGATTAGGGTGGAATAGGCTCCTGAGAACAGCCTATTCCTGAGGGCTTCCATTCCTGACAGTGCCAGGGAGGGTCTCAGAGGGAAAGCACCAGGGTGCTGCTCTTGCCCCATTTCTTCCTGGTTATTCTATACACAAACTGGAAACCTAGAGCCACTTTCTTTTTTTTTTTTTTTTTTTTTTGAGACGGAGTCTTGCTCTGTAGCCCGGACTGGAGTGCAGTGACCGGATCTCGGCTCACTGCAAGCTCCGCCTCCCGGGTTTACGCCATTCTCCTGCCTCAGCCTCCGGAGTAGCTGGGACTACAGGCGCCCGCCACCTCGCCCGGCTAGTTTTTTGTATTTTTAGTAGAGACGGGGTTTCACCGTGTTAGCCAGGATGGTCTCGATCTCCTGACCTCGTGATCCGCCCGTCTCGGCCTCCCAAAGTGCTGGGATTACAGGCTTGAGCCACCGCGCCCGGCCCTAGAGCCACTTTCTATAGCAATTCCTTTTATCTAAACGCCATAGGAGCAGGGCATGGTGGCTCATGCCTGTAATCCCAACACTTTGGGAGGTCAAGGTGGAAGGACTGCTGGAGCCTGCGAGTTCGAGACCAGCAACACAGTGAGACCCCATTTCAGTTTGTTGTTGTTGTTGTTGTTGTTGTTATTTGAGACAGTCTCGCTTTATCACCCAGGATGGAGTGCAGTGGAGTAGTCTTGGTTCACTGCAACCACTGCCTCCGGGGTTCAAGCAATTCTCCTGCCTCAGCCTCCTGAGTAGCTGGGATTACAGGTGCACACCACCATGCCTGGCTAATTTTTGTATTTTTAGTAGAGATGAGGTTTCACCATGTTGGCTAGGCTGGTCTCAAACTCCTGGCCTCAAGTGATCCACCCACCCTGGCCTCCCAGCAAGACCTCATTTCTACAAAAAATAAAAATTATCTAGGTGTGATGATACATGCCTGTAGCCCCAACTACTTAGGAGGCTGAGGTAGGAGGATTGCTTGAATCCAGGAGATGGAGGTCAAGGCTGCAGTGAGCTGTGATTGCGCCACTGCACTCCAGCCTGGGTGACAGAACAAGACCCTGTCTCAAACAAACAAACAAACAAGTAACCAAACAAAACCTCATTTGCCCCACCCTCAAGTGCCTACATTCCTACCAATTTCTGAAAGAATCTGTTTAATTCTTCCCCAAGAATAAAAAATTAAAGAAAAGATTAAAGAACAACCATGAGTCCTCTGAAAGGATTCTGTAGAAGTGTCCCAATGTACTTCCCACAATTTGGAGAGTTAACTTCAGAAACACAGAAAAAGTTGGAAGCTGTGTTGTGCTAAGGAACTTTTTTTTTTTTTTTTTTTTTTTTTTTGAGAAGGAGTCTTGCTCTACCACCCAGGATAGAGTGCAGTGGTGCAATCTCGCCTCACTGCAACCTCTGCCTCCTAAGTTCAAGCAATTCTCCTGCCTCAGCCTCCTGAGTAGCTGGGACTACAGGCATGTGCCACCACACCTGGCTAATTTTTGTATTTTTGTAGAGATAGGATCAGGCTGGTCTCAAACTCCTGACCTCAGATGATCCACCTACCTCGGCCTCCCAAAATGCTGGGATTACAGGCATGAACCACTGTGACCAGCCTAAGCAACATTTTTTATTAGCGTCTTTACCTCAGCTTGACTAAGGAAACATCTTTGCACACATATGAGAGTGACTTCTCCACTCCCATCTTCCCTATATAATGGAGTACATTCCCTATATAATGGAGTCTTACCAGGGGAGTATCAAGCTGAGGGAGACATGTCCCAAAGCCTTCAGAAGAGGACAAGAATTTCTGAATGGGAATGAAAACAAGGACTAGGTATTGAGATTTCTAGAGGGTTTTATTTTCCCTGATTTTATTGTGCTATAATTTAGTAACAATCTTTTAATCTTATATTAAGATACCAAATGGAAGGTTGATGTTTCAGAATGCATGTAAATATACTTATGTTGCTCTAGTAAACAAAACATTTTAAATTAACCCTAATAATCTGTACCTTTTCTTCAAAAAATCTGCTTTCCAGTCTTCTAAGAGTCTCCTGATGTATCCGCTCTGTGTTTCTTAAATTCTCCTTCAGCTAAAATTAAAATAACAAACAAAAATGGTCAATAGAAAATAGGGTTCATTGGGCATATACTCAGAAATTATCAATAAGGAAACGTTTTCTGTTATACATTACCTCTTAATCCTGAACACACAGAAAAAAATCTGTGTTCCTGCCTCTGAGTACCAAATTTCCCTCAATCTTCTACAGATTGATAACATTAGTACAGTAGTCCCCCTTATGTGCAGTTTCACTTTTTGCAGTTTCAGATAACTGCAGTCAACGATGGTTCAAAAATATTAGGAGGCTGAGCACAGTGGCTCACACCTGTAATCCTAGCACTTTGGGAGGCTAAGGTGGGCAGATTGCTTGAAGAAGTTTGAGACCAGACTGGGCAACATGGCTAAACCCTGTCTACAAAAAATACAAAAATTAGCTGAATGTGGTGGTGCACACCTATAGTTCCAGCTACTCCAGAACTGAGGCTGAGGTGGGAGAATCATTTGGGCCCAGGAGGCAGAGACTGCAGTGAGCCCAGATTGCTCCAACCTGGGCAACAGAGCGAGATTAGTCTTAAAAAAAAAAAAAAAAAGATGTTTTGGAAGAGAGAGAGAGAGACAACATTAACAAGACTTTCAAAATTAGTATCAACATACAAGTTTATAAAAATATCTACTATCCCATGGTATGTGGAGATGGATTTTTCATCTACCATTAGACTCCCTCAAAAATCTATAAATTAATAAAGCTTTCAAAAGATAAGTAGGCAGCACACATCACAAACCTTTAAAAGTTCATGTTCATTAAACCATAAATTCTACTAAGAAGTTATCCTAAAAACTAAAGATATAGGCTGGGTACAGTGGCTCACACCTGCAATCTCAGCACTTTGGGAGGCCGAGGCAGAGGATCACCTGAGGTCAGGAGTTCAAGACCAGTCTGACCAACATGGTGAAACCCCCGTCTCTACTAAATACAAAAAAAAAACTAGCCGGGCGTGGTGCCACATGCCTGTAATCCCAGCTACTTGGGAGGCTGAGGCAGAAGAATTGCTTGAACCCACGAGGCAGAAGTTGCAGTGAGCCAATTGTGCCACTGCACTCCAACCTGGGCAATAAAAGTGAAACTCCGTCTCAAAAAAACAAAAACAAAACTAAAGATATAGAAAAAGATTTCATTCCTTAGATGATCCCCACAGTTTATAATAGTGAAAATTAGGAAAAAGTCCAAATGTCCAACAGCAAGCAACCAATCAATAAATTAAGATGTATCTACCCAATGGAATTCCATGCATCTATTGAAAAAATTTTGTAGAAAATGTTTAATGGCATTGAAAAATGTTCACAATATATAAAGTGAAAAATCAGATTAACAATTTATATCATGACTTCACTTTTATAAAAATAACACATAGTTATTTTTAGATGTTTCTACAGCAGAGGAAAAAAAACTATACAATGGTTACATGGTGTAATGATAAGGGATGGAGTATTTTTATTTTCTAATTTTATCAGCCAAACTAAATTTGCTGTAATGAGTATTATCATTTTGTCAAAAGAAGATTAAAACTATTTTAAAAATAATAACTGCAATCTAACAACATATGCAATATATGCTTCTTCTGTTAATCAGGTATATGGAAATCATTTTTTAATTTTTCATTTCTTTCTTTTTTTTTCCTTTTTTTGGAGACAGGATCTGGCTCTGTTGCCCAGGCTGGAGTGCAGTGATTTTTTTGTAGAGATGGCGTTTTGCCACGTGGCCTAGGCTGGTCTTGAACTCCTGGGCTCAAGTGTTCTTCCCACCTTAGCCTCTGAAAGTGCTGTTATTACAGGCATGAGCCACTGTGCCCAGCCAGAAATAATTTTTTCTTTAAAACATATCTTGAATACCTTTTGAGAATCTCAATTTAACAGTTCTCTTTGTAATTTGTATAATGAATTCTATATATGCAGTATAATTAATTTTCTTCCCTAATGTATACCTCCTAATTAAAAATTCATGGGCCTTCACACCTGCCACAATTCTGCTACATTTGGGATTCCACAGAACCACCTTATTTTTTCCCATAATCCAATATCTTTTGAATTTTAAGTCTTCCTCAGCGGCCCACTTTGAAAGGTCTGAAATCTGTTTCTCCACTAGGTGGCAACACTGTTCTAAAAAAAATTATATCATGGCCTACTTGAATATGCACAACTAGTTCTTAATTCATTTTGATTCAGAATGTATACCTGTACATAGGCTATTTTAAGAGTTTGTGAAAAGTTAATTATGTTGATTCAATCTACAGCATTTTCATATAAAACATAACTTGTATTCCTTCCAGAAAAGTTGACATTCCTTCATTTATGTTTTTAACAAAAGACCCACTCAGCATTTAACGAAGATTGATTCAACATTACTGTGTATCTTGTATTTCAATGAATACAAAGGACAACACTATTCATGCCTTAAATGAGTGCAATCTATTAGGGGAGATAAGATAAATGATAAATAAATGTAATATCAAGACAATATCTTTAGGTACATAAAAAGACAAGATAAAAAAGACAGAATGGGGCTAAGTGGTATAAAACAGATAGAAAATGCTATGGAAACACACAGAAAAGAAAATTATTACTTTTTTTTTTTTGAAATGGAGTTTTGCTCTTGTTGCCCAGGCTGGAGTGCAATGGTGCGATCTCAGCTCACTGCAACCTCTGCCTCCCAGGTTCAAGCAATTCTCCTGCCTCATCCTCCCAAGTAGCTGGGATTACAGGCATGTGCCATACCAGGCCTAGCTAATTTTGTATTTTTAGTAGAGACAGGGTTTCTCCATGTTGGTCAGGCTGGTCTCGAACTCCAGACCTCAGGTGATCCACCTGCCTCAGCCTCCCAAAGTGCTGGGATTACAGGCATCAGCCACCACACCTGGCCGAAAATTATTACTTTGAAACAGGACTCTAGGGGAAGGCTTCATGGAGAACATGAATTTGAGCTGAGACTTTGAAAGACAGGTGGCTGGGCATGGTGGCTTATGCCTATAAGCCTAGCACTTTGGGAGGCCCAGGCAGGCAGACTGTTTGAGCCCAGGAGTTTGAGACCAGCCTCGGCAAGAGCGAAACCCCATCTCAAAAAAAAAAAAAAAAAAAAAAAATTAGCCAGGTGTGGTGGTACATGCCTGTAGTACTAGCTGCTGAGGAGTCTGAAATAAGAGGATCACTTGAGCCCAGGGAAGTACAGGCTGCAGTCAGCCATGACTGCACCACTGCACTCCAACCTGGGTGACAGAGCGAGACTCTGTCTCAAGAAAAAAAAGGAAACAAAAAAAGAGGCCAGGTGTGGTGGCTCATGCCTGTAATCCCAGCACTTTGGGAGGCCGAGGCAGGGAGATAATGAGGTCAGGAGATCGAGACCATCCTGGCCAACCTGTACTAAAAAATACAAAAAATTAGCCAGGTGTAGTGGCACGTGCCTGTAGTCCCAGCTACTCGGAAGGCTGAGGCAGGAGAATCACTTGAACCTGGGAGGCAGAGGTTGCAGTGAGCTGAGATTGCACCACTGCACTCCAGCCTGGGCAACAGAGTGAAACTCTGTCTCAAAAAAAAAAAAAAAAAAAGAAAAGAAAAAGATAGATAATATTTTAATGGGCAAAGACCTACCAGGAATACATTCCAGATAAAAACAGTGTGAACAATGTAACAAAGAGACAAGATTTCAGGGATTAATGAATACCCATTTTGGGTGAATTAAAGGAAGTATGGAGGTGGGTGGGTGATGTAGTAAAAGGAGATAATAATGTTCCCAGACAGGTACAGGGTCTTGACTTTAACATTAAGGTGTGTGGACAATATTCTGTTTACAATGGAGGAACACGAAAGACAGCTCTTTTTTATTTTATTTTTTTATTTTTATTTGAGACAGAGTCTCACTCTGTTACCCAGGCTGGAGTGCAGTGGTGTGATCTTGGCTCACTGTAACCTCCGCCTCCCAGGTTCAAGCAATTCTCCTGCCTCAGCCTCTGGAGAGCTGGGACTACAGGTACATGCCACCATGCCCAACTAATTTTTCTATTTTTTAGTAGAGACAGGGTTTCACCATGTTGGACAGGCTGGTCTCAAATCTCAGATGATCCACCTGCCTCGGCCTCCCAAAGTGCTAGGATTACAGGTGTGAGCCACTGTGCCCCACCTAAAGACAACTCTTGAAGGACATGATAAGAACTGTGATATTTTAGGCCAGGTACGGTGGCTCATGCCCGTAACCCCAGCACTTTGGGAGGCCGAGGCAGGCGGATCACCTGAGGCCAGGAGTTCTTGACCAGCCCAGCCAACATGGAGAAACCTTCTCTCTACTAAAAATACAAAAAGTTAGCTTAGCACGGTGACATGCACCTACAGTCCCTGTTACTTGGGAGGCTGAGCACCAAAATCGCTTGAACCCAGTGGGTGGAGGTTGCAGTGAGCCGAGATCGCGCCACTGCACTCTAGCATGGGCGACACAGCAAGACTCCATCTCAAAAAAAAAAAAAAAAAAAAAAGGCCTGTGATAATTTTAAAAGTATTTCTGTAGCTGCGTATACACTGGACCGTAGTGGTATGGTAGTTTTAAAATATGTCTACAAGTTCTTTGGCACTCTTCCCTTCAAATAATGGAACCTAATTCCCCACTGCTAGGAATGTAGGCCAGACTTAAGGATTCACTTTTAACTATTAATAATAAAATATGGTAGAAGTAATGCTATGTGACTTTGAAGGCTAGGTCATGAAAAAGATAGCTTCTGTCTAGATCTTGCTCAGATTATGCACTCTGGGTGAAGTCATCCACCAAGTCATGAGAACACTCAACCAGTTTATAAAAGGGCCCATATGCGCTAAGCTAGTGGCTCACGCCTGTAATCCAAGCACTTTGGGAGGCCAAGGTGGCCAGATCACTTGAGGTCAGGAGTTCCTGACCAGCCTTACCAACACGGTGAAACCCTGACTCTACTAAAAAAAAAAACATATATATACAAAAATTAGCTGGGGGTGTTGGCGTACACCTGTAATCCCAGTTACTGGGGAGGCTGAGGCAGCGAGAATTGCTTGAACCCAGGAGGCAGAGGTTGCAGGGAGCTGAGATCGTGCCACTGCACTCCAGCCTGGGTGATGGAGTAAGACCCCGTGTCAAAAAAAAAAAAAAAAAGGCTCATAGGAGGAGAGCTCTCCCACTAATCACCAGCACCAACTTAACAGTCACTTGAGTGTGCCTCCTTGGAAGCAGATCCTCAAGCTCCAATCAAGCCTTAAGACAGATGACTGTAAGCTGTGCTATACTAAAGTATTTCCTCCAGAGAAATCAGCAAATGCTACAAATCAAGACCTTTTTTTTTTAACAGAGAGCTGCACACCAGTTTATATAATTTTTACCATGTGACATGCTATTTTATGCACTTTACATATATTAACTCATTTAATCCTATAACAATTCTATGAAATAGTAACTCTTATTTTATTTTACTTTATTTTGAGACATGGTTTCATTCTGTCACCCAGGCTGGAGTGCAGTAGTGCAATCACAGCACACTGCAGCCTCAATCTCCTGGGCTCAAGTGATCCTCCCACCTCAGCCTCCCAAGCCGCTGGAACTACAGGCATGAGCTACCATGCCTGGCTAATTTAAAAAAATTTTTTGTAGAGGTGGGATTTCACTATGTTGCCTAGGCTAGTCTTGAACTCCTGGCCTCAAGAGATTCTCCTACCTTGGCCTCCAAAGTGCTGGGATTACAGGCATAAGCCACTACGCCTGGCTGAGATACTAACTCTTACTATCCCATTTTACAGATAAGAAAACCAAGGTATAGAAAAGTTAAGTAACTTGCCTATAGTTACGAAGCTGATTTCAGCTACTTGTTCCTGGCACTCACCTGTGCCACTTATTGAATTATCAGTAATGTAATAAAACTATATTCCAAGCCAAGGAAAGTAAGAGAAAGAGCACAGCAAGGTAACATAAATTTTCTGAAAGTACTCAGTGTTTCTCACCCCACTGACCCCTACCATAGAGCCTTCTAAATTTCTCTAAAACTATCATTCATCAGCCTAAACATTTTTACTTAGAAGTCTGCTACTTTTTCCCTGAGGTTTTGTAAGAACTTGTAGTTTGTTTCTTACTGAAGTCAATCCATAGGGTTACCTGCTGATAAACACAGGAGGATGTCTTGGCTGAGATTTGGTGAGTTCCCAAAGAAATCAGTGCTTAGAAAAAGAGAAGTCTAAAGTCAAGACCTTTGGCATCCAGTCTGTCTTCTCCTTTTTCTCTCAAATAATTTCTAAAATGTCAAAGAGAATTCTTTGCTGTCTCACAGGAGTACATGTTTGTGAAGGCTTCTGTAGGCATTAAATAGTTAATTCTAATTTCCTTTTTGTAAAAAAGGAATGAAACTTACATCATCTAACTCTCTCTCCACTTGGATTTTTCTCCTCTGGAATTGTCTTACTGCTTTCAGCTCTGTGTGAATCATGCCAATTTCTTTGGCTTTTTGATGGAACTGTCCCTCTAGTTCATTGATTTGCCTGGTATACTTTTGTTCCTGTATTCAAAAAAGAGGTAAATGAGTTAGGAAAAAGAACAGAAGTCCCACAGAGTCATGTTTCATTTGAAGCCTTAAGCCATTTGCATATCTTCTTTGAAGAAATACCCCCATTTATTATTTTTTCTATTTGTATTTTATTATTATTATTTTTTTGAGATGGAGTCTGACTCTGTCGCCCAGGCTGGAGTGTAGTGGCGTGATCTTAGCTCACTGCAACCTCTGCCCTCCCAGGTTCAAGCAATTCTCCCTGCCTCAGCCTCCCGAGTAGCTGGGATTACAGCTGCCTGCCACCATGCCCAGCTAATTTTTGTATTTTTTAGTAGAGATAGGGTTTCACCATGTTGGTCAGGCTGGTCTTGAACTCCTGACCTCAGGTGATCCACCCGCCTTGGCCTCCCAAAGTACTGAGATTACAGGCATGAGCCACCATGCCCAGCCCCCCTTTTATTTTTGCATAAAGTTTTCATTTCTGTAAAAAGATACCATTTGTGTTGAATAAGAAAAAATTTTTGAAAAGTTTCTATATAAGCTGATTGTATAGAAAGGAAAAAATGCAGATGTTTATTAAAAAGGGATATGAGAAGAGTAAATACGTCTTTTATCTCTAATATAAATAACATCCCAAACTAGTTAAAATTAATTAGCTAGGAGTCAAAGGGAGAGTGGTAAATATCCCTAATAAATAAAGAGAAAGGGAGGAGGAAGGAGGAGGATGAGGAAGGAGGAGGAGGGAGAAAAGGGGAAAGAGACATAAAAGAAGAGAGGAAGAGAAGGAGAAACAGGAGGAGGAGAGGGAAGAGAAAGTAAGAGGACAGAGAAAAGTAAGTGGGGAAGAAGGAAAGGCCAATAACAACAAACGAACAAAAGGTACTAAAATAAATGCAAATTGCCTTCCAATCTAGCTCCGAATAAGAGAAACGTAAATTGGGTTGGGTGCAGTGGCCCACGCCTATAATCCCAGCACTTTGGGAGGCCGAGGCAGGTGGATCACGAGGTCAGGAGTTCGAGACCAGCCTGGCCAACATTGTGAAATCCTACCTCTACTAAAAATACAAAAATTAGCCGGGTGTGATGGCAAGTGCCTATAATCCCAGCTACTCATGAGGCTGAGGCAGGAGAATCAATTGAACCTGGGAGATGGAGGTTGCAGCTGGGAGGTGGAAGTTGCAGTGAGCTGAGATTGTGCCATTGCACTCCAGCCTGGGTGACAGAGCAAGACTCCGTCTCAAAAAAAGAAAAAAAAAAAAAGAGAAATGTAAATTGAAATGACACTGAAATACCATTTCTCACCTATCACATTGCAAAAATCAAGTTTGAAGCCAGGCACAGTAGCTCACACATGTAATTCCAGCACTTTGGGAGGTCAAGGTGGGTAGATCACTTTAGGTCAGGAGTTCAAGACCAGCCTGGCCAACATGGTGAAACCCTGTCTCTACTAAAAATACAAAAATTAGCCAGATGTGATGGCGGGTGCCTGTAATCCCAGCCAGTGGGGAGGCAGAGGCAGGAGAATCACTTGAACCTGGGAGGCGGAGGTTGCAGTGAGCCGAGATCGCGTCACTGCACTCCAGCCTGGGAGACAAGAGTGAGACTCTATCTCAAAAAAAAAAAAAAAAAAAAAATCAACTTTGACAAAAGACTCTGTTGGTAAAGCTGTGAGGAAACAGGCAATCTCATGCATGGCTAATGGTATTATAGAACAGTACAGTATCTATAAAGGGAAATTTGGCAATATCTAGAATAATTATATACTTTTCTTTGGTCTAGCAATACCTCTTACAGGAATCTATCCCAACGATATAATGGCCAAAATGTGAAAAGATATATGCATGAAGCTCTTTACTGGCACATTCATTGTAATAGAAAAAGACTGGAAACAATCCAACTACCCATCAAAAAGGGACTGCTATGAGCTGTATGTGTATACCCAAAAAATCCTATGTTGAAGCCCTAATCCCCAATGTGATGGTATTTGGAGGTGTGACCTTTGGGAGGTAGTTAGGTTTAGATGAGATCATGAGGGTGGAGCCTCCATGATGGGACTAGTGAAGAAAGAGATGAAGAAACCAGAGCTTTCTCTCTGACAAAAGTAAGGATCTAGCAGGAAGTGGCCACCTGTGAACCAGAAGAAGGGACTCCACCAAGAACTCAACCATGCTAGCACCCTGACCTTCTAGCCTCCAGAATGATGAGAAATAAATGTTTGTTGTTTGAGCACCTCAGTCTATGGTATTCTGTCATAATAGCCTGAACTAAGACAGGGATCATTTGAATAAACTATGATACATCCACATAATAATCATCACACAGCTATAAAAGGGAATGATGCCAGGCGTGGTGGCCTACACCTGTAATTCCAACACTTTGGGAGGCCAAGCTGGGATGATCGCTTGAGGCCAGGAGTTCAAGATCAGCCTGGGTAATACAGTGAGATCCCATCTCTACAAAAAATACAAAATTTAGCTAGGTGTAGTGGTACTCGCCTATAGTTCCAGCTACTCTGGAGGCTGGGGTGGGAGGACCCCTTGAGCCCAGTAGTTTGAGGTTACAGTGAGCTATGATTATGCCACTGCACTCCAGCTTGGGCAACAGAGGGAGATCCTGTCTCAAAAAAAAAAAAAGAAAAAAAAAAAAACAAAAAAGGGAATGTCTCTACATACTGCTATGGAGTGATCAATGATGCATACTGTTAAATAAAAAAAGCAGGTGCAGGTCTATGTATATTGCATGCTACCTTTTATCTAAGAAAGATTTTATATATAATCTATATATATAATCTCCTTATATATAATCTCTCTATATATATATGTTTATGACTTTTTTTAGCTTTTCTGATAAGGAAACAATTTCTTTAGCAACTTTTTTTAAAAGAGAGGATAAAACACAAAGAAATAAAATGGTTTTCTACAGGGAGAGGGAGAAGATAGTGTGGAAAAGACATGGATAGGAGTTGGATTTCTCAGCACTTTGGGAGGCTGAGGCGGGCGGATCAAGAGGTCAGGAGATCGAGACCATCCTGGCTAACACAGTGAAACCCCATCTCTACTAAAAATACAAAAAACTAGCCAGGCATGGTGGCAGGTGCCTGTAGTCCCAGCTACTCGGGAGGCTGAGGCAGGAAAATGGAGTGAACCCGATAGGCAGAGCTTGCAGTGAGCAGAGATTGCGCCACTGCACTCCAGCCTGAGTGACGTGAGACTTCATCTAAAAAAAAAGGAAAAAAAAAAAAGAAGTTGGATTTCTCAGCATATAACTTGTTTTACAGACTTTGGAACCATGTAAATATTTTACATAATTTTATAGGCAAAACTAATTTTTTAAAAAGCAACCTCTAAGTCAGGTGTGGTGGTATATGCCTGTAGTCTCAGCTACTCAGGAGGTTGAGGCAAGGAGAACTGCTTGAGGTCAGAAGTTGAAGACCAGCCTGGGCAATATAGCAAAACTCCCATCTCTAAAAAAATTAAATAAATACAGTAAAATGAAAAAAAAAAAAAAAGCAACCTCTAAAAATCAAAAGCAAAATGTGTTGTTGAGTTGGTGGAATAACCTCATAGAAAAGAATTTCAAATGGTTCTTAAACCTTGCAATTTTATCATAGATCCTTATTGGTATATATCCTAAGGGAGAAAAATGCCCCCCAAAATCTTAAACTGTTTTCAGTAATTTATTTTTGGTGGTAATATTAGTATTCTGAGATTGATATATTGGGGTTTAAGCAACTAGGTAATTATATTGGTATCAGTAAGAAGAAGGACTTTTGTCAAGGGATAAAGGAGACACAGATAAAGTTAAGTAAAAATTCTGTATTCCTGCATCTAAACTGAAAGTACCAGTATGGAGTTATGATCTCTTTTAATATTTAAAAAAACTTACATTGCCTAGCTCCATGCACTGAAAAGTACTAGAAACAATAACAAATTCAGTATCAGGAAGCAATCTTAATATTATATGTTTTTTTACAATAGCTTTTTTTTTTTTTTTTTTTAATGAAGTTTCACTCTTCTCACCCAGGCTGGAGTGCAATGGCGTGACCTCAGCTCACTGCAACCTCTGCCTCCGGGGTTCAAGCGATTCTCCTGTCTCAGCCTCCCAAGTAGCTGGGATTATAAGCGTGCACCACCATGCCTGGCTAATTTTTTATTTTTAGTAGAGATAGGGTTTCATCACGTTGGCCAGGCTGATCTCGATTTCATCATGTTGGCCAGGCCTTGGCGTCCCAAAGTGTTGAGATTACAGGCATGAGTCATCATGCCCAGCCTTGTTTTTGAATTTCTATACAATCAAGCTTTAAGGTCATTAGGCTGCCCAGAGAACTTACTCACTCACTGTCATTGGGTCTTAAATGCCTAAGCTTGCCAGAAACCTGACCATCCAGTAAGTGGAGTATTAGTACACATAGATAACTCACCAATTTATCCTTCTCCTCTTGGGCTTTTTCCTTTGTTTCATTTAATTGCTGTTTCAGTTTTTCAATCTGTGGAAAATCAAAATACAAGGTCGGGAAGATAGAGAAACTGCTCTATGTCTACCTTTATTAAGTGGACTAGTTTCACACAATACTAAAACCAATATGGCAAAAAAAGGTGAGTGAGGCGGAAAGAGAAGAAGAGGGGACAGAAAATTTCCCATACCTTCAACCTGCTATTGCCAGTTTCTAAAACCTGGCTATCATCAGAAGTACCTGGGCAACTTTTTTTTTTGTTTTTGTGGTTAAAAATAAAAGCAACATCAAATTTACCATCTTAACCATTTTAAACATATAGCTCAGTAGTGTTAAGTATATTCACGTTGTTGTGCAACAAATCTCTAGATCTTTTCATCTTACAAAACTAAAACTATACCCAATAAATCCTAATTTCCCCTTACCTCTCCCCAGCACTTGGCAACCATCCTCTACTTTCTGTTTCTATAATTTTGACTACTTTGGATACTTCATGAGTGGAATCATACATTATTTGCCCTTTGGTGACTGGCTTATTTCATTAAGCATAATGTCCTGAGGTTCATTCATGTCATAGCTTGTGACAGGATTTCCTTTAAGGCGCATACTATTGCACCACATGCATACACCTTCTCCTTATCCATTCACCCATCGGTGGATAATTTGGGTTGCTTCTACCTCTTGGCTATTGTGAATAGTGCTGCAATGAATATGGGCGTGCAAGTATCTCTTCAAGATCCTGCTCTGGGCTGGGCGGAGTGGCTCATGCCTGTAATCCCAGCAATTTGGGAGGCTGAGGTGGGTGGATTGCTTGAGCTCAGAGTTTTAGATCAGCATGGGCAACATGGCAAAATCCCATCTCTACAAAGAAATACAAACATTAGCCAGGTGTGGTGGCGAGCACCTGTAATCCCAGCTAGAGCCTGGGAGGTGAAGGTTGCAGTGGGCCAACATCATGCCACTGCACTCCACTCTGGGTGACAGAGTGAGATCCTGTCTCAACAACAACAAAAATCCTGCTTTGAATTGTTTTGGATATATTAAATAAACCCAGAAGTGAGATTGGTATTTCTATTTTTAATCTTTTGAGGAACTTCCATACTGTTTTCCACAATGGCTACAACATTGTACAGTCCCACCACCAGTGCACAAGCGTTCTAACACCTCCACGTCCTTGTCAACACTTATTTTCTGTTTTTTTGGCAGTAGCCATTCTAACGGGTATGAGGTGATATCTTGTTGTAGATTTTATTCACATCTCTTATCTGGGTAACTTTTTTTTTTTTGAGATGGAATCTCTGTCGCCCAGGCTAGGGTGGAGTGGCACAATCTCGGCTCAGTGCAATCTCTGTCTCCCAGGTTCAAGTGATTCTTTTGCCTCAGCCTCCCGAGTAGCTGGGACTACAGGCGCATGCCACCACACCTGGCTAATTTTTGTAGTTTTAGTAGAGACAGGGTTTCATCATATGGCCAGGCTGGTCTTGAACTCCTGACCTTGTGATCTGCCTGCCTTGGCCTCCCAAAGTGCTAGGATTACAGGTGTGAGCCACTGTGCCCAGCCTTATCTGGGTAACTTTTTCAGAAAAAAGTTCCTTTTTACTTTCTTTTGTTTTCTTTCTTTTTTTTTTTTTTTTGTGAGACAGGAGTTCTACTCTTGTTGCCCAGGCTGGAGTGCAATGGCATGATCTCAGCTCACTGCAATCTCCACCTCCCGGGTTCAAGCAATTCTCCTGCCTCAGCCCCCCGAGTAGCTGGGATTACAAGCATGTGCCACCCCAGGTCCAGCTAATTTTGTATTTTTAGTAAAGACAGGGTTTCTCCATGTTGGTCAGGTTGGTCTCGAACTCCTGACCTCAGATGATCTGCCCGCCTTGGCCTCCCAAAGTGCTGGGATTACAGGCATGAGCCACTGTGTCTGACTCAAAAAGTTTCTTTTTAAAAATAATACTTTTTTTTTTTTCTTGCTCTGTCGCCCAGGCTGGAGTGCAGTGGCGCAATTTCGGCTCACTGCAACCTCCGCCTCCTGGGTTCACACCATTCTCCTGCCTCAGCCTCCTGAGTAGCTGGGACTATAGGCGCTCGCCACTACGCCCGACTAATTATTTGTATTCTTTAGTAGAGACGGGGTTTCACTGTGTTAGCCAGGATGGTCTCGATCTCCTGACCCCGTAATCCGCCCGCCTTGGCCTCCCAAAGTGCTGGGATTACAGGTGTGAGACACCGTGCCCGGTCTAAAAATAATTTTTAAAAATACAGATGGAGTCAGCCGGGCATGGTGGCTCAAGCGTGTAATCCTAGCACTTTGGGAGGTCGAGACAGGTGGATCACCTGAGGTCAGGCGTTCAAGACCAGCCTGGCCAACATGGTGAAACCCTGTTTCTACTAAAAATACAAAACTTAGTTGGGCGTGGTGGCGCATGCCTGTAATCCCAGCTACTCGGGAGGCTGAGGCAGGAGAATCGCTTGAACACGGGAGGCGGAGGTTACAGTGAGCCAAGATCATGTCATTGCACTCCTGCCTGGGTGACAGAGCGAGATTCCATCTGAAAAAAAGAAAAAAAGGCTTCCTTTCTCCCTTATTTATTAATGTATGTATTTATTAGTAGTATACACACGTGGATTTTTATTTCATTCAATAAGTTATAATCTATTACTGTCATTATTTATTAGGTTACTGCAAAAGCATTGCAGTTTTTGCCATTCTCTTTTTTTTTTCTTTTTGAGACAGAGTCTCACTCTGTCCCCAAGGGTGGAGTGCAGTGGTGCAATCTCAGCTCACTGCAACCTCCGCCTCCTGGGTTCAAGCGATTCTCCTGTCTCAGTTGCCTGAGTAGCTGGGATTACGGGTGCGTACCACCATACCCGACTAATTTTTATATTTTTAGTACAGACAGGGTTTTGCCATGTTGGCCAGGCTGGTCTTGAACTCCTGACCTCAGGTGATCTGCCCGTCTCGGCCTCCCAAAGTGCTGGGATTACAGGTGTGAGCCACTGCACCCAGCCATTTTTGCTATTCTTTATTAGGTTGGTGCAAAAGTAATTGTGGTATTTGACATTCTTTTAATGCATCAACCTAATATTTTGATTGTCCTGGATTTGGCCAATGGGAGCCCCTTCAAACAAGGCCATGTCCTTTAAATTTTTTAATTTTATTTTCTGGCACAATTACATACTCCACACTCTTTTTTTTTTTTTTTTTTTTTTTAGATGGAGTTTCACTCTTGTTGCCCAGGCTGGAGTGCAATGGTGTGATCTTGGCTCACTTGTTCAAATTATTCTCCTGCCTCAGCCTCCTGAATAGCTGGAGTTACAGGTGCCTGCCACCACACCTGGCTAATTTTTATATTTTTAGTAGAGATGGGGTTTCATGATGTTGGCCAGGCTGGTCTCAAACTGCTGACCTCAGTAATCCACCCGCCTTGGCCTCCCAAAGTGCTGGGATTACAGGCATGAACCTTGCCTGGCCAGGACAGAGAATAAGTCTTGATGGACTGGCTGTGGGAAAGGGGAAAAAGGTGTCAGGGATGACTCCTAGATTTCTCTTGAGCATGTAAGTCAGTGGCATGCAAAGAACATTGGAGGGACCTCTGCTTTTGGTCAACTTGGTATGTCAGGGACTAGATTCACCTTTTTACTTGAAACAGTTTTTTTAAACGACAAAAGATGAAATAATGATTTTCAGGATGCTGCACATCAGGCAACAAAGGACAGTAATCACCAAAGAGAAAGGATATAAAAGAGGTGAACTTTGTGACTGCCCCAAGCTTACTGCGTTGAAAGAGTTTCCAGGTTGCAGTGCAGGGAGAGGTTGGCGGGCTTCCTGAGTTGAAGAAATGGAGCGAGAGTATGGAGGGGCCAAGGCAGCTAGAGTTCACAGGACAGCAGAGTACAGGAGAGGAGAGGGCAGCACAGAGAAAGAAGAGAGATCCACGGAGGGTCCTCCTGGAGTATTTAGCTGAGAACTGATCAGCACATTCACGTGAGGGAGCTACTTGAGGATGAAGAAAGAACCATCCAAAAGGATTGGAAGGAACAGTGCCTGGCACCACTGGGCCAGTAATAGTGCCTACTCCCACTGGACTGGAGAAACTTCATCATTCACAGGACACCGGGGAGGACTCAAAAGGATCTTGCCTCTGTAGTGTGGAATACATTTGTCAAAACATATCAAATTGTACACTTCAAATATGTGCATTATCATATGTGAATTATATCTCAGTAAAGCTTTTTACAAATGAACGCTGTGGTCGGGTGCAATGGCTCATGCCTGTAATCCCAGCACTTTGGGAGGCCAAGACAGGCAGATCACTTGAGACCAGGAGTTCAAGACCAGCCTGGGCAACATGGCAAAACCCTGTCTCTACCAAAAATACAAAAAATTAGCCAGGCATGGAGGTGCGTGCCTGTAGTCTTGGCTGCTTGGGAGACAGAGGCAGGAGGATCACCTGAGCCCAGAGGTTGATCCTGTGGTGAGCCATGATCACACCACTGCACTCCAGACCAGGCAATAGAGTGAGACCCTGTCTCAAAAGTAATAATAAAATAATAATAATATGAGACAGAGTTTTGCTCTGTTGCCCAGGCTGGACTGCTGTGACATGACCATGGCTCACTGCAGCCTCAACCTCCTGGGCTTAAGTGATCCTCCCAACTTAGCCTCCTGAGTAGCTGGGACTATAGGTGCACACTGCCATGCCTGGCTATTTTTTTATTTTGTGTAGAGACTGGGTCTTGAGTTGTTCCCCAGGCTGGTCCTGAACTCCCAGGCTAAGTTATCCTCCAGTTCGGCCTCCCAAAGTGTTGGCATTATAGGCATGAACTACCGCACCCAGCCTGAATTTCTACTTTTAACATCTACTAGGGCTATGACTTTGGGCAAGTTACCTGTCCTTTCTGAGAGTCAATTTCTTCATCTGTAACATGGAAATAACAATATTATAGCTACACAGGGTTATTAAAATAATAGGAGGTTAGTAAAAGAATCAGAGAAGTAAAGCACCCAGTATAGTACATTGTAGTGGCTCCAAAATGTTAGTTCCCTTCCCTTTTTCTTTTTCTTTTTTTTTTTTTTTTTTTTTTTTGAGATCGAGTCTCGCTGTGTCGCCCAGGCCGGAGTACAGTGGTACGATCTCAGCTCACTGCCATCTCTGCCTCCCGGGTTCAAGCAATTCTCCTGCCTCAGCCTCCGGAGTGGCTGGGACTACAGGCACATGCAGCCATGCCCGGTTAATTTTTGTATTTTAGTAGATACGGGGTTTCACCTTGCTGCCCAGGCTGGTTGCGAACTCCTGGGCTCAGGCAATTTGCCCACCTTAGCCTCCCAAAGTGCTGGGATTACAGGCGTGAGCCACTGTGCCTGGCCTCCCTTTTTCTTCCAAATATAAAATGATAGCTTTACTCTCAACACTTTAATAAGGTACAATAAGATACAATATTCAACTGGCCAAAAAAAAAAAAAAAAAAAGATTCAACTTGCTAGGTTTAGAACATTATCACAGATTACCAGTGAACGGCTTTACAAATTTTTAAAACTAAAAATTAGCATAAAAAAATATAGATCACGGCCGCGCGCGGTGGCTCAAGCCTATAATCCCAGCACTTTGGGAGGCCGAGACGGGTGGATCACGAGGTCAGGAGATCGAGACCATCCTGGCTAACACGGTGAAACCCCGTTTCTACTAAAAAAAAATACAAAAAAACTAGCCGGGCGAGGTGGCGGGCGCCTGTAGTCCCAGCTACTTGGGAGGCTGAGGCAGGAGAATGGCGTAAACCCGGGAGGCGGAGCTTGCAGTGAGCTGAGATCCAGCCACTGCACTCCAGCCTGGGCAACAGAGCGAGACTCCATCTCAAAAAAAAAAAAAAAAAACCATATATATATAGATCACATACCATGCTCTTGTCCTTAAAATAAAGTGGATCATAATGTTCCCTTATGATCATCAATCTCTGTTTGCTTCAGAGAAGAAAACATGGAACAAGGATTGAAAATTAGAGAGCCAATAACAGTAAAACCATTCTGAAAAAGTGTCTAGCTTCAAGGAGAGTGAAGGTCAATTGAAATGTCTTAACTATATGTTACGATTTCAAGGAATTAAAAATCTTTGAAATACATAACCACATCAGTATCACCATAGAGGTAGTTAATGAGGCCGAGGAGGTTTTCTACCTACCTACCATATTATCTTTCTCCTGATCCTGCTTCTTCAGGTAACTTAATACTGACATTATGTCTTTCTCCATTTTACATTGCTTTTTCTTTAAGTCCTCATTACTTTTTGCCAGTGTCCGTGAAGTATCACGATACTCAATCCTAGAGAGTTCTGTGACTTCCAACCTGGCCTCCCAAAGGGAGGCATTGGCCTTGGCTCTGTCCACCACAGATTCATCTGTTTTTATTAACTTCCTGCATGGGAAGAGGACATTGACAGTATATGACTATTTATACAACTCTAATATGCAGACAGTATATAACTCTACTATATTACTATTAAATTTTTCTCTTTTTAAATTTGTTTTGCTTGGCATTTCCCCTGGCACACATGAGAAAACATTGTTGGATGAATAAGTTAATAAGAAATACATATTCACATTTGAAAAATGAAAAAAAAATACATATTCACTCGTATTCACATAAGAGAATTAAGTAAGTGCCTCGTCCTGGAAGAGGCGAGCCCCAGAGCATAACTTGAAAAGACTGGAAAAACAAAGGGAAAAGACAGGATAAACCAAACTCATTTCATAAAGCTTTCATACCTTTTTTTTTTTTTTTTTTTTTTGAGACAGGGCCTGGCTCCGTCACCGTGCTGGAGTGCAGAAGCACGATCTTGGCTCCCCACAACGCCTGCCTCCTGGGCTCAAGCCATCCACCCACCTCAGCCTCCCAAGTGGCTGGGACTACAGGCTTACGCAACTATACCCAGCTAATTTTTGTATTTTTCGTAGAAATAGGTTTTTGCCATGTTGCCCAGGCTGGTCTTGAACTCCTGGGCTCAAGTGATCCTCCTACCTCAGCCTCCCAAAGTG
Source organism: Chlorocebus sabaeus (assembly GCF_047675955.1). NCBI lineage: Eukaryota > Metazoa > Chordata > Mammalia > Primates > Cercopithecidae > Chlorocebus > Chlorocebus sabaeus. The sequence goes on along the minus strand of NC_132927.1, from coordinate 50,367,090 downwards.
CTGAGATTACAGGTATGAGCCACTGTGCCTGGACAGTTTTTATATCTTTTCATTTACTTATTTGATTCTCCCATTTTTTTTTTTTTTTTTAATAGAGATGGGGTCTCACTATGTTGCCTAGGCTGTTCTCCAACTCCTGGGCTCAAGTATCCTCCCACCTCAGCCTCTTAATGTGCTGAGATTACAGGTGTGAACCAGTGCCCTGGCCTGATTCTCCTGTAGTTAAACTATCTTTTCTATTCCTACTCAATCAGTGCTGGACTTTGGTTCTCTCCACTGCAAACCCATTATCTCTGTTTATTTTCTGCATGAGTATACCCATTGGTAGCGTAACTACAATCTCCCACCCACTTCACCCTCTACTTTTGAGTTTTTTTGTTTTTGTTTTGTTTTGTTTTTGGCTAGGTCTTGGACAAAAAGTCAAGTCACTAGGGCAAGTATGTTAAATACTTTATCAGCTGGTGCCACGGTTCACCGGACTTTTTTTTTTTTTTTTTTTTTCTTTGAGACAAGGTCTTGCTCTGTCATCCAGGATGTAGTGTAGTAGCAACACACAGCTCACTGCAGCCTCGACCTCTCAGGCCCAGACAATCCTCCACCTCAACCTCCTGAGTAACTGTGACTACAGGCATGAGTTAGCATGCCCAACTAATTTTTAACAAAAATTTTTGTAGAGACAGGGTCTTCCTATGTTGTTCAGGCTGGTCTTGAACTCCTGGGCTCAAGTGATCTTCCCCCACTCAGCCTCCCAAAGTGCTGGGCATGAGCCACGATGCCCCGCCCACCAGGCTTTAAGGATGCCTGAGAAACCATAATCATTTATATAGAGGTGGAGAGGAAAAAGGAGGGATTCAAAGATTAAAGTGGTAAAGGAAGAGATTTTTCTAAATATTTATTGTATGAGCATTAACAAAACACTACTCCTTATATATGGTAGGTATCATGATATACAAATACGTACATAATATTTAAGAATATTTCGGCCGGGCGCGGTGTCTCAAGCCTGTAATCCCAGCACTTTGGGAGGCCGAGACGGGCAGATCACGAGGTCAGGAGATTGAGACCATCCTGGCTAACCTGGAGAAATCCCGTCTCTACTAAAAAATACAAAAAAAACTAGCCGGGCGAGGTGGCGGGCGCCTGTAGTCCCAGCTACTCAGGAGGCTGAGGCAGGAGAATAGCGTAAACCCGGGAGGCGGAGCTTGCAGTGAGCTGAGATCCGGCCACTGCACTCCAGCCTGGGCGACAGAGCGAGACTCCGTCTCAAAAAAAAAAAAAAAAAAAAAGCCGGGCGCGGTGGCTCAAGCCTGTAATCCCAGCACTTTGGGAGGCCGAGACGGGCGGATCACGAAGTCAGGAGATCGAGACCATCCTGGCTAACATGGTGAAACCCCATCTCTACTAAAGAATACAAAAAACTAGCCGGGCGAGGTGGCGGGCGCCTGTAGTCCCAGCTACTCAGGAGGCTGAGGCAGGAGAATGGCGTAAACCCGGGAAGCGGAGCTTGCAGTGAGCTGAGATCTGGCCACTGCACTCCAGCCTGGGTGACAGAGCAAGACTCCGTCTCAAAAAAAAAAAAAAAAAAAAAGAATATTTCACCTGTATTTGAATTCTAAATATTTTCACACATATGTATATGTGGACCTTTCTATACTGCCACCCTCCACATCCACTTTCCTACCTCTGGTTCTCAGTCCTCTTCCACAGAGGTAATGGGTTTGCAGTGGAGAGAACCAAAGTCCCAGTTTCACCTTTTGTTCTCTTCAAATTAAGGCCAGCTCCATTCCCAACCCCTCAGCCTGTTATAACTCTTGATGTCCCTTTCTGGTATGATTTAGGCACTGGTGATACACCGTCTCACTACGACCATCCAGGTATCAAATCTAAGTGGCTCAAAGTACTTGATGCGACAGGGCATGGTAGCTCAAGGCTGTCATCCCAGCACTTTGGGAGGCCGAGGCGGGTGGATCACCTGAAGTCAGGAGTTCAAGACCAGCCTGGCCAACATGGTGAAACCCTGTCTCCACTAAAAATAAAAAAATTAGCTGGGCGTGGTGACAGGTGCCTGTAATCCCAGCTACTCAGGAGGCTGAGGCAGAATAATTGGTTGAACCCAGGAGGCAGAGGTTGCAGTGAGCCAAGATCACGCCATTGCACTCCAGCCTGGGCAACAAGAGCAAAACTTGGTCTCAAGGAAAAAAAAAAGTACTTGATGCAAGAAATTAGACACTCTAATAGGACCACTTATACTCACTGTAGAAACAAAGCCAGGTTTCTCAAACAATGGGTCATGGAAAATCCAAGGAATAAGGTCTCTTACCCTCAGTGTTCCTCATTGTTCAAATGTGTACTGTAGAAGCATAGTCAAAATCTGAAAACATATGTGAGTGAGTTCTAGGAATGTGATAAGCCCTTGGCACTTTAAGTGCTAGACAAACTGTACAGCTATGTAAAAACAACAACAACAAAAAACCCCATAATACTTACATTAATACATGAGAAGAAAAAAGTCACATATAAGTATGTACATTGGGCTATCATTTTATTAAAAAATAAAATAATACTCCAAAATATAGTAGTGTTTATTTTTGGATAATGAGACTACAGGTTATTTTTGTTTTCTCTTTTGGTACCTCCCATGTTTCCCAAACTTTCTGTATTGAGCATGAATTACTCTCTTAAGTTACTTTACAAACATCTCAAGTTTGGTGCCAACTCTGTGTTCCCATATATGATATTGCTGCACACCACATAGGACTCCAACGTGTCCAGAAACCACCGGGGTCCCCCAACAGGGCTAGTAGCAATCTAGCAGCAACTCCAGGCCTGTAAGGGGTTAGTGCTAGAACATTACCCACCTCAGTGGCTCGGATCAGTTTGGGAAAACCTCAACAATTACCCAACTTGGTAAAATACTTCAGGTGTCCCCTTTGAACCAAAAGAGATCTCTGAAAATGCCCAAGGAAATACTTTATACATCCGCTACACGTTTAAGATCATCTGAACCACATAGTAGAGATGTGTCAGACTATGGACATGGGAACTGTAATCCTCACAAGCCGGGAGAGCCAAGAGGCTCCGAGGGGGCCGGCGCGGGGGGCGCCAGGTAGCCAGCCCCAGACCCGAAATCTCACGCAGGCCCAGGGAGAACGGGACTCTCGCGCGGCTTCTCCTTACTTAGTGTCTTTGCCTCTGCTCTTGCCTTTCTTTTTGTCCTTTCCCTTCGACGGCATCTTGGCTTCCCCAGCGGCTCCGCTGTCGTCGTTGCCCAGCCGCCGCCACTCTGGCCGGCTCCGTCTCCAAGGGAACCTGGACGCCGAACGGGCAACGCCCCGCCCCCACCGCTGACGGCGCGCGGAGAGCGCACGCGCCCGTGACGTGGCCCAGACGCCGCCGCGCGCGGGGCGGGGCGGAGGTCGCGCCGAGGGCGGCGGGCTGCCGCGCCAGGGTGGCGCGCGCGCGGTGAGTGTGCGAGAGTCGGCGGCTCCTGATCTTCTATGTGGGGCCCGGGCGCAGCGGGCGGGAGGCGCGAGCTGGCAGCCCCGGGCGGTAGCGCTCCGTCCTGCGGCCCGGGTGTGTCAGGAGTCGCCGCTGTCGGGGCACCCTTGCTTCAGGAAGCTTAGATCCCCGCTGGTCCGCCCGCCCCGCCGCGGTGGTCTGAGCCGCAGCCCTTTTCCGTGCCTCCACGCCGCAGCCAGCGTGGCCACGGCTGCCAGCCCTCGCCCCCGCTCCGCCTCCGCCGCTCCTGGCACTGCCCGACTTCTTAGAGTTCCATCCCTTTCCTGGCTTTTCATCCTTGCTGATTCTGTAAGGGATAGCGCAGCCAGCGGACGTCCCAGGCCAAACGTTTTTTGATAGGCTGTTGATGACTTTCCCGAGGGCGGTGGTTGGGGGCGAGGCTGCCTGCCTCCCAAGAGCAGCAGCACGCCAGGGAGCCGGCAGGGAGGGGAGTGGTGCCACCGAGGTCAGGAGCAGGGTCCTGGGCCTCATTAGGTCCTGTGTGGCCGATACTTCCCGCCCACGACCGTCCTCCCGGATTTCCATTTGCTAATACCTCACCCGTCCGCAGCCTTCGTTCCTCAAAGTTGCATAAAGTTGAAAGCTCTTCAACTTGCCTCCCCGACTCCTGAAATCCTGAATACACCTCTGAAAAGGAGTGTACTCACAAGTATTCTCATTTTTCAATGAGACTCAGTTAGTTAGTCATTAAGGAAGATACGGTATTCTGAGTGTCAAGCCAGTAGGAGACTTGTGGTTGAAGCTCTGCTCTGTGTTATACTCCATTTCAATTTAAAAAGTTTATTTTAAATGTCGTTGTAGATCCTTCCTCACCATTTCTCTATGGAGGACTTAATTCGTACACCCCTTCCCGAGGTCTTTGACCTCTAATTACTCCCCCCCACCTTGTTTGCCTCTTGCATGATTTCTGTTTCTGAATTTTTGTTTCTGCTCTGAGGGAACATGCCGATTTGGTAATGATAAGCCATGTAAACTTTTTTTTTTTTTTTTTTTTTTCTGAGACAGTCTCCTGTCGCCCTGGCTGGAGTGCAGTGGGGCATCTCAGCTCCCTGCAACCTCCACCTCCTGGGTTCAAGGATTCTCCTGCCTCAGCCTCCGCAGTAACTAGGACTACAGGTGCGTGCCATCACACCCAGCTAATTTTTGTATTTTTGGTAGAGATGGAGTTTCACCATGCTGGCCAGGCTGGTCTCGAACTCCTGGCCTCTGGTCATCCACCCACTTCGGCCTCCCAAAGTGTTGAAATTACAGGTGTGAGCCACCGCCCCCGGCTGTAAACCTTTTTTTTTTTTTTTTTTCCTGAGACGGAGTCTCGCTCTTGTTGCCCAGGCTGGAGTGCAATGGCGCGATCTCGGCTCACCACAACCTCCACCTCCTGGGTTCAGGCGATTCTCCTGCCTCAGCCTCTCGAGTAGCTGGGATTAAAGGCGCACACCACCATCCCTGGCTAATTTTGTATTTTTAGTAGAGACAGGGTTTCACCATGTTGGTCAGGCTGGCATAAACCTTTTTATACATACCATCTGTCAGCATGATCATGGCTTTTTCTTTCTTTCTTTTTTTTGTTGAGAGGGAGTTTCTCTCTTGTTGCCCACCCAGGCTGGAGTGCAATAGCACGATCTCGGTTCACCACCACCTCCACCTCCCGGATTCAAGCAATTCTCCTGCCTCAGCCTCCCGAGTAGCTGGGATTACAGGCGTGCGCCACCACGCCCGGCTACTTTTATGTTTTTAGTAGAGATGGGGTTTCTCCATGTTGGTCAGGCCAGTCTCGAACTTCTGACCGCAGGTGATCCGCCTGCCGTGGCCTTCCAAAGTGCTGGAATTACAGGCGTGAGCCACCGCGCCTGGCTGATCATGGCTTTTTCTGACTTTATTTCTGGTACATTTTCACACTCCTGTGAATCCATAGGTGGAATCGCCATATATTGAAGGGGTTATCTCTGATATAAAATCTATACAGTTACTATTAATTTTGTATGTGTAAGGTTCTGAAAAAGCACACTGTTGATAAGCTGCAGAAAAGAGAGTAGGGCATCTTCTGTCACAGGCTGTATATTCGGAATTTATTCTAGAAATTGGTAACTTTATTTTTTTTGAGATGGAGTCTTGCTCTGTTGCCTAGGTTGGAGTGCAATGGTGCTATCTAGGCTCACTGCAAGCTCCGCCTCCTGGGTTCATGCCATTCTCCTGCCTCAGCCTCCTCAGCAGCTGGGACTACAGGCGCACACCACCACGCCCGGCTAATTTTTTGTAATTTTAATAGAGATCAGGTTTCACCGTATTAGCCAGGATGGTCTCGATCTCCTGACCTTGTGATCCTCCTACCTCAGCCTCCCAAAGTGCTGGGATTACAGGTGTGAGCCACCTAGCCCAGCCAGAAATTGGTAACTTTATAATATGAAAGTCAGTTCAAGACTCCTTATTTGAATGTAGGCTTATAGATTAATTTATAAACAAAAATTTGACTATAACGATTATTAATATATGTGTAGTACCTTAGTTATAGTACTTTATAGTTTCTTTTATTGGTTTTTGGGTTTTTTGGTGGTTTTCTTGAGATAGGGTCTTACTCTTGCCCATGCTGGAGTACAGTGGCAGGGACATGGCTCCTTACAGCTTCGACCTCCTGGACTCAAGTCTCTGGCATGCACCTCAGCCTCTGGCATGCACCACCACGCCTGGCTAATTTTGTATTTTTTGTAGAGACAGGGTTTTGCCATGTTGCCCAGGCAGGTCTTGAACTCCTGAGCTCAAGTGATCCTCCTGCCTTTGCCTCCCAAAGTGCCGGGATTACAGGCATGAGCAGCCACACCTGACCTAGTTTATTTTATTGTATATATTTTTTATTGACTAAGTTTGATTTTGTAGATAAAGCTGTTGTGACATGAATATGACTCAGAGAAATGCCAAGATTTCATACTCTTGTAGAGGTGGGTCTAGAGTCTACAGTCTTCTACATTTTCCACCAAAGAACTGAATGTTGTTACTGTCATCTGCTGGTGAGCAACAACTGATCGTATGGATAGTAGAGTAGGAAGTTGCTATTTAGTAGTTCATGTGGTAGCATTTCCTTCCACAGCTACTGGTAGGTGCCTTTACTGTGAAGTTTCGGGAATTATTACTAAATAAATTTGCCTTGTTTCATTGTTTAGAACACTAATGCTTTTAAACTTGGAATAAACCACTTCTTGTTTTGTTGACTTGGTTTTGTAATTCTTTTTCTGTCCAGTTTTCCTTGTTCCTGGTCAACAAAGAAATGTGGAGTGTCTTGGCTGAATCCTCATACAGACAAGATCATTATGGTGCTGTTAGGTAGGACTTGTATCCAGATGTAAGGTAATATCTCCACCAGCTTAAAGTTGTAAATGTATTTCAAATGCTCCTGAATGGTGGTTTTCTTTTTTTCCTGAATTTAATGCTCTGTTATTTTGCCAGGTGATGTTAATTTTGTTTAATAAACCATATATAAAATTTAGAACTATCATGTATCAAAATAGATAGAACTTCTGGCTGGGCACGGTGGTTCATGCCTGTAATCCTAACACTTTGGGAGGCCAAGGCAGGTGGATTGCTTAAGCCCAATTCAAGACCAGTCTGGACAACATGGCAAAACCCTGTCTTTACAAAAAGTACAAAAATTAACTGGGTGTGGTGACATGTACCTGTAGTTCCAGCTTACTCAGGAATCTGAGTTCAGAGGATCACCTGAGCCCAGGGAGGTCAAGGCTTCAGTGAGCCATGATTGTGCCACTGTATTCCAGCCTGAGCAATAGTGTGATTCTTTCTCAAAAAAAAAAAAAGGGCGGGGGTGTGGGGAGAGGGGGGTAGTACTTCTGCTTGTTTCTTCTAATAACTCCAGAACTGGGTTTACTTTATAAACTCATCTGTAACTTTATTTGGGTTTACCTTAGAAGCCATGTTTCTCTTCATAAATCATTCTTGAAATCACCTTATAGCAGATGGTACTTTATAGGTAGAACAGACTAAGTGAACAGCTTTAGATTTTGTTTTTACATAGCCTTTAGAATCCTAAATAAATATATTATTATCCAAACTGTATTTGAAGGGAATAATCAGTGTTTCTCTTGGGAGTAACTTTTTTTTTTTTTTTTGAGAGGTAGTCTTGCTCTTTCGCCCAGGCTATAGAGCAGTGGCACAATTGTGTCTCACTTCAACCTCCACCTCGCAGGTTCAAGTGATTCTCATGTCTCAGCCTCCCGAGTAGCTGGGATTACAGGCGCCTGCCACCATGTCTGGCTAATTTTTGTATTTTACTAGAGATGGGGTTTCACCATGTTGGCCAGGCTGGTCTTGAACTCCTCACCTCCGGTGATCTGCCTGCCTTGGCCTCCCAAAGTGCTGGGATTACAGGCTTGAGCTACCCACACCTGGCCAGGAGTTACTTTCATCCTGCTTTTTTATTGCATGTGCTGCAAATATAGAATTCTACTAAACTGACATTTTCTTGTAATATTAAGACTAGTTCAGATCTCTGCAGGGGCATTTTAAGAAATCCTGGTGGTCAAGGATTTAATCTTATCACTTTTAGATAAATTTTAAAAATTTAAAGCATTCACTGTTTTACTTATATACAAGATACATTACCACAGATAATTATTTATTTATTTAATTTATTTGTTTATGAATGAATGACAAGGTCTCACTATGTCACCCAGGCTGGAGTGCAGTGGTGCAATCATGACTCACTGCAGCCTCAACCTTCTGGGCTCAAGCAATTCTCCCACATCAGTCTCCTGAGTAGCTGGGACCACAGGTTCGTGCCACCATGCCCAACTAACTTTTTATTTATTTATTTTTTTGGTTAAGACTGGGTCTCACTATGTGGCTCCTGGGCTCAAATGGTTCTCCTACCTCAGCCTCCTAAAGTGCTGGGATTATAGTTGTGAGCCACCATGCTTGGCCATATATTTTTGAGATGGGGTTTTGTTATGTTGCCCAGGCTGAACTTAAGCTCCTGAGCTCAAGAGATCCTCCTACCTCGGCTTCCCAAGTAGCTGGGACCACAGGCGTGCACCACTATGCCTACAAATAATTATTAACTACTGTTACTTTATTTGCAGAATATCCCATTTTTATTAGTTGTCCATCCCAACAGAGCCACAGACTAAAAGTTGTCTAAGAAAACTTACCTGGACTGGGCACAGTGACTCACATCTGTAATCCTAGCACTTCGGGAGGCCGAGGTAGGAGGATTGCTTGAGCCCAGGATTTTGAGACCGGCCTGAACAACATAACAAGATCCCGTCTCTTAATTTTTAAAAAAAGCAAAGAAAAATTACCCAAATTTTAGGCCCACTTGTCTGCATTTTCATGTCATGGATCTGTCAAACGTTCATTCATTTAAGAAACATTTAATGAGGCCAGGCGCGGTGGCTCACGCCTGTAATCCCAGCACTTTGGGAGGCCGTGGTGGGCGAATCATGAGGTCAGGAGATCGAGACCATCCTGGCCAACACAGTGAAACCCCGTCTCTAATAAAAATACAAAAAATTAGTCGGGCGTGGTGGCGGGCGCCTGTAGTCCCAGCTACTCAGGAGGCTGAGGCAGGAGAATGGTGTGAACCTGGGGGGCGGAGCTTGCAGTGAGCTGAGATCACGCCATTGCACTCCAGCCTGGGCGACAGAGCGAGACTCCATCTCAAAAAAAGAAAAGAAACATTTAATGAATACCAACTGTATAACAACCTGTCTGATAACTTGATGGGTACAGTAAGGAACAAGAGAAGGCCCTTGCCCTCAAGTTGTTTACAGTCAGATGTGTAAAGCTCTGACCTGGATGTTGATCTCTGAGAATATACAACCTCATTGTCACCCATCCACAAACACTTAACAGTAAACAGTACCAAGCAGGGATTGATAAAGGAGAGACGGTGTAGACCGGGGTGTCCAATCTTTTGGCTTCCTTGGGCTACATTGGAAGAAGAAAAATTGTCTTGAGTCACACATAAAATATACTAACACTAATGATAGCTGATGAAGTTAAAAAAATCACGAAAGAGATCTCATAATATTTTAAGGAAGTTTACGAATTTGTGTTGGGCTGCATTCAAAGCCGTCCTGGGCTGCATGCGGCCCATGGGCTGTGGGTTGACTAAGCTTGGCCCAAACCCTAGGTGCTATTGAATTTGGAGGCATTTAAGACTGTCATAGTCAGGGAAAGTTTACAGAAGGAGATGGACTGAAAGCAGAGGGAAGTTCATCTGGGAAGTTAGAACAATGTGAGAACAATTCAGAGTATGCTTAAACTCGAGCATTGTTTCCTAAAGTGTGGTCCACAGACCAGCAGCATCAGCATCATCTGGTAACTTATTAGAACTGCAGTTTCACAGGCCCCACCTGAGACCTACTGAATCAGAAATACTGGCAATGAGGCCCAGCAATCTATGCCCTCCAGGTGGTTCTGATGCATGCTAAAGTTTCAGAACCACTAGACTAGAGCAGAGGGTTATTGTATGGAATGAGTAGGCCAAAAACTCTAAAAAGGTAGGCTGGGAACTCATTGTCAACGACTTAGAATGTCAGGCAGGGAGTTTGTCTTTTATCCTGCAGACTAGAGCCACCAGCTTGTGACTTGGCTGGATTTGGCTCATAGAATGTGTTTTCTTGGCCGGGCGCGGTGGCTCAAGCCTGTAATCCCTGCACTTTGGGAGGCCGAAACGGGCGGATCACGAGGTCAGGAGATCGAGACCATCCTGGCTAACATGGTGAAACCCCGTCTCTACTAAAAAATACAAAAACTAGCCGGGCGCGGTAGCGGGCGCCTGTAGTCCCGGCTACTCAGGAGGCTGAGGCAGGAGAATGGTGTAAACCTGGGAGGCGGAGCTTGCAGTGAGCCGAGATCGTGCCACTGCACTCCAGCCTGGGCGACAGAGCAAGACTCCGTCTCAAAAAAAAAAAAAAAAAAAGAATGTGTTTTCTTTGGCCTGAAAGCTGGGTTTTTGGGGGATTTTAAATGGAATTAGTTGTCATCATCTAAAAATCAGCAGATTTTACAAAGAAATCTGTGCTTTCAGCTTACCTTGAAAAATCAGAAGACCTGGCAGTATGGGGCCTACATTCCATTATGGTAGCAATTGGTGGGAATAGCAAGAAGCTACACCTTCAGATGGGACACATGCTCTCCAGTTTACCACAATCCCTACCAGTTCCTTTTGTCTTACACACACCTTTACTTACTTATATTTCCTGCCCTTTGCCTGTAGGTATTTGAGTTTGTAACTTCTGTTGTGGACAGTGGGACATGAATGAAAATTTTGAGAAGCAGAATGATGAGATTTATGTATTTGTTAATTTATTTAACAAACATTAAACAAACATATATGCCAGATTGTACTCTGTTAAGTAATCAGTGTTCAAAGATGAATGAGTCCCAGCTAGCACCAGTGGCTCATGCCTATAATCCCAGCACTTTGGGAAGCCAAGGCTGGTGGATCACTTGAGGTCAGGAGTTCAAGACCAGCCTGGCCAACATAATGAAACCCCCTCTCTACTAAAAATAAAAAATTAGCTGGGGATGATGGTGGGCACCTGTAATCCCAGCTACTTGGGAGGCTGAGGCGGGAGAATTGCTTGAACCCGGGTGGCGGAGGTTGCAGTAAGCCAAGATCATGCCATTGCACTCCAGCCTGGGCAACTGAGCAAGATGCCATCTCAAAAAAAAAAAAAAAAATGTTTACTTTGGAGACCCTGTAGTTAGAATTTATAACATTGGTTGAATGAGTCATATCCATAATTCAAATCCTATCTTCAATGTGTCATCTTCAGATTTATGTTGTGTAGGTAAGTTTAACTTTTTTGTTCCTGAGGGAATAGAAAATAATATATAAACTCAAATTCTTCAAGTGATTCTTTCACCTTAGTCTCCCAAAGTGCTGGAAGTATAGGTGTGAGCCACCAAGCCCCCATCTGCGTGGTCCCTTTTAACCACATACTCGTGCATGTAATAGTAGCTACTCATTGATTATATTGTGGAACATATGGCTGGCATTTTATTTTATTTTATTTTATTATTATTATTATTTTTGAGACGGAGTCTCGCTGTGTCGCCCAGGCTGGAGTGCAGTGGCCGGATCTCAGCTCATTGCAAGCTCCGCCTCCTGGGTTTTACATCATTCTTCTGCCTCAGCCTCCCAAGTAGCTGGGACTACAGGCACTCGCCACCTCGCCCGGCTAGTTTTTTTTTTTTTTTTTTTTTTTTTTTTGAGACGGAGTCTAGCTCTGTCGCCCAGGCTGGAGTGCAGTGGCCGGATCTCAGCTCACTGCAAGCTCCGCCTCCCGGAATTATGCCATTCTCCTGCCTCAGCGTCCCGAGTAGCTGAGACTACAGGCGCCCACCACCTCGCTCGGCCAGTTTTTTGTATTTTTTAGTAGCGACAGGGTTTCACCGTGTTAGCCAGGATGGTCTCGATCTCCTGACCTCGTGATCCGCCCGTCTCGGCCTCCCAAAGTGCTGGGATTACAGGCTTGAGCCACTGCGCCCGGCCTGGCTGGCATTTTAGCAGCAAAAAAAGACCTCACATTTCGGCTCACTGCAGCCTCGACCTCCCACATTCAAGCAATCCTCCTGTCTCAGCCTCCCAAGTAGCTGGGACTACAGGCACATGCCACCACACCTGGCTAATTTTTTGTATATTTTGTAGAGATATGGTTTCGCCATGTTGCCCAGGTTGGTCTCAAACTCCTGAGCTCAAGCTAACTGCCTGCCTTGACTTCCCAAAATGCCAGGATTATAGGCATGAGTTACCACATCCAGTCTGTGTACTTTACTTACGAATTAGCTCCTTAGGCATTGCCTTCTCCACCTTTACACACACATATACACCAGCTTCTAGAGGGAGTGTGACTTGCATCTCTTGCTGTTGGTGACTTTTTAAATGAGCTGGATGTGTGGTAAAGTAGCTGAGGTTGTAATTTGAGTGAGAAGAAAGTGTAGGGGAGGAGAAAGAGCAGGAGGGCATTAGATTACAAGTCAGGAGATGAGCTTGATGGTGTGGATTCCAAAGCCTGGAAAGATTAGAAATGAAAATGTAGAAGAGATAACTGAGTCAAAAATAGGCATACTGACAGCAGAGAAAAAAAGGAAACTGTTCTCATAATTATTCATTTCCATCTTACACAGGTTGAAAAAGTGATATAATAGTTAAAGGAACAAGGGAGAAAATTCAGAAGGAAAGAAAAAATTGGTAAGTAACATATATAATACTTCACTTTTTCATAGGTCAGATTTCTGCAATTTCTGCTTTGTTGTTCCTAGCTGAGAGATCACAGTAGATGGAAAAGGGTCTACAAGGCACTGAAAGAGCTGTCACAAAGTCCAGTAGCCTTATTCTGTTGGAGAGGCCCTCATTTGCTTATGTTTACTTGAAATTCTAATAATTATGGCTTATATATAATAATAATTATGGCTCATTTACATCCTACAACAGATTTAAAAAGAAAATTAGGAGGTAATGGTGGTTTATTGAAGGAGTTGGGCACATGACAATACTGATCAGTGATAATAGATAGCATGATGTCAGAAAAAACTAGCTCAGAAAGGATAGCAAGCTGGGACCATTTGGTGACAGAAGGGCAAACAGTCCTATAGACCTACTGTAGCCCTTGGAAGCATCTCAGTTTTACAGGAAAACATAACTGATAATCATAATCATGACTCTGAACTATAAATAAAAGGTGGTATTCCCTGTGGGAAATTATATAATTCACAATGGAAACACTTTTTTTTTTTTTTTTGAGATGGAGTTTTGCTCTTGTTGCCCAGGCTGGAGTGCAATGGCTCAATCACAGCTCACTGCAACCTCCGCCTCCTGGGTTCAAGCGATTCTCCTGCCTCAGGCTCCCGAGTAGCTGGGATTACAGGCACGTGCCACCATGCCTGGCTAATTTTTGTATTTTTACTAGAGACGGGGTTTTGCCATGTTGGCCAGGCTGGTCTCAAACTGCTGACCTCAGGTGATCCACCCGCCTTGGCCTCCCAAAGTGCTAGGATTATAGGTGTGAGCCGCCACGCCTGGCCAAAAACACTTTTACCAAATACTGTTAAAGTGTTATAGTGGAGCCAGGTATAGTGGCTCACGCTTGTAATCCCTTGAGAGGTTTGGGACGTGGGAGGCTGAAGCTGGAGGATCACTTGAGTCCAGGAGTTTGAGACCAGCCTGGGCAACATAGCGAGACTCCTTTCTCTATAAAAAAATTGAAAACACGGGTAGGTACGGTGGCTCACGCCTGTAATGCCAGCACTTTGGGAGGCTGAGCCGGGCAGATCACGAGGTCAGAAGATCGAGACCATCCTGGCTAACACACTGAAACCCCGTCTCCACTAAAAATACAAAAAATTAGCCAGGTATGGTGGCAGACGCCTATAGTGCCAGTTACTCAGGAGGCTGAGGCAGGAGAATGGCATGAACCCGGGAGGCGGAGCTTGCAGTGAGCCGAGATCATGCCTCTGCACACCATCCAGCCTGGGCAACTCAGTGAGACTCTGTCTCAAAAAACAACAACAAAAAAAATTGAAAACACATAAAAATTATCTGGGCTCAGTGGTTCATGCCTGAAGTCCCAGCCCTCTGAGAGGTTGAAGCAGGAGGATTGCAGGAGTTCAAGGCTACAGTGAGCTGTGATTGTTCCATTGCACTCCAGCCTGGGTGACAGAGCATGACCTTGTCAATAAAAATAAGTTTTTTTTAAAACCCGAAGTTTCTTTGGTATTTAGAAGGAAAGCATCTTTTTTTTTTTTTTTTTTTTTTTTTCGAGACGGAGTTTCGCTCTGCCACCCAGGCTGGAGTGCAGTGGCCGGATCTCAGCTCACTGCAAGCTCCGCCTCCCGGGTTCATGCCATTCTCCTGCCTCAGCCTCCCGAGTAGCTGGGACTACAGGCGCCCGCCACCTCGCCTGGCTAGTTTTTTGTATTTTTTAGTAGAGACGGGGTTTCACCATATCAGCCAGGATGGTCTCGATCTCCTGACCTCGTGGTCCGCCGGTCTCAGCCTCCCAAAGTGCTGGGATTACAGGCTTGAGCCACCACGCCCGGCCTAGAAGGAAAGCATCTTGAAGGCAGATTTGGTGGGGGAAAGACAAATTTGGGAAAATGAAATTATGGGGAACTGCTATTCCTTCCTTTATACATGAAACTATCATTGTAATATTTTTATCTTTCTCATGTTTTTCATTTTGATTTAACTGTTTGAAGCAGTAGCTATTTCTCAGTTGATGACAAGAAAGAGAAAATGTTTTATTCTCTTCCCAAAGTTAAAATCCAATGTAAACGGTGCCCAGTGGCACTGATCCCAGTGGCAGTTACTCTTCTGTACATAGTGCCTCCCACAGTAGATACGGGTTTCGAGGCAGACAGAGCTCATCACCTCAGATTTTCATTCTGTTTTTTCAGTGGGGCAATATGAACCCCCTCCTGATTGATATCTTCTTATCTAAAGGACTTTGATTCTTAATGAATGGGCAGGAAAAGACCTCCTGATATGTGAAGAAAGAGGCAACAATAGCAACAGCTTTCCTGAGGAGTGATTATTGTAGTGAAGTCAAGCCTGAAACAATGGAGAATGAGGTCATGCCTGACTCATTTTGTTATTATACCCAAATGAGTTCATTGTACATAATGGGCCTTCTTGACACTTGTCTAATGACGTTTTGATTAAAATGAAATAATGTGCATACACAAATGACCTGTTTACAGGAAAGAGTTATGTATTTGTTGGTAACTACCAGTGACATCAATTCTCATTTCTTAATTGGCAGATACAGTATTTGATTTTAGGGTTAGACTTTAAAGGATATATCCAGCCAGGCATGGTGGTATGAGCCTATAATTCAAGCTACTTGGAAGGCTGAGGTGGGAGGATCACTAGCGCTCAGGAGTTTGAGACCAGTCTGGGCACCACAAGACCCTGTCTCAAGAAAGAAAAAATAAAAGGCTAGGCCAGACGTGGTGGCTCATGCCTGTAATCCCAGCACTTTGGGAGGCTGAGGCAGGCAGATCATGAGGTCAGATCGAGACCCTCCTGGCTAACACAGTGAAACCCCATCTCTACTAAAAATACAAAAAAAATTAGCCGGGCGTGGTGGCAGGCGCCCATAGTCCCAGCTACTCGGGAGGCTTGAGGTGGGAGAATGGCATGAACCCACGGGAGGTAGAGGTTGCAGTGAGCCAAGATCGTACCACACTGCACTCCAGCCTGGGCAACAGAGCGAGACTCCGTCTCAAAAAAAAAAGAAAAGAAAAAAATAAAAAATAAATGGCTATATCATTCAACTAGCCCTCTGATCTGTGAATCTATTCTGGAAACATGATCAGATTTGGAGCAAGGACCCTTCCCTCCCTACCAGTTTGAGACAGCTCATATTGTTGGAAGTTCATTCTGTTCAGTCTCTCCCCCAGGAGGTTGCATGTTCAATGGTCTTATTGTATGTAAGTCCTTGACAATGATCTAAGAAAACCTGAGTTTAAAAAAAATTTTTTTTCTTTGTCCGGGGCAGTGGCTTATGCTTGTAATCCTAACACTTTGGGAGGCTAAGGTGGGCTCATCACTTGAGGTCAGGAGTTCAAAACCAGCCTGGCCAACATAGTGAAACGCCATCTTTACTAAAAATACAAAAAAATTAACTGAGTGTGGTGGTGGGTGCCTATAATCCCATCTTCTTGAGAGGGTGAGGTAGGAGAATCACTTGAACCTGGGAGGTGCAGGTTGCACTGAGCCGAGATCACACCACTGCACTCCAGCCTTGGCGACAGAATGAGACTCCATCTTAAAAAAAAACAAAATTTTTTTTCAACACAAGGTCTCACTTTGTTACCAAGGCTGGAGTACAGTGGTGCAATCACAGCTCACCGCAGCCTCAAACTCCTGGGCTTAGGAGATCTTCCTGCCTTACCCTCCAGAGTAGTTGAGACTACAGGTGTGTGTCCACCATGCTCAGCTCAAAAGCTGACTTTTAAATAAACCTTTTTATTAGTTTTATTGACTTGAAAAATATTGCTATAAAATTTTTCTATGGTTTTCAAATCTGTTCCAGTTGTCAGTCTTGTCCCTTTTCACCAAATACCTCTTCAGTACCTTTTTTTTTTTTTTTTTCCCCAAGATAGAGTCTTGCTCTGTCACCTAGACTGGAGTGCAGTGGCATGATCTCAGCTCACTGCAACCTCTGCCTCCCGGGTTCAAGCAATTCTCCTGCCACAGCCTCCTGAGTAGCTGGGACTACAGGCATGCACCACCACACCCAGCTAATTTTATTTATATATATATATATATATTTTTTTTTTTTAAATTATACTTTAAGTTCTAGGGTACATGTGCACAATGTGCAGGTTTGTTACATATGTATACATGTATCATGTTGGTATGCTGCACCCATTAACTCGTAATTTACATTCGGTATATCTCCTAATGCTATCCCTCCCCCCAATTTTTTATATTTTTAGTAGAGACGGGGTTTCATCATGTTAGCTAGGATGATCTTGATCTGACCTCGTGATCCGCCCTCCTCGGCCTCCCAAAGTGCTGGGATTACAGGCGTAGGCCACCATGCCCAACCGTACCTAATTTTTTTTTTTTTGAGACGGAGTCTTGCTCTGTCTCCCAGGCTGGAGTGCAGTGTCATGATCTTGGCTGACTGCAACCTCTGCCCCCTGGGTTCAAATGATTCTCCTACTTCAGTCTCCTAAGTAGCTGGGATTACAGGTGTGCACCACCACACCCAGCTAATTTTTGTATTTTTAGTAGAGATGGGAATTTGCCATGTTGGCCAAACTGGTCTTGAACTCCTGACCTTCGGTGATCTGCCCCCCTTGCCCTCCCAAAATGTTGAGATTATAGGCGTGAGTCACCACGCCTGGCCAGTTGTTCATTTTTAAGAGTTAATATCGGCCGATGTGGTGGCTCACACCTGTAATCCTAGCATGTTGAGAGGCCGAGGTGGAGGATTGCTTGAGGCCAGGAGTTTGAGAGCAATCTGACCAACATAGTGAAATCCTGCCTATATTTCTTTTCTTTTTTTTTTGAGACCGAGTCTCACTCTCTTGCCCAGGCAGGCATGAGCCACCACACCTGGCTTATTTCTTTTTTTTTGGAGACTGAGTTTCACTCTATCGCCCAGGCTGGAGCGCAATGGTGCGATCTCAGCTTACTCCAATCTCTGCCTCCCGGGTTCAAGCGATTCTCCTGCCTCAGCCTCCCAAGTAGCTGGGATTACAGGCATGTGCCACCATGCCCAGCTAACCTGGCTTATTTCTATATATTATTTTTTTCTAAGAATAAACAAATGAACAAAAACAGTTAATATCATTGGAATAACATGCAGTTCCTAAAATAAGAAGTATGTAAGGTGTGTTTGTTGAAATATATATACGGTATACTGGGAAAAAACCCCACAAAATATTACACAAATACTGATTACATCTTACAGTAGCCAGCCTCCAAGATGCTCCCCAATGATGCTCACCTCCTAATATTCATGCCTTTGTGTAGTCCCCTTGTACATTTCATCAGGGTTGGTCTGTATGAGCATTAGAATATAGAAATATGACAGTGTATGACTTCCCAGACTAAGTCATAAAAGACATTACTGCATCTGCCCTGCTCTTCTTGGATTGACTGCTCTGGAGGAAGCCAGCCACTGTGTTACAAAGATATTCAAGCAGCCCTATGGAGGATCTACACAGGGAGCTACTGAGGCTTCCTGCCCACAGCTGGCATCAACTTGCCAACCATTGAGTGAGCCGTCTTGGAGGTGGGTCTTCCAGGCCTAGTCAAACCTTCAGATTGACTGCAGCCCCAGCCTACATCTTGACTACAATCTCATGAGAGCCTCAGAGCCAAAACTATCCAATTAAACCACTCTCACATTCCCAAACCACAGAAATGGTGAGATAGGCCGGGCGCGGTGGCTCACACCTGTAATCCCAGCACTTTGGGAGGCCAAGGCAGGCGGATCTCCTGGGGTCAGGAGTTTGAGCCTGGCCAGCATGACAAAACCTCATCTCTATTAGAAATACAAAAATTAGCTGGTGTGGTGGGGGGCGCCTGTAATCCCAGCTACTCTGGAGGCTGTGACAGGAGAATCGTTTGAACCCAGGAGGTGGAAGTTGCAGTGAGCCAAGATCACACCACTGCACTCCAACCTGGGCAACAGAGGGAGACTCTGTCTCAAAAAAAAATAAAAAAGGGATGAGATAATAAGTATTTTTATTGCTTAATAAATGTACTTATTTACTTAATTAATTTATTTTTTGAGACAGAGTCTTGCTCTGTCTCCCAGGCTGGAGTGCAGTGGCATGATTCTAGCTCACTGCAGCTTCGAACAGCTGGGCTTAAGTGATCCTTCTACCTCAACCTCCTAAGTAGCTGGGACTACAAATGTGCATTACCATGCCTGGCTAATTTTTTCATTAAAAAAAAAATTTTTTTTTTTAAATAGAGAGGGTTTTGCTGTGTTGCCCAGGCTGGTCTCAAGCTCCTGGCCTCAAGTGATCCTCCTGCCTTAGCCTCCCAAGTGTTGGGATTTACAGGCATGAGGCACCATGCCCAGTCAATTTCTTTTTTCTTTCTTTTTTTATTTTTATTTTTTTGATTCTTCAGCTAAGACAGCAGAAGAGGTGATTTATTGTATGGTTGTTACACTCTTCCACAAGTAAATACAGAAATAGTCCAGAATGTCACAGGTCCAGGGCAAAAGACCAACATGGGCAGTTTTGGTTATGAGCAAGGTGGATCTCAGAGGTGATCAACGATCGGAGGGCGATAAAGTTCTAGATCCGTTGAGACAAGCTTTAGACAGTAGCATGCAGTCCCACAGCTCATACCAGCATCCCCAGCATCTGGCGTTCCAATGTTTCTTCTCCTGTGGCCTCCATGATGCAACAAGCTAGCGGTTTACTTTTGGATCTCTACCTCATCTTTCTTCTTTTGCGCTTCAGCCTGTGCATTCGCTTCTTCCTCCGCTCGGCTCTCATGGTGCAGAGGTGTCCAAGAAAATGGTGCTAAGGCCAAGAGAAACTCCAGCCCATTTCTATTGTCAGTTTTTATTGAACTCCACCTTAGGCGTTCTTCTAGGTTCTTGGGTTACATCAGTAAACAAAAAGATTTCTGCCCTTGAGGAGCTTGTATTCTATCAGAGGAACACAGACACTAAATATAATAAGTAGCCTTTCCAGTGTGTTAGAATGTGATAAGTGGTGTGGAAAAAAGAAAAAGTAGATCAGAGTAAAGTGAGTTGAGAAAGCAGGTAGAGGTGGGAGCATGTGAAGGAGAGAGGTTATAGTATTAAATATGTCTCATTAAGAAAGTGACGTTTAAACAAGTGTTTGAAAGAGTTGCAGGAATTTATCAAGTGGATATATAGGAAAATAATTTCTAGGTAGTGGGGACAGCTTAGAGTGAAGGCCCTAAGGCAGGAGCCTGAGTTACATAAGCACAGAGATCAGTGTTGGGGAAGAGGGTAAGGTGAAAACTATTAATAGATGGGGTCAGAGATGTAGTGGGGTTGGAAGCAGAAGGCTATTGTCAGGGCCTTGTTTCTCTGAAATGGGGAGCCAGTGCTGGATTTTGCATAAAACAGAGACATACTCTAATTTATATAAAAGGATGACTTTGGTTGCTTTTAAAGGGAGACTGACTCCAGTGGGGTGAGGATAAAAGCAGGAAAATCTGTTAGGACAATATTAGCAGATCACATGAAAGATGATAGTGGCTTGGGCGAAGGTGGTAGCAATGGAAGTGGTCAGAAATGGTTGGATTCTGGAAATATATTCAACAGCAGGAAATTAAGATCTTCAAAAGCTCTTGATTAGCTGGGCACAGTGGCTCGACCCTGTTATCCCAGCTACTCAGGTGGCTGAGGCTGGAGGATTGCATGAGGCCAGGAGTTCAAGATCAGCCTGGGTAACATAGTGAGACTCTTGTCTCTACATAAATAAATAAATAAGCTCTTGGTTGTATATAGGACGGTCAGACTGCTGTAAGACTTTCACATCCTGATGGAAGTCTCACTTTCCAGCCTCATCCCAGACCATTCTGTGCTCTGCACTCGCCTCCCCATTCCCATATCCATCTTTTCCAAGAGCCCTATTAGATAATCTTTCTTGGGTGGCCCTAGTAGTTAAGACTGTGGCTCTGGAATTAAACCATCTGGGTTTGATTTCTGGCTCTTTTCACTTAACTGCTATGTGATCTTAAGATACTTAGTTCCTCTAAGCTCAGTTTTCTCATTTATAAAATTGGAATCTTAATAATCGTACCCAACTCACAGAGCAGTAATGTGAGATTAAATGAGTTAATCTATGTAAAATACTTAACATCATGCTTGGCATCTACTAAGATCTCCATAAATATTGGTTACTATTTTTTTTAAATCTCAGATTATGTTCCTTTGACCACAATCTTTATCCTCTGTATTAAATGCTAACCCTCTTCTTCTATATCGTCTTTCACTAGTCTTCTACTTTTTGTTTCTCGAATTAATATAAAAAATTCTTGAGGACGGCTTTTAATTATTATTATTATTATTATTTAAGACATGGTCTCACTGTGTTGCCTAGGCTGGAGTGCAGTGGTGCAGTGCAATCACAGTTCACCTCAGCCTCCTCTTCTCAGGCTCAAATGATCCTCATACCTCAGCCTCCCGAATAGCTGAGACTACAGGTGTGTACCACCACACCCGGCCATTTTTTGTTTGTTTGTTTGTTTGTTTTGAGATGAAGTCTTGCTCTCTCACCAGGCTGGAGTGTAGTGGTGCGATCTGGGCTCACTGCAACCTCCACCTCCCAGGTTCAAGCGATTCTTCTGCCTCAGCCTCCCGAGTAGCTAGGACTACAGGTGTGCGCCACCATGCCCAGCTAATTTTTATTTTATTTGTTTGTTTATTTATTTTGAGACAGAGTCTCACTCTGAGGCATAGACTGCAGTGTAGTGGCGCCATCTCGGCTCACTGCAAACCGCGCTTCCCGGGTTCACGCCATTCTCCTGCCTCAGCCTCCCGAGTAGCTGGGACTACAGGCGCCCGCCACCACACCTGGCTAATTTTTTGTATTTTTAGTAGAGACGGGGTTTCACGGTGTTAGCCAGGATGGTCTTGATCTCTTGACCTCGTGATCTGCTCGCCTCAGCCTCCCAAAGTGCTGGGATTACAGACATGAGCCACTGTGCCCAGCCACACCCTGCTAATTTTTTAATATTTTGTAGAGATAGCATTTCACCATATTGCCCAGGCTGGTCTCAAACTCCTGGGGTCAAGCAGTCCTCCCACCTTGGCCTCCCAAAGTGCTAGGATTACAGGCATGAGTCATCATACCTGGCCTCATCATTATTTTTAATTTTCATATGGATAGGATCTCACTATGTTGTCCAAGCTGGACTTGCGCTCCTTGGCTCAAGTGACCCTCCTTCCTCAGCCTCCTGAGTATCTGTGACTGTGGCCATGTGCCACTGCATGTGACTCTTGAGGAAGTTTTTTAATGAAATCAAACTATACTTTTCCTGTCATCTGTTCGTAATCCCTCTGGTCTTTATACATATCTGGTCTCTATTCTTTCTGTAGTTATTTCTGTTCATTTTTCATGATCGCTTCAAATGTCATTTCATTTTTTTTTTTTTTTTTTTTTTTGAGACAGGGTCTTGCTCTGTTGCCTAGGCTGAGGTGCAGTGGCATGATGTTGGCTCACTGCAGCCTCGCCTCCCAGGTTTGAGCAATTCGCCCACCTCAACCTCCCGAGTAGCTGGAATTACAGGCCTACAGGCACACCTGGCCAATTTTTGTATTTTTCGTAGAGATGGGGTTTTACCATATTGGCCAGGCTGATCCCGAATTCCTGACCTCAGGTAATCCCCCCTCCTTGGCCTCCCAAAGTGTTAAGATTACAGGTGTGAGCCATTGTGCCCAGCCATTTCTTTTGTATATGTTTATGTATATATTTTTTAATTGAGACAGGGTTTACTCTGTCACCCAGGTTGGAGTGCAGTGGTGCAATCTCGGCTCACAGCAACCTCCACCTCCCAGAGGCCTCAAGCAATCCTCCCACCTTAGCCTCCCAAATAGCTGGGACTACAGGTGCATTCCACCATGCCTGCCTAGTTTTTGTATTTTTGGTGGATATGAGGTTTCATCATGTTGCCCAGGCTGGTCTTGAACTCCTGAGCTCAAACGATCTGCCTGCCTTGGCCTCCCAAAGTGCTGGGATTACAGGCGTGAGCCACAGTGCCTGGCATCAAATGCCATTTCTTGATGTGTTTCCAAATCCTCTAGGGAGTTAGTCCTGTGTTTTCAGTTTATTTACCTTGTTTTTTTTTTTTCTCTTTAAGGCAGAGTCTCGCTCTGTTGCCCAGGCTGGAGTGCAGTGCCTGGGATTGCAGGGGCATGCCAGCACGCCTAGCTAATTTTTGTATTTTCAGTAGAGACAGGATTTCATTATGTTGGTCAGGCTGGTCTGGAACTCCTGATCTCATGATCCGCCCACCTCGGCCTCCCAAAGTGCTGGGATTACAGGTGTGAGCTACCGCGCCTGGCCCTTTACCTTTTTTTTTTTTTTGAGACGGAGTCTCGCTCTGTCACCCAGGCTAGAGTGCAGTGGCGCGATCTTGTCTCACTGCAACCTCCACCTCCCAAGTTCAAGCAATTCTCCTGCCTCATGCTCCTGGGTAGCTGGGATTACAGGCACGCACCACCGTGCCTGGCTAATTTTTGTATATTTAGTAGAGACAGGGTTTTACCATGTTGGTCAGGCTGGTCTCGAACTCCTGATCTTATGATCCACCCGCCTCGGCCTCCCAAAGTGCTGGGATTAAAGGAGTGAGCCACTGTGCCCGGCCTACCTTTTTTTTTTTTTTTTCTTTTCCCTGAGACGGAGTTTTGCTCTGTCACCCAGGCTGGAGTGCAGTGGTGTGATCTTGGCTCACTGCAGACTCCACTTCCCAGGTTCACGCCATTCTCCTGCCTCAGCCTCCCGAGTGGCTGGGACTACAGGCGCCCGCCACCATGCCCGGCTAATTTTTTGTATTTTTAGTAGAGACAGTGTTTCACCGTGTTAGCCAGGATGGTCTTGATCTCCTGACCTTGTGATCCGCCCACCTCCGCCTCCCAAAGTGCTGGGATTATAGGCGTGAGCCACTGCGCCCGGCCTCTTTTTTTTTTTTTTTTTTTTTTTTGAGACAGAGTCTTACTCTGTCACCCAGGCTGGAGTGCAATGGTGCGATCTTGGCTCACTGCAACCTCCGCCTCCTGAGTTCGAGCAATTCTCATTCCTCAGTCTCCTGAGTAGCTGGGATTACAGGCCTGTGCCACCAAACCTGGCTCATTTTTGTATTTTTAGTAGATACGGGGTTTCACCACATTGGCCAGGCTGGTCACGAACTCCTAACTTGAGGTGATCTGCCCGCCTCTGCCTCCCAAAGTGCTGGCATTACAGGTGTGAGGTACCACAGCTAGCTTCTTTACCATTTTTATGCTTAGTTTTAAAAGTTACGGTTATTTTTATATATGTCTGCCACCTCTGCCAGACTCAGCATCTTGAATTAAAAGGTCTGTTTTCCTCACCTTTACTTTTCTGGCACCTAGCACTTAGTAGGCATCAGTAAACATTTGTACAATTAAGCAATTGAGTGGTCCTGACAAGGCTCCTGATTGCAGTCTTTACATGTAATTACCAGATTTGTATTTGGATACTCCCTTTTTCAATATCTTCAGTGGCTTCCTATCACCTGCAGAGTAAAGTCCAAACTCCTTAGCTGAGTATTTGGTGTCCTCTACTCTGTGAACTCAACCTGCCTTTTCAACTTTATTTCTTACTATAGTTGGTCAAACTGATCATTCACTGTTCCCCAGGGACCCCCATCCCTTTTCCACATCCATGTCTTGATTCATGGTTTTATTCCTGAAAAGCACTCCTTGCCTGTCCTCATTCATTTCCCTCCTCAGGCTCCTCCTCAGATACCACCTTTTTCACAGAGCCTTCTCTATCATCCCAGCTTTGAAGTTTCAGAGCATAGTAACTGTGCTGCTTGACACATTTTCACTTTATGGAGGTAATTTATGGGCATGTATTTTTTCTCCAACTTAGTGTAGTTTCTTAGGGTTTCTTAAAATTTCTTAGATGATTTATCTTTGCATGCTGTACTTGTAAGCAGCAGTAAGAAATTGCTCATTTCTGGAACGGCTGTCGCTGTCAGTTACTACGGGGTGAACAAAGGGAACGAACGCAGAAATAAAGACAAAGACAAAAGGATCTATTTTGAAAGAAGGGGTTAGGGGGCTCCTTGCTTCTAGTGAGCAAAGGCAGCCCTGAGCTGCTTCTACAGCCTTTCATATTTATTAGGTAGAAAGAGCAGGGAGGGAAGAGTTAACGGTTGGTCAGCTGCTTGATTTATCACAGGTATACATAATTGCTTTCTTTGTACAACAGACTTCAGATGTTCCTATAGATAATCACAAGGAACATTGCCCTGGGGGTGTGACTGCCCTCAGCACCCCTTCTGGCGCAGACGCAGTTTGTCAGTTTTCCAACATCCTGCTTTCATGAGAACAGTTTTCTGTTTGCTCATATAGCCTCCAGTGGTATACTAAGTTGGTCACAACCCTCATTCTTTCTGCCTGTAACAAATGGCCAAATGAATGAATTAGTATGTGAATAAATAGGCTTCACATGCCCTATCCATGGGCTGGTTTGGAGGGGAATTGGGAGTTGGACATGTGATACATAGGCCGTAGTGGGACACTGGGAAAGGGGGTACTCCTTGCCCTATTGCTTCTGCCTGCATATTCCATTAGCCTAATTGTACCAAGTCCATTTGGGATTCAATTACTGGTGTCCAGCATGTTCCAGGCCTAATATTAATACTTGACTTTGGGAATACAAACGATATCATGCACCCCCTACCTTAGACATGCTTCAGATAGCAAGGTGGGTCAGGGCTGTGGCCCTTTGTATTAGGTATGTAGGTCTTAAGTTATATCCTCAAATGAGGCATATCTCACTCTGCTGCAGCCTGTCCTGAACTTAGCTTATTAGACCTACCTTGGTTTTGCTTGGCTTGGCTTACTTACACAATGGGTGGTTTGACTATATTGGTTCCATAGTTCAGCTTACTGATTACATTCTAGTTACATTTTAAACTTGCCTTATGTTTAATTTTTAACTTGTTAAGGCTAGCTTTTCTATGGAGCTCAGATGAATTGTCAGTGGGAGCTTTTACGTTTCACTCTTTTTGGACCTTTTGGTGGACCTTTCTAGTCACCTATCCCATTGTCCACTGTTGTGAGATACTGTATCATTTTATCCAAGTCAATCAAAATGATATTTGCTTAGGGAGGGAACAGAAAGACAAAACTAACAATCACGTGTCACTATGGGAAAGGAAAATAAGTCCACTCCTTTTGAAATCTGATTCTCTGCTTCCAGAGCCCTTTTTTTATTGGCCGTCTTTATTCTGGTACACCTCTATATTTCAGCTATACCAAGCTCTTAATACTTGAAGTTCTCAGAATTCTCCTTGTGTCGTTTTCCCAGGATAATTCCTACCTCTCTTCCCTCAAGAAGCCTCCCAGTCCCATCCCACCTTCACCTTTCCCCTTCCAAGCCGAGTTTCTTGTCCCTTATATCTGTTCCTGTAGCACTTTATGTGCATTTCTGTCAGAGAATTTATCACAGTATGTTACAGCCATTGGTTTACTTGTCTGGGTTTTGTTTGTTTGTTTGTTTTTTGAGACAGATTCTTGCTCTGTAGCCCAGGCTGGAGTGCAGTGATGTAATCATGGATCACACAGCCTTGACCTCCTAGGCTCAAGCGATCCTCCCACCTTAGCCTTCTGAGTAGCTGGGACTACAGGTGCATGCCACCATGCCCGGCTAATTTTTTTATTTTTGTAGAGACAGAGCTTCATTGTGTTGCCTAGGGTGGTCTTGAAATCCTGGCCTCAAGTAATGCCTCGACCTTCCAAAGTGCTGAGATTATAGGCATGAGCCACTGTGCCCAGCCCTGTTTTCTCCAGTAAGCTGAAATTTCTTCTATATCTGAGCCTATATCTGATTCCACTGTGTATATCAAGAACAGAGTGGCTGATATATATTAGATACTCAGTACATGCTTATTAATTAGACAGTTCAATGCCCAGGTATCTAAAGTTTTGTTTTTTTTTTTTTTAAGAGACCAAGTTATTTTCCAACCATGTTTCTAAATTCTGTGTCATGGATGGAAGGCATTGAGAAGTGCTATTAACTTTTCTATTTGCCTAACAAAAACACAGAAATTAGTTCCTGAGCAACTTCCACCCTATAAGCACTAGTCCTACTAGTTGGCAGTTAACTATCATAAAAGTAGATGAACCAGTTGTGTACCCAGAGAAAAAGAGAGTAAGGGAGGAGAGAAGGATAGAGAAGGGAGTGAGTTAGCAAAATGCCACACTGTTAGTTGCAAACTGGCACAAAGGTGAATGTGGTTCATGAGGCTTGCTTGATTAAGAAGAGCTGAAACAGGAGCAAAGAGCAAAAGGCAACCTGCAGTGAAAAGGACTCGGAACAGGCAGACACAAGCAGGTGAGCACATGAATGGGGCCCAGGTCCTCTGCGACTGTGGTCTCTCAGGCTTCCGGGGACATGGAAGAAGGGAAGCCAGAGTGTGACGCTCTGGGAAAGCTGAGTGGGGAGGATTCATGTTTACTCCAGGTATAAAGAGACATAAAAGACCATAGAAGGAGATGGAGATAGTGACAAACACTGGCTGTCACCAGAGTCTCAACAAAAAGAATTGGAAACAGGGCTTTGTTGGGGGTGAATAAGAGATAGTGAGCAGGAGAAAATGAGAAGACCAATTCTGAAAGGAGTAGATTTAAATACATACCTCCCTAGTCTATAAAAAGTACGCCTAGGCCGGGCGCGGTGGCTCAAGCCTGTAATCCCAGCACTTTGGGAGGCCGAGACGGGCGGATCACGAGGTCAGGAGATCGAGACCAACCCGGTGAAACCTCGTCTCTACTAAAAAAATACAAAAAACTAGCCAGGCGAGATGGTGGGCGCCTGTAGTCCCAGCTACTCGGGAGGCTGAGGCAGGAGAATGGCGTAAACCCAGGAGGCAGAGCTTGCAGTGAGCTGAGATCTGGCCACTGCACTCCAGCCTGGGCCACAGAGCCAGACTCCGTCTCAAAAAAAAAAAAAAAAAAAAAAAAGGTACGCCTATCTGTACTATTTTGAGTAGCATATAAAACTTGACACATTTGGATAAATGGGATAAATGTCACCTTTATATAACAAATGTGGGGAAAACCTTCACTGGAAGCTTGGAATTGTGATTTTTTTCAAGGGCTGGGTAATCTCCTTTTGGAAAGCAGTCAGCTATTATTATCATTATTATTATTATTTGAGATAGAGTCTCTGTCACTCAGGCTGGAGTGCAGTGGCACATTTACAGCTGTGAGCCACTGTGCCCAACCAGCTGTTATATTTTTATTAAATGGATGAGATCTAGTGCCTGAGTTACTGTATTATTGTTTATCCCTTTGGAGTATTCATTCAATATCTACTGTGTGCTCACACCACCATTCCAGCACCAGGAACACATAAAAAACAAAACAGATAAAAATTCCTGCTTATGGGCCAGCCAAGGTGGCTCATGCCTGTAATCCCAGCACTTTGGGAGGCTGAGGTGGGCGGATCACTTGAGACCAGAAGTTTGAGACCAGCCTGGCCAACATGGCAAAATCTGTCTCTGTTAAAAATACAAAATTAGCCAGGCGCGGTGGCACATGCTTGTAATCCCAGCTACTTGGGAGGCTGAGGCATGAGAATCACTTGAACCCGGGAAGCGGAGGTTGCAGTGAGATGAGATTGCACCACTGCACTCCAGCCTGGGTGATACAGCAAGACTCTATCCAAAAAAAAAAAAAAAATTTCTGCCTACCTATGTATAGTTCACATAGTGGGTAAAGGTGGCAGGAAACAGGAATTATGAAAATAAACAAAAATGAATTATATAATGTGTTAGATGATAAAAAGTCCTGTGGAGAAAAATAAACAGAAAAGGAAGGTAGGAAAACATGCATGTGGTCAGATGGGTTATAATTTTAAATAAGGTGGACAAGGAAGGTCTCACTGAGAAGCTGACATATTTGAGCAAAGATTTTAATATAATGAATGAGCAAGCTGTGCAGACTGGGGTTCTGTAAAATAGAATGCCATTCTATAAATGTAAGCCTTTTTTTTTTTTTTTTTTTTTTTTTTTGTGAGACAGAGTCTTGCTCTGTCGCCCAGGCTGGAGTGCTGGCACAATCTTAGCTCATTGCAACCTCTGCCTCCCAGGTTCATTACAGGCGTGAGCCACTGCACCTGGCACATTATTTCAAAATGGCTTACATTGCCGGGTACGGTGGCTCGCGCCTGTTTTCCCAGCACTTTGGGAGGCCGAGGCAAGTGGATCGCCTGAGGTCAGGAGATCGAGATTAGCCTGACCAACGTGGTGAAACCCTGTCTCTACTAAAAATACAAAAAATTAGCTGGGTGTGTTGGTGTGCACCTGTAATCCTAGCTACTAGGGAAGCTGAGGCAGGAGAATTTCTTGATTCTGGGAGGCAGAGGTTGCGGTGAGCCAAGAGTGCACTATTGCACTGCAGCCTGGGCAACAGAGTGAGACTCATCTCAAAATAAATAAATAAATAAATAAATAAATAAATAAAATTTGAAAAAATAAAATAATGCCTAATGCCATTTAAAAATAACTAATCTTAAAAGTGTGATTGCAAGTGGTGTTAGAATGTAGTTACTGAGAGCAGAAAGGGGCATTCTATTTGTTTATCCTTTGCCGTCTCTAAAATCTATCGTTTGATTTTACACTGAACAACTGGTATGATTCTGCAGGGGTTTTTTTGTCTGTTCTTTGTTTTCTTGTGAAAACAGATACTTAGGATGCTTTTTTTCACCTTTGAAATCTCTGGAAGAAAAACAAGTATTTACTTAATAGAAATAGAAGCTGGAGAAGTTTTTCAAAAACTACAATGATATATTAATACAAAATATGGGTGACCCCTGAAGAAACTGCAGTCACAGAGGAAGGAAAGCTGCTGCCTAGAATGCCATTAATTCACTTTCTGAGGGAGAAGAGGGACCAAGAGTTGGACAAAGCAAGGATCTGTTAACACTCAGAGACTCTGAAGAGTTGTTTCTGTTTTGAGTTATTTAGTTTGATCTAGCTATGTCTAGCTCATTTGCTGTAAAAGAATCAGCCAGAGTGTGAACCTGGCCAGGCAGCTGTCCTGTATCAGTGGTTGATTTCCTAGGATGAAGTTTCCTTTGTTTGGGATTGTAAAAGGTCAAACAATTTTGTTTGTTCCTCTCTTAACCAACAGCTCTTATTCTTAACTACAGGATAGAAGTTCAACCTTGAATAGCGTTCGAACGGATGGTTCCAACTCTGCTTTTGTAGTACCTAAGATCAACTCTAGTTATTTTGAATATTTAATTTATTTATTTATTGGGACAGAGTCTCACTCTGTACCTAGGCTTGGAGTGCAGTAGCGCAATCACAGCTCACTAAACCTTAACTTCCAGGATCCAGAGATCCTCTCACCTCCAGCTTCCCAAGTAGCTCGGACCACAGGTGCATGTCACCATGCCCAGCTAATTTTTGTACTTTTGGTAGAGATGGGGTTTCGTCATGTTGCCCAAGCTGGTCTTGAACTCCTGAGCTCAAACAATCCACCCACCTTGGCCTGTCGAAGTGCTGGGATTATAGGCATGAGCCACTTTGCCCAGCCTAAATATTTTAAAATTCCAAATATACTTAACTTTATTTTATTTATTTATTTTGAGATAGAATCTCACTCCATCTCTCAGACTGGAGTGCAGTGGCACAGTCTCAGCTCACTGCAACCTCCACCTCCCAGGTTCAAGCGATTCTCGTGCCTCAGCCTCCCAAATAGCTAGGACTACAGGCCTGTACCACCATGCCCGGCTAATTTTTGTATTTTTAGCAGAGACGGGGTTTCGCCGTGTTACCCAGGCTGGTCTTGTACTCCTGACCTCAAGTGATCCACCTGCCTCAGCCTCCCAGAGTGCTGAGATTATAGGCATGAGCCACCACACCCAGCTGCATTTAACTTTACTTTGCTTTTTTTTTTTTTTTTTTTTTTTTTGAGACAGAGTCTTGCTCCGTCGCCTAGGCTGGAGTGCAGTGGCACAATCTCCGCTCACTACAGCCTTTGCCTCCCAGGTTCAAGCAATTCTCCTGCCTCAGCCTCCCAAGTAACTGGGGCTACAGGCATGCGCCACCATGCCTAATTTTTTTTTGTATTTTAATAGAGACCGGGTTTCAGGCTGGTCTCAAACTCCTGACCTCAAGTGATCTATTCACCTCGGCCTCCCAAAGTGCTGGGATTACAGGCGTGAGCCACCACGCGTAGCCTAATTTGCTTTATTTTATGTAATATGTCACCTTGGGGGAGGAGACATTTTGATAAACCCTAGATACTCAACAAAGTTTAGATGATTGAGAATCCTTAATCTGTACTCCAAATATACAAAGTATTTTTTTAGAGCTGAAGGGCCTGGGCAATGGGAACTTTGGAATCAGATCTTGTCACTTAACCAGTAAACTATGACTTGCATAAGAGATCCAGAGATGAAAGCTGGATCAGAAGACCCAAAACTGTTTGGTGCAAAGTACATAAAGTGCAAGTCAGGAGGCCTTGCCTTAGAGGATAGATATGCCAGAAGAAAATGGCAGAGAAAAAATATTTTTATATACATACATATATATGAAAATATTAAAAATATGTATATATATACTTTTTTTTTTTTATGAGATGGAGTTTTGCTCTTGTTACCCAGGCTGGAGTGCAATGGTGCAATCTCAGCTCACCGCAACTTCTGCCTCCTGGATTCAATCAATTATCCTGCCTCGGGCTCCCAAGTAGCTGGGATTACAGGCTATTTAAAAAATATTTTAAAAATAAACATAAAATTAAAATACCTAGAATATATTTTATATGTAAATGTATAGAGCAAGAAAAGTAGCCAGCAGACAGCTGGCAATGTCTGGAGACGTTTTTGTTTATCACAACTGGTTGTGGATGGAGGGGTGGGATGTGCTACGGACCTCTAGTGGGTAGAGGCTGGGGATGCTGCTAAACATCCTGCCTTACACAGGACAGTGCCCACATCAAAAACCTATCCAGCCCTAATTGTCTTGTTTTTTTTGGTTGTCGTTTTTTTTTTTTTTTTTTTTTGAGACAGTCTTGCTCCGTCTGCCAGGCTGGAGCACAGTGGTGCAATCTTGACTCACTGCAGTCTCCGTCTCCCGGGTTCAAGTGATGTTCCTGCCTCAGCCTCCTGAGTAGCTGGGATGACAGGCACGCACCACCACAACTAATTTTTGTATTTTTAGTAGAGATGGGGTTTCACCACGTTGGCCAGGTTGGTCTCGAACTCCTAACCTTAAGTGATCAGTCGGCATTGGCCTCCTAACGTGCTGGGATTACAAGTGTGAGCCACTGCTCCTGGCCCCTAAGTGTAAACAGTGCTAAGATTAAGAAACCCTGACCTTGAGGAACTCCAGTTCTCCTTTATGGATGAGATCACAGGACACAGTCTGAGCTTTACAGGAGGCCAGATACAAATCACCAAAACAAAAAGCACTTAATTTTTTTGTTTCTCATTTAATGTCCATCCAGAAAAAAAGAGGGGAAAAAAGTTGCTAGTAAAGCAACTATGAAGGATGGATGCCATTATTCCATTGAACACTACCAAGTGTTTTTTTTGTTTTTGTTTTTGTTTTTTGAGACAGAGTCTCACTCTGTTGTCCAGGCTGGAGTGCAGTAGCACGATCTTGGCTCACTGCAACCTCTGCCTCCCAGTTTCAAGCAATTCTCCTGTCTCAGCCTCCTGAGTAGCTGGGACTACCAGTGCACGCCACCATGCCTGGCTCATTTTTGTATTTTTAGTAGAGATGGGGTTTTACCATATTGGTCATGCTGGTCTTGAACTCCTGACCTCATGTGATCCACCCGCCTCGGCCTCCCAAAGTGCTGAGATTACAGGCGTGAGGCACTGCACCCAGCCACAAGTGTTTTTTATCACAGGTTTCAAGAACATTCAAACTCACTATAATGGCTTTGTTGCAGAATGATGAAAAACAAACAAAAAAACCTCCTATACGTTTAAAAAATTATTTCCCAGTAATAACAAATCTGGCCAGGTGAAGTGGCTCATGCCTGGAATCCCAGCACTTTGGGAGGCTGAGGCAGGTGGATCTCTTGAGCCCAGGAGTTCAAGACCAGCTTGGGCAACATGGCTACCAAAAAAAAAAAGCCAGGTATGGAGGCACGGTTCACTGCAATCGTCACCTCCCGGGCTCAAGTGATTCTTCCACCTCAACCTCCCGAGTAGTTGGGATTACAGGCTCCTGCCACCATGCCCGGCTAAATTTTTTTTTTTTTTTTTTTTTTTTTTTTTTTTTTTTGAGATGGAGTCTTGCTCTGTCACCCAAGCTGGAGTGCACTGGCACGATTTCTGCTCACTACAACCTCTGTCTCCCAGGTTCAAGTGATTTTCCTGCCTCAGCCTCCCCAGTAGCTGTGATTATAGGCATCCGCCATCATGCCCAGCTAATTTTTGTATTTTCTTAGAGATGGGGTTTTACCATGTTGGCCAGGCTGTTCTTGAACTCCTGACCTCAAGTGATCTGCCCACCTCGGCCTCCCAAAGTGCTGGGATTACAGGCATGAGCCACCGGGCCCGGCCTAATTTTTGTATTTTTAGTAGAGACGGGGTTTCACCATATTGGCCAGGCTGGTGTCGAACTCCTGACTTCACGTGATCCGCCTACCTTGGCCTCCCGAAGTGCTGGGATTAGAGGCATGAGCCACTGTGCCTGGCCAGTTTTTTTTTTTTTTTTTTTTTAATTTAATAGAGACAGGGCTCTCGCCATGTTGCCAAGGCTGGTACTGAACTCCTAGACCCAAGCAATCTTCCCACCTGGGCCTCCCAAAGTGCTGGAATTATAGGCGGGAGCCACTGTTCCCGGCCCCCACCCTATAATTAAAAGCAAAATGGCTGGGCGCAGTGGCTCACACCTGTAATCCCAGCACTTTGGGAGACTGAGGCTGGTGGATCATGAGGTCAGAAGTTCAAGACCAGCCTGACCAACGTGGTGGAACCCCGTCTCTAGTAAAAATACAAAAATTAGCTGGGCATAGTGGTGTGCCCCTGTAATCCTAGCTACTCAGGAGCCTGACACAGGAGAATCGCGTGAACCCGGGAGGCAGAGGTTTCAGTGAGCTGAGATTGTGCCACTGCACTCCAGCCTAGGCGACAGAGTAAGACTCTGTCTCCAAAAAAAGAAGCAAAGCATGGGTCATTATGTTAAGTGAAACATGCCAGGCTCAGAAAGATATATACTGCGTGTTCTCACTCACATATGGGAGCTCATGGAAGTAGAGTAGAATGACAGTTACCAGAGGGGCTGGGAAGGGTGGTGGGGTGTGGAGAGATGAAGAGAAGTTGGTTAATGGGTACAAACTTACAATTAGATAAAAGGAATAAGTTCTAGTGTTTGATAGTTCAGTACGATGACTATAGTTAACAATATTTTATTGTGTATTTCCAAACAGCTAGAAGATTTGAAATGTTTCCCACACAAAAAACGATAAATGTTGTAATAGATATCCTAGATTCTCTGATTTGATCTTTACACATTGTCTGCATATATCAAAATATCACATGTATACCATAAATATGTACAATTACTTTGTATTAATTTTTAAAAAGCAAAACATGGGAAAATATATCTTCAATTCCAATTTCCTTTTGGAACCAGATACCCTTCGGAAAAGGTGCTAAGAGCCCACATTACCCTGGTTTAGCTTGTTGTACAGGTTATTAGAACAGAGAAGGAACACCTTGGGCCCAGGAGTGAGTGTTTCTTCTTTTACAGGTGTAACTAAAAAAGGTGGTTGGTCTAACTTGTGTGCCTTTGTCCTATAAGCCTCTGTAGGTGTGTGAACAGGATTACTTCTGCAACAAAAGCCTCCACCCAGCCTCATCTTGGGAAAAGAATGGCCACTTCTCGGGGCGCAGTCTTTTTCATGCTGGCGGTATCCTGTGTTTGCAGCGCTGTCTCCCACAGGGACCAGCAGACTTGGTTTGAGGGTATCTTCCTGTCTTCCATGTGCCCCATCAATGTCAGCGCCAGCACCTTGTATGGAATTATGTTTGATGCAGGGAGCACTGGAACTCGAATTCATGTTTACACCTTTGTGCAGAAAATGCCAGGTAAGTGCAACTGGGACCCTTACTAGAGTCTGTAAATCCACACTTTAGAATCTCCTCCCAGAAACAAATACGCTTAGAGTTTATCATGTGAATTACAGAATTGTACACCTAGCAGATGTCTTTCTTCAGAGAACTTTGAACTACAATTGAACATATGGTTTATTTGGAATTTCTTGTTTGTTTGTTTTGTTTTTTTCGTTTTTATTTTTTAATTTTTTTTTTGAGACAAAGTCTTGCTTTGTTGCGTGATCTGTAGTGCAGTGGCATGATGACACATCACTGCACCCTTGACCTCCTGGGCTCAAGCAATCCTTCCACCTCAGCCCCCTGAGTTGCTGGGACTACAGGCATGTGCCACCATGCCCAGCTCGTTTTAAAGTTTTTTGTAGCTGGGTGCTGTGGCTCACGCCTGTAATCTCAGCACTTTGGGATCACCTGAGGTCAGGAGTTCAAGACCAGCCTGGCCAACACAGTGAAACACCATCTCTACTAAAAATACAAAAATTAGCTGGGCGTGGTGGCATGTGCCTGTAATCCCAGCTACTCAGGAGGCCGAGGCAGGAGAATTGCTTGAACCCGGTAGATGTAGGTTGTAGTGAGCCGAGATCGCACCACTGCACTCCAGCCTAGGTGACAGAGCGAGACTCCATCTCCAAAATAAAATAAAATAAAATAAAATTTTTTGTAGAGACCTGCTCAGGCTGGCCTCAAACTCCTAGGCTCAAGTGATCCTCCCACCTCGGCCTCCCAAAGTGCTGAGATTTTAGGTGTGAGTCACCATGCTTGCCCAGAGCACATGGTTTTAATTCAGTGTGAAATTAGGAGAGAGCTGGGCTGCCTGTAGTCTGAAACCCATGTGTTCAAAAAGAATAGCTATAATTTGTTCTTCCTCTTCCCTAAACGTGGGATACTCCAGGGATTTTGGGAGAAGGATCACATGAGAATTTCACTGCCATCCTTGGACATGAGGCTAGGAGACCCTGAAAGATTAACTTTTTCTGCATTGTCAGTGTTTTTTCCTCAAGTAACTTGTGGAGCCTGGGGAAAGGCGGAGGAGCTAGGTGTCCACCAGAGAAATGGTAGCAGAAATGGACCCTCAGAGGTTGCTCTAGTCCCTCTTTCCAGTACTCCTGCAAGATATTCCTCACAAGTGGGATCATTTGGGATGACTTCAGGGAAGTCATAGGAAAGCTTGCAGAGCCCAGCATCTGAAGCAGCCTAACTTTTGGTAACCAGCTCTCTCTTCTGTTTTGTTCCATGGACAAAATAGGACAGCTTCCAATTCTAGAAGGGGAAGTTTTTGATTCTGTGAAGCCAGGACTTTCTGCTTTTGTAGATCAACCTAAGCAGGTGAGTTTCTTATGATTTGATGTTTAGATTCTCAATGCCTTGATAACTTGACGACACCACTGCTATTAAATATTTCATGCTACTCACTAATGAGATTGAGGTCATGTGTGAGATCAGCTTTCTCTCCTCAGCTAATCTCCTGGATAACATTAATTATATTTCTCATGCTCAGGAGGGCTGGGCGGAAGAAGGCTGGTTAATTGGTTGTGGTAATTTAAGGATGACACTAGCTTTGAGGAGATTGTTCCCTGTGTACTTACTGTTTAAAATTTTGAGTTGAAGCCATCAGTTGCATTTGTTCATGTAAATGCAGAAGGTAGACGTGAAGTTCTATAGGGTATGATGTATAAACATGGCAGTTGAAGGGATGGTGAGCAGTGAATTCCATTTCAGAGTGCCTTGATGCAGGGTGGAACCGTACCTATACTTGAGAAATTAGGCAACAACCCGTGATGACAACAATCTTTGGTGGTAGAAAATGAATAGAGAGTTTGTGGAAACTGTATTTCATATTTGAGCACCCACAACATATTGCATCCTATGTGTCTGAGGCCACGTTGAAATAGAATAAGGCAGAATGTTAAACTTGGGGAGCAAATGTAAAGGTATTTATTATTCAGTGTCACAAGAATAATCATTACCCAAATGCCTGATGTTAAAAATGATTTGAGTTTGGAGAACTGAGAGGATATATGGACATATATATATATATATATATTTTTTTTTTAGACGGAGTCTCACTCTGTTGCCCAGGCTGGAGTGCAGTGGCCTGATCTCAGCTCACCGCAACCTCCACCTCCTGAGTTCAAGTGATTCTCCTGCCTCAGCCTCCCGAGTAGCTGGGACTACAGGCATGTGTCACCACACCCGGCTAATTTTTGTATTTTTAGTAGAGACGGGGTTTTACTATGTTGGCCAGGCTGACTTTGAACTCCTGACCTTGTGGTCCGCCCACCTCGGCCTCTCAAAGTGCTGGGATTACAGGCATGAGCCACCATGCCCGGCCCTGAGAGGATGTAGTTTCTTAGTTCAGTAGTACATGGATAGCAAATCTACTAGAAAAATTAGGAGCGGTTGAAAGCAACTACATTATTAGAAACTGACTTGGCATTTAGAAAAGATGATTGTGTTATAGTTGCTAACAATAATGATCAAAGGGCAGTCAGATATCAGAATAAAAGTTCACTCAGGGAAATAATGGATTTAAAATAATGGTTTTCATTTATTACAAATTGAGCATCTACTGTGTGCCATATGATGGTACAAAAATGAGTCTGACATGTTCTTTAGGAGATCATCAAAAGTATTGCGTCATTGCTGCCACACGCACTGTGCCTCATGCACACAACAGTTTAGTGGTGGTAGGAGGTGTATCTCCCATCCCACACTTGAGGAAACCAAGTCCCAACAAGGCCAAGTGACCTAAGTTAGGCCACAGGGCTAGCAAGCAAGTCTTCCAACTCTAACTCCTGTGTTTTCTTCACTATACCAGCCTAAAGCTGATTTATATGAAACATGAAATAATCAGCCAGGTGTGGTGGCACACGCCTGTAATCCCAGCTACTCAGGAGGATGAGGCAGGAGAATCGCTTGAACCCGGGAGGCAGAGGTTGCAGTAAGCTGAGATCGCGCCATTGTACTCTGGTCTGGGCGACAAGAGCAAAACTCCACCTAAAAAAAAAAAAGAAAAAGAAATAATCAACTAAAATGATCACAATATAAAAGAATAATTGGGCAGGCATGGTAATCCCAGCACTTTGGGAGGGTGAGGCGGGTGGATCACTTGAGGTCAAGTATTCGAGACCACCCTGGCCAACATGGTGACACCCTATCTCTACTAAAAACACAAAAATTATCTGTGTGTGGTGGCACATGCCTGTGATCCCAGCTGCTTGGGTGACTGAGGCACAAGCATCGCTTGAACCTGGGAGGCGGAGGTTGCAGTGAGCCAAGATCACACCACTGCACTATAGTCTGGGCAACAGAGCAAGACTGTCTCAAAAAAAAGAAGGATTTTTATTAGGACTGTCAAAATAAAATGGATTCTCCTTTTTTTTTTTGAGACAGAGTCTCCCTCTGTTGCTCAGGCTGGAGTACAGTGTCATGAGCTTGACTCACTGCAACCTCTGCCTCCCGGGTTCAAGCAATGCTCCTGTCTCAGCCTCCTGAGTAGCTGAGACTACAGGCGTGTGCCACCATGCCTGGCTTATTTTTGTATTTTTTAGTAGAGATGGGGTTTCGCCATGTTGGTCAGGCTGGTCTCGAACTCCTGAACTCAAGTGATCCATGCATCTTGGCCTCCCAAAGGGCTGAGATTACAGGTGTGAGCCACCACCACACCCGGCCTGGATTCTCCTTCTTCAAAGTGGCCCACTTCTCTAGGTTTCTCCTGCTACAGAGCAGAGAGAGGTTGGAGCCCTATGCCACCTCCCTCCTCTTGCTCCCACAAAGTATGTTGACAGAATAGACCAGTGCCAGCCACTAAATCGACTGTTCATCAGATGAATGGGTTGTCTCTTTTGCAGGGTGCTGAGACTGTTCAAGGGCTCTTAGAGGTGGCCAAAGACTCAATCCCCCGAAGTCACTGGAAAAAGACCCCAGTGGTTCTAAAGGCAACGGCAGGACTACGCTTACTGCCAGAACACAAAGCCAAGGCTCTGCTCTTTGAGGTAAGTTTTAAAACTGCATCTTGGATCATTCTGCCCTTTTCCCTATATGAATACTTAATGAGGTTTTAGTCTTTTGGAATGTGACCACCACCTTCAATATTCCACCACTGCCAAAGCACTATGATGACTCTGACTGCTTGTTATAGCTAGTTGTTTACATTTTTAACTGTCACTCTTAAATGTATAGAGCTTTTCCTAAAAAGTTTAAAGTACTTTCTATCTAGGATATTCTTCAATTTTTTTTTTTTTTGAGGCGGAGTCTTGCTCTGTCGCCCAGACTGGAATGCAGTGGTGCCATCTCAGCTCACTGCAAGTTCCGCCTCCCGGGTTCACGCCCTTCTCCTGCCTCAGCCTGCCGAGTAGCTGGGACTACATGCATCTGCCACCGCGCCCGGCTAATTTTTTGTATTTTGATTAGAGACGGGGTTTCACTGTGTTAGTCAGGATGGTCTCGATCTCCTGATCTCAGGTGATCCGCCCGCCTCGGCCTCCCACAGTGCTGGGATTACAGGCATGAGCCACTGCGCCCGGCCGGTATTCTTCATTCTTTTAGAATTTTAAAGCAGAATCAGAAATTGTTTCTAATCAACTTTATTAAGATAAACTTACGTACAATAAAATGTATCTATTTTAGGCTGGGCACTGTGGCTGACACCTGTAATCCCAGCACTTTGGGAAGCTGAGGCAGGCAGATTGCCTGAGGTCAGGAGTTTGAGACCAGCCTGGCTAACGTAGTGAAACCTCATCTCTACTAAAAATACAAAAATTAGCTGGGCATGGTGGCACACACCTGTAGTCCCAGCTACTCAGGAGGCTAAGGCAGGAGAATTGCTTGAACTTGGGAGGCAGAGCTTGCAGTGAGCTGAGATCGCAGCACTGCACTCCTACCTGGGCAACAGAGTGAGACTCCGTCTCAAAAAAAAAAAAGGTTGAAGCTAAAAAATCACAGTAGGCCAGGCATGGTGGCTCATGCCTGTAATCCCAACACTTTGGGAGGCCAAGGCGGGTGGATCACCTGAGGTCAGGAGTTCAAGACCAGCCAGGCCAACATGGTGAAACCCTGTCTCTAATAAAAATACAAAAATTAGCTGGACGTGGTGGTAGGCACCTGTAATCCCAGCTACTGGGGAGGCTGAGGCAGGAGAATTAGTTGAACCTGGGAGGCAGAGGTTGCAGTGAACCAAGATTGGGCATTGCACTCCAGCCTGGGCAACAAAAGTGAAACTCCATCTCAAAAAAAAAATCACAGCAAAAAAGGACTCCATATTACAGGTGTACTAATTCAATCCCCTAAATCCATTTTCCTTTCACTGTCAGTACAGAGGACTTAAGTCTCTTATCCAAGGACAAGCAGCCTAGTATGTCTCTGTGAGAACCTGAATCCTGATTCCTGATTTATTCCTCATTTATTCAACATAAGAGTGCTTACAGGTGCAGTGGCTTACGCCTGGAATCCCAGAACTTTGGGAGGCCGAGGCAGGCGGATCACAAGGTCAGGAGATGGAGACCATCCTGGCTAACGTGGTGAAACCTGGTCTTTACTAAAAATGCAAAAACTTAGGCATACATGGTGGCAGGAGCCTGTAGTCCCAGCTACTCGGGAGGCTGAGGCAGGAGAATGGCATGAACCCAGGAGGCAGAGCTTTCAGTGAGCCAAGACTGGGCCACTGTACTCCAGCCTGGGTGACAGAGCGAGACTCTGTCTCAAAAAAAAAAAAAAAAAAAAGTGCTTACTATGTACTGGGCGCTGGTGAAGTTACTGGAATACATTCAGCGGGGAACCAAAAATACAAAAATGGTCTTCGCACTCCTGTAGCTTACATTCTACTTTCAGGAAGACAGAAAATAAACATCTGAACAAGTCCAAAGAAAGTTATATTAGGTGCTGTAGGTACTATGGAGGGAAAAAAAAAAAAAGCAGGGAAAGGCAGGTAGGGAATCTGGCGATAAGAGTGGGGGAAATGGTAATTTAAATAGGGCAGTCAGGGAAGATGTCTTTGATAAAATTCAGTTGATCAGAGATCTGAGGGGGATGAAGAAGCAAGTTATACAAGACATTTGTGGGAAGAATATTCCAGGCTAAAGAAACAGCAGGTACAAAGGCCAGAGACAGGTATGTGCTTGGTATGTTAGGAACAGCATCCAGGAGGTCAGCATAGCTGGAGAGGAAAGGGTGATATGAGAGGTAAGTAGGAGGTAACCTCAGATAGGCGGGGCTAAGGGGTGCTTATCATATAGGATCTCAAAGTCCAGTGTAATCACTTTGGCTTTTTCTTTTTTTTTTTTTGAGACTGAGTTTCGCTCTTGTTGCCCAGGCTAGAGTGCAGTGGCGCTATCTCCACTCACTGCAACCTCCACCTCCCAGGTTCAAGTGATGCTTCTGCCTCAGCCTCCCAAGTAGCCGGATTATAGGCATGTGCCACCACGCCTGGCTAAATTTCTATTTTTAGTATAGATGGGGTGTCACCATGTTGGTCAGGCTGGTCTCAAACCCCTGACCTCAGGTGATCCGCCTGCACTTTGGCTTTTTCTTTAAGAAGGAAACCACGGGAAGGTTTTTTTTTTTTTTTTTTTTTTTTTTTTTTTGAGACAGACTCTCACTTTTGTTGCCCAGGCTAGAGTGCAACGGCGCAATCTTGGCTCACTGCAACCTCTGCCTCCTGGGTTCAAGCGATTCTCCTACCTCAGCCTCCCAAGTAGCTAGGATTACAGTTGCCCACCACCATGCTAATTTTTTTGTATTTTCAGTAGAGACCAGGTTTCACCATGTTGGCCAGGCTAGCCTTGAACTTCTGACCTCAGGTGATCCACCTGCCTTGGCCTCCAAAAGTGCTGGGTTGAGAGGTATGTGCCACCACGCCTGGCTGCCACTGGAAGGTTTTGAGCCAAGGAAAAACATGATTTGACATCCATTTTTTTTTTTTTTTGAGATGGAGTCTCGCTCTGTCGCCCAGGCTGGAGTGCAGTGGCGCAATCTCGGCTCACTGCAAGCTCCGCCTCCCGGGTTCACGCCATTCTCCTACCTCAGCCTCCCGAGTAGCTGGGACTACAGGCGCCCGCCACTGCGCCCGGCTAATTTTTTTCTATTTTTTAGTAGAGACGGGGTTTCACCATGGTCTCGATCTCCTGACCTTGTGATCCGCCCGCCTCGGCCTCCCAAAGTGCTGGGATTACAGGCGTGAGCCACCGCACCCGGCCTTGACATCCATTTTTAAAGCACCATTCTGGCCGCTGTTTTGAGAACAAACTGTAGGATGGGGGCGAAAAGCAGAGAAGGCAAAAGCATAAGCTCTCTTGCTGTGCATCGTCCTGTTCACTTATCTGTCTTTTCTTTAAAAGTTTGTTTATGTATCACTTAACTGGTTTTTCCTGGTTGAAACAGGGTCCAGAGGTCATCATGTGGTATGTTTCATCCTATCAGAAATGAGAACAGCAAAGAGACTAGAGTTCTTCCTATCCTATTTGGAGAATTCTTTTTCCTTTCCCTTGATAATTATAGAAACATAAGACATAACACCCATATCAATGGTCTATATTATGGAGAGGCAAGATGTTTTTGCAAGATGTTCATTCCCATCTCCTGAAACAGGGTTCCTTAAGTCTGGATCTGGAGTCTCCCCACACTCTAGAGGCCCTAGCCATGTGCCAGAATCAGACCGGTGCTGGCAGCAGAGTACCTCAGCCCTTCGGTGTGAACTCCACCACGGCGGGTTGGTGTCAGCTTATCTAAGGAATGGAGTGGGAAGGCTCCTCCTAGTTTCCAGTGTATGTCCAGTAGAGTTTATCAGGTTTAAAAAGTTACAGGATCCTGATTTGAGCTGGCAGGATTAAATATATGCCTTTCCGTAGGTCCAGTTCACCTATACATTTAGATGGTTTGATTTAGCTTTACTTAAAGTCAAAGGAATCCCTGTGTTTGTGTTTTTGCAAGAAACTGGTAATGGCTTGCCTAGTTTCTTCTCTAGTTTCTTAAGGCAAAGGAATGAGTTTTGCCAAAATTTTATCTAGGAAAAATGGAGTAGTTTTCTAAGTCTTACAGGACACTGTCAAAATATAGAAATATTGCCTTAGGGAATTCTTTTTTCTTCTTCTTCTTTTTTCTCTAGGTAAAGGAGATCTTCAGGAAGTCACCTTTCCTGGTACCAAAGGACAGTGTTAGCATCATGGATGGATCCGACGAAGGTGGGAGAGGTGTTGATATGTGTTCTGGGGGAGAGGGGCAGGATCAATGAAAGATCTAACTGAAAGGAACTGGGGCCAGGGACGGGGTCCTGAAGAGAAAGGAATAAACA
Organism: Chlorocebus sabaeus; assembly: GCF_047675955.1. Taxonomy (NCBI): domain Eukaryota; kingdom Metazoa; phylum Chordata; class Mammalia; order Primates; family Cercopithecidae; genus Chlorocebus; species Chlorocebus sabaeus. The sequence continues at coordinate 50,323,985 of NC_132927.1, read as the reverse complement.
GAAGGAATGGGATAGCAGGAAATAGAGGAGAGGGAGAAGGAACATGTGCTCTAGACATGAAATTTAGAGAGGAAAAAAACAAGGATGGGGCCAGGAAAGAGAAAAATATGCTCTGGGATCTAATCCTTGTCTTTCTTTCTTTTTAGGCATATTAGCTTGGGTTACTGTGAATTTTCTGACAGGTAATACATCCTCAAGTTTATCTTCAGAGCCTAACTAGCTTTTACATGCATAGTCAGAAGAGTAAAAAAGCCCTTTCTTTCATTCTGTATTGTTTCTTCTTCTTTAAAAAAGGAAAGGAGGCTGGGTGTGGTGGTTCATGCCTGTAATTCCAGCGCTTTGGGAGACTGAGGTGGGTGGATCACTTGAGGCCAGTAGTTCAAGACCAGCCTGGCCAACATGGCGAAACCCTGTCTCTACCAAAAATACAAAAATTAGCTGGGCGTGGTGGTGTGTGCCTGTGATCCCAGCTACTCGGGAGGCTGGAGAATTGCTTGAACCCAGGAGGCAGAGGTTGCAGTGAGCTGAGAGCAGAGATTGTGCCACTGCACTCCAGGCTGGATGATAGAGCAAGACTCTGTCTCCAAAAAGGCCTTCAAAAAACAAAAAACAAACAAACAAAAAACACCTGCCTTGAAGGCCTCTGCTGCAACGAGAGTCCTTCTGAGTTGACATTCCCCTGCAGCATCAGGGCTGGGGGGCAGTGGAGTATGTATGGAATACCTTCAGTGCCTGATAAGAACAAGAGAGGCAAGTGTTGGGCTGCCCAGGATATGGAGGATATTTAGAGCTGGCTCTCATTTGACAGGTCAGCTGCATGACCACAGACAGGAGACTGTGGGGACCTTGGACCTAGGGGGAGCCTCCACCCAAATCACGTTCCTGCCCCAGTTTGAGGTGAGTCATTTCATGAAGATCTGGTTAGAAGTGCACTTGGCAGGCATATCATGGTGCCAAGAAAGAGGCGTCCCATTTTCAGCCAGCAGCCCTACCACGCTTAGGCAGAGTCAAGTCAGTTAATAACTGGGTGAATGTTCCCTTGCCATCTCACTGTTCAGAATCCCTTCGATTCCTCAAGCCTAGTGAGATTAGCCGCTTAATCTGTCTTCATCTGATTTTTTGCTGGGAGGGACGGGTGGTGGTGTGAACATCTTCAAGTGATTACAGATCCTGAATAGTCTTTTTGCTTTTTCTGATTTGCAGAAAACTCTGGAACAAACTCCTAGGGGCTACCTCACTTCCTTTGAGATGTTTAACAGCACTTATAAGCTCTATACACATAGGTGAGAATGGGGACAGGGAAGAATAATATTTCATGTTGTATGTTCTCCTAACTTTTCTAAGTGTTCTCAAATCTGTTATTGTAGCTGATCAGCAAAACAAAGTCTGTGCCAATTCCCTAAGGCCTATCACTGAAACCCAGGCCACTTAAAAAGCCCGAGGAACTTAAGAACCTTCTCCATTCTTGGCCTCAAAAGCATTAATATATGACTTAAGAGTCAAAAATTTTCTGCTGGGTGCAGTTGGCTTCATGCCTGTAATCCCAGCACTTTGGGAGGCCAAGGTGGGTGGGTCACCTGAGGTCAGGAGCTTGAGACCAGCCTGGCAAACATGGTGACACCCCATCTCTACTAAAATAAAAAAATTAGCTGGATATGACAGCGCATACCTGTAATCCCAGCTGCTCAGGAGGCTGAGGCAGGAGAATCATTTGAACCCTGGAGGTGAAGGTTGCAGTGAACCGAGATCACGCCACTGCACTTCAGCTGGAGCAACAGAGCAAGACCCGGTCTCAAACAAACAAAAAAAAAAGAGTCAGAAGTTTTCTCTAGGGAGAGGACACTTCAAGAAGGCTCAGGCAAAGCTTCTTGCCAACTCCTTTGAACTGGCCTTTAGAGGTTCAGAATCCAGCCTGGAATTTAATCCTAGTTGGGGCTAAGAACTAAGCTAAAGAGAGCTTTTCTGGGAATGGTTCCTAGTGTGGGACCCTAGGAATTGTCACTGTCTCTGGCCTTTGAATGATAACTGTGGGGAATTCTTACTGCATAGCCTTGATCCAAACTGTGCAGAAATTACCCCTTGTTGACCACAGGAGATGAATATGTCACAGAGACAGAACAAGGTTTTCATATTTCCAGAGGGAAACAGAAACCATGTTACTTTTGAAAGAGATAGCTTTAGGCTAGAGAACTTCAGGACCAGCATGAAATTGGTCAATCCTGTATTTTACAGTTACTTGGGATTTGGATTGAAAGCTGCAAGATTAGCAACCCTGGGAGCCCTGGAGACAGAAGGTTTGTCTGGGTACCTGTGCTGGGTGGGGGATGGTGAGGGTGACACAGATACTCCGCTTGCTTCTTCCCTTCCTTGATAGCCATTCTATGCAGGAAAAGATGATGTTGAATTGGGAGGCAAATGTTGTATAATGGACCTAATAATAGCAAATCCTTTTCTGTTTTATAAGTTCAGAAGTTTTGATGTATATTATTAGCCATTTTTAGAATGAGGTCTACTTGTACAGGGGGAACAGCCTATGTCTAGGCAGTTCTGCAGAAATCCCAGGCTTTAAGAATACATTTGGCAGGAGCTTGCTCAAGCCCTGAGCTTTACATTGGAGGCACAGGAAGCAGGGTCTGTTCTACATGCAGGTAGAACAACAGAGTAACTTCATTCATCTCTTCACAGTTGAGGTCAGGCAGAACTGGGTTCAGTCCCAGCATTGTGATTTGAGGCAAGTAACCTATCTGTGCCCCTTTCCTCACAGTAAATGAGAATTTGCATTTAAGGCACTTTGTACAGTAATCTGTTATTGGGATGACATCTATTTTTCATTTCAGAGTATACAAAACATCTTCAAGTGTATTTCGTTTAAGCCTCTCAGCAACCAGTGAGGAAAGCAGCATAGCATTTCTTTCTTGTTTTTAGAAAGGTGGAAACTTACTGTATTGTAGGTTTTGGATCTTTGAGATATATGGACCCCTCTGACAGAAGCACATGTGCATGAAAATTTGCTTCTGGTTTCAGGGGGTTCACCAACCCCACGAAGCCTGTCTGTGAACCCTGAGTTAAGGATTCCTGTCACAGGATGTTTTCATGGAATTAATGTCATCGGATTTTAAGGCCCAGCCCCCATGGTGATTCTTTCCCGCCTCACTGGCTTCTTGTTTGCCTTCCTCCCTCTCTCTCACTTACTTACTTCTCACTTTGTGCCCTGGATTCTTTCAGGGACTGATGGACACACTTTCCGGAGTGCCTGTCTACCGAGATGGTTAGAAGCAGAGTGGATCTTTGGGGGTGTGAAATACCAGTATGGTGGCAACCAAGAAGGCAAGTGATGTTTTTTCACTGGTTAAATTTACGTTTACAATGGAAGCTCTGGAAAAGTCCCATGGGAAGCTTTTTCCAGAACTCAAGCTTACCTTTTTGCAGGGACTTGTTCCAAAGATCTTGGCATGCCTCCAAAGACTAATGTGAAGTGACAGTGAACAACGCAGCTGTCATTCTGCATCGACCAAGTGTTATGGACCCATTAGATACCTGCGCTTAGCCAAGTGCTGTGGTGCACATCTAGAGTCCCAGTTACTCAAAAGGTTGAGGCAAGAGGATCACTTGAGCCCACGAGTTCAAGGCTGTAGTGCACAATGCCACCGCACTCCAGCCTGGGCAATGGAGACCCCACCTCTTACAAATTAATTAAGAAACCTCTTCTAAGCCTAGGTCAAATGCAGCAGTGTGAAACCCTGTTTAGTTAATAGTTAGCTATTTAAATTATAGTAAAACTTAAAACCACGACAAGAATGATTCATCTTCTTATAAAAGGTATATACCTGAATATCAAGGAATGAACTTAGATTCCCAGTGAAGGAAGCTGGTGAGCCCTTTAGCTACTTGCTTGCAAATGCTATGGAATGTAATGCTAGGCAGCAGCACAAGGTTGGCCATGATTTGGTGAATACAGATTAGGCAGGGGAGCGGGCATGGAGAAACAAGAGTGGTGAGGCTGCAGACGTTTGCTCATCTTTGTTTTGAAGCCTCTTGTCCCAAGCATCAGCCTTCTCTTGCTTTCCTTGACCTTCCTGCTGTTCCCTCATTGTCTCCAGGAGCTTTCCTCAGAGAGTGTCCCCTTCCCCCAGCGTTGTTCTCACCTTACCCCTGTGCACCTTTGCCTGGCAGGGGAGGTGGGCTTTGATCCCTGCTATGCCGAAGTGCTGAGGGTGGTACAAGGAAAACTTCACCAGCCAGAGGAGGTCCAGAGAGGCTCCTTCTATGCTTTCTCTTACTATTACGACCGAGCTGTTGACACAGACATGATTGGTGAGTTCACCCCAGGTGTCAGTCCAGAGAGGAAGGTGGATAGGGCTGTGGTGGGGAAGGTCAAGGAGAAAGAGCACTTGAGGTGCTTTGTTGAACTGATTACCCACCTCTTTTCTAGTCACTCGAACAAAAGGGTGGAAATGACTTACAATCTTTTGGAGCTGAGAGATGACCAAAACAACTATATGATGTCTTTTTTTTTTTAACATGTTTATTGAGGTATAATTGGCATACAATAAGTGCATATTTAAAGTATACAATTTGTTAAGTTTTGTCATGTATACACCCATGAATCCATCACCACATTGAAGATAATAAACATACTCACCCCAAAAATTTTCCTCCTGTCTCTTTATGATAACTTTTCTTCTTATCACAAAAGTAATATTTTTACCTATGACAGTATATGTACCTGATCTGTCATGGCCTGAGAGATACGAATTAATTTCCTATTATTGTGGGGGTTTTGTTGTTATTTTGTTTTTTTGTTTGTTTTTTGAGATGGAGTTGCACTCTTGTTACCCAGGCTGGAGTGCAGTGGCGTGATCTCAGCTGACTGCAACCTCTGCCGCCCGGCTTCAACCAATTCTCCTGCCTTGGCTTCCTGAGTAGCTGGGATTACAGGTGCCTGCCACCATACCTGGCTAATTTTTTTTTTAGTAGAGACGAGATTTCACCATGTTGGTCAGGCTGGTCTTGAACTCCTGACCTCGTTATCCGCCCGCCTCAGCCTCCCAAAGTGCTGGGATTACAGGCATGAGCCACTGCACCCGGCCTATTGTGTTTTATGGGTCTGTTTTTTTCATTGTGGTTAAATATACATAACATGGAATAGATTGTAAATAAATAAAATAGGCTGCATAGACTGGGTACGGTGGCTCACGCCTGTAATCCTGGGAGGCAGAGGTTGCAGTGAGCTGAGATCGCGCCACTGCACTCTAGCCTGGGTGACAGAGCAAGACTCCGTCTCAAAAAAAAAAAAAAAAAAAAATAGGCCGCATAGATTATGTACATGTGTATATAATGAATGAATTTCCTTATGCTTCCTTGAAGGCGTTTTGATATCAGATAATCTTCGTTTTATTTCAGATTATGAAAAGGGCGGTATTTTAAAAGTTGAAGATTTTGAAAGAAAAGCCAGGGAAGGTGAGTTTGAGTGTCAGGGGAAGCCCTTGAAGGTAAGCCTGTGAGACTGACTGCCAACTCTCGTGACCTAAAGTGATCTAAAGCACCTCAGTCAGCTCAGAAGGCCTGTCAGAAGGCTAGTTTCCTTTCTGAGTCTTCCAGTCTTTGCTAAAAGTTAGAAGCATTGGGTGGTAGCCAGGTATGGTGGCACACATCTGTAGTCCCAGCTACGCAGGGCGGGAGGATTGCTTGAGGCTGGAAATTCAAGGCTATAGTGCACTATAATCACACCTGTGAATAGTCACTGCATTGCAGCTTAGGCAACATAGTGAGACCTCTGTCTCTAAAAAAAAATTTTTTTTTTTTCAGCTTTATGCAGCATAGAATTATGGGCAAGAATATGGGAATACAAGAGGTTTTAGGAGGCTGGGCATGGTGGCTCACACCTGTAATCCCAGCAGTTTGGGAGGCCAGGGTAGGCAGATCACCTGAGGTCAGGAGTTCAAGAACAGCCTGGCCAACATGGTGAAACCCTGTCTCTACTAAAAATACAAAAATTAGCCAGGCGAGACAGTGTGCGCCTGTAATCCCAGCTACTTGGGAGGCCAAGGTAGGAGAATCACTTGAACCTGGGAGGCAGAGGTTATAGTGAGCCGAGGTCGTGCCACTGCACTCCAGCCTGGGCAACAGAGTGAGTCTCCACCTAAAAAAAAAAAAGTCTTTAGGGCTTTAGGGAAATGGTGAAGACCTTTTTTTCTTCTACACTTTCTTTTTTTCATTGAAATAGTGTTATCAGTGTTAATGAAACACTAAGCATCAAAAGACATGGGAAATAGCCACAGAGGCTTCCTTGAGAGGATCAAAACTGCCAATGAGAACTAGGCACAGTGGTTTGAACCTGTAGTCTCAGCTACTTGGGAGGCTGAGGCAGGAGGATCGTGTGAACCCAGGGGCTTGAGGCTACAGGGAGCTCCAATCATGCTACTGCACTCCACCCTGGGTGACAGCATGAGACCTCGTCTCTAAAAAAAAAAAAATTAATAAAAAGTTTTTAAAAATTAAAAAATAAAATACAAATGATCTTATCCAGTAACCCACAGTAGGGTTAAATGATATCTCCTTGTCTTCTGAGCCTCAGCATTAATAATAGATAAGGGACTTAGGGCCAGGTGTGGTGGCTCACGCCTATAATCCCAGCACGTTGGGAGGCTGAGGCAAGTGGATCACGAGGTCAGGAGATCAAGACCATCCTGGCTAACACGGTGAAACCCCATCTCTACTAAAAAAAAAATACAGGCCGGGCACGGTGGCTCAAGCCTGTAATCCCAGCACTTTGGGAGGCTGAGACGGGCGGATCACGAGGTCAGGAGATCGAGACTATCCTGGCTAATACGGTGAAACCCCGTCTCTACTAAAAAATACCGAAAAACTAGCCGGGCAAGGTGGCGGGCGCCTGTAGTCCCAGCTACTCGGGAGGCTGAGGCAGGAGAATGGCGTAAACCCGGGAGGCGGAGCTTGCAGTGAGCTGAGATCCGGCCACTGCACTCCAGCCTGGGCAACAGAGCGAGACTCCGTCTCAAAAAAAAAAAAAAAAAAAAAAAAATACAAAAAATTAGCCGGGCGTGGTGGCGGGCGCCTGTAGTCCCAGCTACTTGGGAGGCTGAGGCAGGAGAATGGCGTGAACCCAGAGGTGGAGCTTGCAGTGAGCGGAGATCGTACCACTGCACTCCAGCCTGGGCAACAGAGCGAGAGTCTGTCTCAAAAAAAAAAAAAAATAGATAAGGGACTTAGGACTACGCCCCCACAATAGGTCATAGAAACTTAGCAAATAAACTACAGCCCATGTAAATGTGAATGGATAATCATACCAGAGAACTGCAAGTTCTTCAGAAGCTGCAGTCTTACAGAGGCAGTCAGCGCATTGTCCAGCCTCTGAGATGCCTAGGCATTAACCAGAGGGAGACTTCTGCTTTGCTTATTCTTCTTCTCCCCACCATCTTTTTTTTCAGAGACAGAGTCTTGCTCTGTCACCCAGGCTGGAGTGCAGTGGTGCAATCTCGGCTCACTGCAACCTTTGCCTTCCGGGTTCAAGTGATTCTCCTGCCTCAGCCTCCCGAGTAGCTGAGATTATAGCGGCACACCACCACGCCCTGCTAATTTTTATGTTTTTAGTAGAGTTAGGGTTTCACCATGTTGGCCAGGCTGGTCTTGAACTCCTGACCTCAGGTGATCCACCTGCCTCGGCCTCCCAAAGCGCTGGAATTACAAGTGTGAGCCACCACGCCTGGCCCCCTATTCTACTTTGTAAGAGAAAATCCTACACCTCTCAGTTAGTTGCAAACTTGAACTCCACTGTTTACTCTGTCTCTTTCAGTGTGTGATAACTTGGAAAACTTCACCTCAGGCAGTCCTTTCCTGTGCATGGATCTCAGCTACATCACAGCCCTGTTAAAGGATGGCTTTGGCTTTGCAGACAGCACAGTCTTACAGGTAAGAGACAGGACACCAGAGTCCCATAACAGCCTTCTTTTGTGGGGGTTGAGAAGGAGTAAGAGCTTGTTCAGTAATCAGAGTAGCCAGAAGTGAAATTATGAGGTAGTTTTGTTCGGGCTATGGACAAGGTACTATGCTGGGCACCATGAATGTGGGAAATTACCTCAATGCAATGGTAGCCTCCAAGTGTATTACCAGGCAAGCTATTGCAGAGGTCACAGAACAGAAAGACTAGAAGCCCAAATTAAGATGCCAAGTCACATGGTTTATATATTTATTTATTATTGTTTTTTTGAGACAGAGTCTCACTCTTGTTCCTAGGCTGGAGTGCAGTGGCATGATCTCAGCTCACTGCAACCTTCGCCTCCTGGGTTCAAGCAATTCTCCTGCCTTGGCCTCCTGAGTAGCTGGCATTACAGGCATGCGCCACCACTCCCAGCTAATTTTTTTGTATTTTTAGTAGAGATGGGGTTTCACTATGTTGGTCAGGCTGGTCTCGAACTCCTGACCTCAGGTGATCCGCCCACCTCACCTGGGATTATAGGAGTGAGCCACCACACCCGGCCCACATGGTTTATTAAATCAATTTAGAACTCAGGGTGAGAAGCAAGGGGAAACAGATGAAGAGATGAACACAGAAGACACGATGCAAGCAGGATGCAAGTACCACTCTCTCTAAATCTTGGGTTCCATTTGTCCTGGGTTTATATGTCCTGCCTCTCTCTGCTGCTAATAGAGTGGTTACACATACTGGAGCTGAAGTTTGGTCATGGGAGCACAAAGACAAAAGTGCCTGAGGCCACCACACAAACTTGCCCTATTTGGAGAGGCCCCAGGGGCAGACACACCTGGCCAGTAGCATTAGCTCAGCCATCACCATGTACAATGGGTTTTCTTTGGCAGAGGACATGAGGGACCAAAAGGGTGTCACCAGTGAGTGGCTTATTTAAGGTCTCATGAACACTGAATGCCTCATGCATATATAATGTGTCATATATATTTCATGTGTGCCTCGTATATTTAGTGCCTCTTGAATCTTAGGTCTCTCTTTGTCCTCCTGTCTCTCTCCATCTGTTTCAATACATGCAGGCTCTACTTTATCTGTAGTAAGTTATTTATCCCCAGTTTTGGGCACGTGTCTAGGCTCAATTTCATCAGGTCAACAGAGAACAATCAACTGGTTTACAGACTTTTTTTGGTGGTGGTAGCATCTTTATCCAACAAAAACTTATGTAGAATATCAGTAATACAGCCGGGTGTGGTGGCTCACGCCTGTTATCCTGGCACTTGGGGGGCCAAGGCGAGTGGATCACCTGAGGTCAGGAGTTTGAGACCAGCCTGGCCAACATGGTGAAACCCCATCTCTACTAAAAATACAAAAATTAGCCGGGCATGGTGGCAGGTACCTGTAATCCCAGCTACTTGGGAGGCTGAGGCAGGAGAATCACTTGAACCTGGGAGGCAGAGGTTCCAGTGAGGAGAGGTCACGCCATTGCACTCCAGCCTGGGCAACAAAGAGGGAAACTCCGTCTCAAAAAAATATATATATCAGTAATACAAAACTATTCTGGTTGAAGCAGAGATTGGGGGCCTGAAACTCCTCTATCATTTGGCCTCCCTTTTTCCTTTGAAGCGTTTCTAAGAAACCCCTAAAATTCTGAAGAAAACAAATTGATAAAACTGATACACACTAATCTAATCCTCTTCTTTTTTTTTTTTTTTTTTTTAAATTCTTTTTTTTTTTGAGACGGAGTCTCGCTCTGTCACCCAGGCTGGAGTGCAGTGGCCGGATCTCGGCTCGCAGCAAGCTCCGCCTCCCGGGTTCACGCCATTCTCCTGCCTTAGCCTCCCGAGTAGCTGGGACTACAGACGCCTGCCACCTCGCCGGCTAGTTTTTTGTATTTTTTAGTAGAGACGGGGTTTCACCGTGTTAGCCAGGATGGTCTCGATCTCCTGACCTCGTGATCCGCCCATCTCGGCCTCCCAAAGTGCTGGGATTACAGGCTTGAGCCACGGCGCCCGGCCTAATCCTCTTCTTATATAGTTGAGGAATTTGGGTCTAAAGTTTTGCCCAAGGTCACTAAGCTAATTGAGAGAGATACTGGTTTATAATGTGTTAAGTTCCCTATTTGGTTATTTTTTTCTTTTTTCTTTTGAGACCGAGTTTCGCTCTTGTTGCCCAGGCTGGAGTGCAGTGGTGCAATCTCAGCTCACCACAACCTCCACCTCCCGGTTTCAAGCGATTCTCCTGCCTCAGCCTCCCAAGTAGCTGGGATCACAGGTATGCGCTACCACGCCTGGCTAATTTTGTATTTTTAGTAGAGATGGGGTTTCACCATGTTGGTCAGGCTGGTCTCAAACTTCTGATCTCAGGTGATCCACCCACCTCAGCCTCCCAAAGTGCTGGGATTATAGGCATGAGCCACCACTCCTGGCCTTGTTTGTTTTTGAGACAGGGTCTTGCTGTGTCACCCAGGCTGGAGTGCAGTGGCATAATCTCAGTTCACTGCACCCTCTGCCCCTCCCGGGTTCAAGCAACCCTCCCACCTCAGCCCACCGAGTAGCTGGGACTACAGGTGTGTGCCACCAGTCCTGGCTAATTTTTTTGTAGAGACGGAGTTTTGCCATGTTGCCCAGGCTGGTCTTGAACTCCTGACCTCAAGCAATCCGCCTGCCTTGGCCTCCCAAAGTGCTGGGAGTACAGGTGTGAGCCACTGTGCCTGGCCCCATGTTTGGTTATCATTAGTGCTTAGGAAGAGGCACCTGCTTACATAGTAGGAGTTGAGAAGCTTGGTTTGTTCTTTTCTAGCCCTAAATCTATTCTCATCTCCTGACCATGCCCTTTCTACCACATCTATTACCACTACATTATAAGTTGCCTTATCTGACATTAGTGAATCAGAAAATAAAGCAGGGGATACTTTGTGTAGTTTCAAGGTTAGGCAAAGAGTTCAGAATACTGTCTGTCTAAACTATCTCTCTAGAAGGCCTGAAGGGCCACGACCTGGGCCAGAAGCATTCAGTTCAGAGATGAGAATAGCAGGTGTAGGGGCAATGGCCAATGGGCCACGGCCAGAAGGAAATCGTTACAGAGTAGTGGGAAGCCTGCAAAGACTGGCTCCTGTCAGTTTCGCCATGGTTTGCCCATGTGGATATTCTTTGCCAATATCATCTGCCCGAGAGCTGTGCTTGCTAGAGTTGGAAATTGGATGAAAAGGTGAAGACTTTTTTTTTCTTCTTAACAGCTCACAAAGAAAGTGAACAACATAGAGACGGGCTGGGCCTTGGGGGCCACCTTTCACCTGTTGCAGTCTCTGGGCATCTCCCATTGAGGCCACGCTCTTCCTTGGAGGCCTGCATTTGCCAACACCTTTTTAAGGGGAGGAGAGAGCACTCAGTTTCTGAGCTAGTCTGGGGACATCCTGGACTTGAGCCTAGAGATTTAGGTTTAATTAATTTTACATATCTAATGTGAACTGCTGCCTAACCACTCAAGAGTACACAGCTGGTACCAGAGCATCACAGAGAGCCCTGTGAACCAAGACGCTTTGGAACTTAACCTTGGAGTGAGAGCCCAGGGACAGGTCCCTGGGAACCAAAGAAAAATCTCATTTCAACCCTTTGAGTGCCTCATTCCACTGAATATTTAAATTTTCCTCTTAAATGGTAAACTAAGTTGACTTACTGCAATCCCATGACCCATCAATATCAGTTTTTTCCTCCCTGTACAGTGCCCTGCCCACCCTTATCTGCACCCACCTCCCCTGAAAAAGAGAAAAAAAATACCTGATTTTGCTTTCCACGTATAATTCAACAACACAAAATAGGACCATATCAGAATCTGTATGATCCTATTCTGTGTTAGCTCCAATCAGCCAGCTGAGAGCCATCCTAAATATTAATAGGATGGAGAATAACTCCTAACTGTGCATAGATTACAGCCTTAAGAAAGGAGGCCACCCAGTCTCTGGGGACATGTTTTGGGAGGGTGTGGCTGCCTCATATAGCCTACCTTTTCTTTAATCAGCATTTTATCAGTCAACTCTGGGATTAATGAACATATCCGACTTTATGGGTATGTGTATATTCAGTGCCAGTACCACCTCCCAGGCTAATGTGTTAACAGTGTTTTCTATGATTCTAAACTTGTTTTCTTTGTATTTCTAAGAAATACAACTAGGCCCTAACTTTTGGTCTGTGGTCAGAGGTCAGTGTCTGTGCTATTCCAGGATCTGTTATTTCAGTTTGCTCTTTTATTCTCTCCGTTTGTAACAGCACCTTCCTGTCCTGGCCCCTTACCACTTTTGCTAATATCCTCTGAATTATCTATCTAGTTCAGAGTTTCCAATACCGTTCCTGACAAAACCCCACTTGGATTTGGTTGGCTCTCTCAGCCCACGTCAGTACAGTGGACCAACATTTCCAGGGAGAACCATATTTAATATCCCTCATGTTCTCTTTTTCAATCCAAGTGCTCAGAGCTCTTGACTGTGAATTATTTACCCCAAATTCATTATCTTGCACTTTTTTTTGAGACGGAGTCTTGCTGTTGCCCAGGCTAGAGTGGAGTGGCGCAATCTCAGCTCACTGCAACCTCCGCCCCCAGGTTCAAGCGATTCTCATGACTCAGCCTCCTGAGTAGCTGGGATTACAGGCACCTACCACCATTCCTGGCTAATTTTTGTATTTTTAGTAGAGATGGGGTTTCACCATGTTGGCCAGGCTGGTTTCCAACTCCTGAACTCAATTGATACACCCGCCTCCAAAAGTGCTGGGATTACAGGCATGAGACACTGTGCCTGGCCTTATCTTGCACTTTCTACATAATCATCCCTGCTTCTCATCTGCCCTGTAGTGCTCTTGGACCTGGAAGACCTCCCTGTGGTCTGGCCCCCTTGCCTTGGTTCTTAACTTCCAGCTTCTTTCCAGGAGTGTTTGTATTTCCCCAAACTGATGGCTTTCATAGTAGACTGTTTCCATCCTCTCTCACAAAGGATGTTAAATATGCCTGGCCCTCACACAGTCCATGGGAAACCTTATTTTATTTTTTGTTTTTGTTTTTGAGATGGAGTCTTGCTCTGTCACCCAGGCTGGAGTGCAGTGGCACGATCTCGGCTCACTGCAAGCTCCACCTCCTGGGTTCACACCATTCTCCTGCCTCAGCCCCCCGAGTAGCTGGGACTAACAGGCACCCGCCACCACACCTGGCTAATTTTTTTTGTATTTTTTAGTAAAGACAGGGTTTCACCGTGTTAGCCAGGATGATCTCGATCTCCTGACCTCGTGATCCACCTGCCTCGGCCTCCCCAAGTGCTGGGATTAAGGCATGAGCCACCATGCCTGGCCGAAACCTTATTTTTAACTCCATTGAGTCAATAAATATTTACCATCTGCTATGTGCAAGTTATTAGACAAATTTCTGTTTCCTTGTCCCTAAAATTCTTTAAATTCATTGTGGAATTTCTTTAGACTTCACACTGACTTTTATTACTAAGGTCACCTTTATACCAACTGCCTTCCTCAAAATGCTTATAATGAAATAACAGAATCTTGAGTTGGAAACAGTCCAAAGAAATAAGCCAAGGTTGTACTCAGTACAGAATTCCCTAGAATTCCTAACAGGTTGTCATTCAGCTTCTGCTAAGGCATGTTAAACAGCTTATTCCATTTGGAACTGCACTGATGTTAAAAAAAAATTCCTTATATTGAGCTGAAATCTGTCTTCTAAGTGGTCTTAGTTCTGCTCTAATCTCTCCTTCCAGAATCTTTGGATCTTTTGAGGAAAGCTCCTCCCAAGTTCTTTATTAAGTGACATGACTTTTAGACCTCTTCCGATCTTTGTCAATAAAAGTAGGGTGCCAGACCAGTCACAGAACACTAATGTTGTCCATGTTTCCTCCAGTAGAAACCAGTATTTTACAAGCGGTAAGCTTCCTTCACTAAAGACTGTTCCAGCTTGACAAATGCAGAGATGTAAGTCTCTGGTCTTTAATCACGGCGGGGGCCATTTTGTATAGCACAAATACCATCCAACAGACTCCTTTGGTCATCCCGAATACCTCCAAACTCTAGGGTAGATGCATTCTAACTCCAGAAACTTACCTATATCTATCTTGTTAACCTTGATTAGACCTTCTGGAGAAGTAACCAATTTGTCCATTTTAGGAGCAATTTGGAATGAGAATTTTTATTTTTTTTCTGTAAGGCCCATCCTGCCTGCAGTAGACCCTTTGGGCTTCTTAAGAGGTCCTACAGATTCTAATAGTTTCCTCTTTGTAGATGTGTTAATATATTTAAAATACTTAGGACATGGCCTGGTACATGACAGATGCTGTTTAACATCATTGTCATATGAAGAACACTCTGTGGGCCAATGGAGGTGTGCCTTAAAATTCTTCGTCTTGCCTGATTTTGTTTGCATAACTTCTGGAGAGTCTATGTCCTCCTCATCTAGGCCACTTTTCCATTTGTTGTGAAAGATGACCTTGTCCCTGCAGTCTCCGCCAGTAGTCACACAGCTTTTCACAGCAGCTGCCATCTTTAATTCTTTTTCCTGAGATTCCAGGAAGGTTGCGACATTGTCACTTTTTTGTTCTAGAATCTTTTAAATTTTCTGCATTTGCCTGAAAAGTGCCCCATAAGAATAGATTTCCCATGGCTCTAAAAATTATTCCCAATAATACTTTACTTGGTTCAAAAGCAGACTGTTTCTCCTTATTTCATCTCAAATCAGACTTTTGGGCAAGATGTTCTTCAGAGTAAGCAAATCCACAACCTAAAAATCTCTTCAAGAGGCATCTCTGGTCTTGTGAAGAGACCTCTTCAAAAACCCACAGTAAAACTCCCTTCCCTCCAGTTGGCCACCAGTCTGCCACCAAACACGAACAAATTCTGCTGCTAATCGGTTTCCCTTGTGATCTGGTTCCTGAGGTCTTCGGATCTGTGCAATGAATTATTTATTGTTTTATTAAACAGACAGTGGTGTCCCAGAGAGGAACCATAAATAAAATGGAAATCTGGTGCTGTGATAAAGTAATAACTAGCATTAATGAGACCTAGTTTTCCTTTCAGAAAGTCCAGTGTACCTGTAACAAAGGTTAAAGCAATTTATATTTAATTTGCATTCTGATGTTAACTTTTAAACAGCAATTCTAACAAAAATGCATCAACTATTTCTAATTCTTACCTCTATCAAAAAACAACTGTATAAATTTAAGACCAACACTAAAACAAAAACAAAAAAACTGTAAATTTTCTCTTTAGAAATGATTGTTAACAATTGGAAATGAGTGTGACAGCACCTTGTGGGTTTTTTAGTAATAAAAAGTTCTTTTCAACCACATTGTAAGTCTTCCTTCAAAGTTTTTTCCTTTGGTCTGGCTAATGTACGCTCCTCACAGCAAATTATCATTCATTATTTGGGTGCCACAGGCCCATTAAGCAAAGAAGAAAAAGAGAATTCTAATGTAAAGTAAGTTTATTAAATTAAATAAGATCTTGAAAATATGTATGATGGGTCTTGGGGGAGGATGTTCTTTTTCATCAACATAATCTTTAGGAGAGGAGTACTCATTTGCTTGCAAAGGCCATAATCTGTTCCTAGAGAAAAAATATAAGTGAGTGAAACTCTTAACACTGTAAGGTGAAGAAAATAATTATTGTAGATAATTCTCTACAGAATTATTATTGTAGATAATAATCATGTAGATATTCTTCCCAAGAGTCCGTTTTATTTCAGCTAAAAAAAAGGAATATATGCATATCTATAAACACGTTTTGGAGACAGGGTCTCACTGTGTTGACTGGGCTGGAGTGCAGTAGTGTGATCATAGCTCACTGCAGCCTCAAACTCCTGGACTCAAGCGCTCCTCCCTCCCCAGCCTCCTAAAGTGGTGGGATTACAGGCATGAGCCATTGCACCCAACAGAAAAAACATATCTTTAAAGTTTTCAGGATGAAACCAGCCAAGCAGCGAAAGGAGCTTAAACATCGTCATCATTAGAAATCCCTATTCATTATTATTATTATTTTTTTTCCAAGAGACTGGTCTTACTCTGTCACCCAGTCTGAGTACAGTGATGTGATCATAGCTCACTGTAGCCTCAAACTCCTGGGCTTAAATGATCCTCTTGCCTGAGTGTCCTGAATAGCTAGAACTACAGGCACGTGCCACAACACTCCCTATTCACTATTCTTAAGCCCTTCTTATACGTAAAGTTACTACTTAGATGTGGGTTGTAACACCTAAAAGCCTAGCAAGTACTCTTCTGTTCATAACCCTTGAGAAGGCAGACACATAAAGATAATAATTTTACAGCCAAGAAAATTAATTCAAAGAAATTTAGAGCTGTGGGCCAGCCACAGCGGCTCACGCCTGTAATCCCAGCACTTTGGGAGGCCGAGGCAGGCGGATCACAGGTCAGGAGTTCAAGACCAGCTTGGCCAACATGGTGAAACCCCATCTCTACTAAAAATTAAAAAATTAGTCGGGTGTGGTGGCAGGTGCCTGTAATCCCAGCCACTTGGGAGGCTGAAGCAGGATAATCACTTGAACCTGGGAGGCAGAGGCTGAGAAATTGTGCCACTGAACTCCAGCCTCGGCGATAACAGCAAGACTCTGTCTCAAAAAAAAAAAAAAAAGAAAAAGAAAAAGAAATTGAGAGCTGTTTGCAAAGTCATTCCTCTGAGCAACCTCTTACTTTGAGTGGAGACACTGCATTTGTGGCCTGCAAGCCCCATGTCCTGAGCAACACAAGCGGGGCAGCACTGGTAGAATAGAGCCTTTTCAGTAAGTCTGTAGCAGCCAGAAGAGCAGTGTTGTGACGCTGTCTTTCCGTTTCATAACCTGTGAGGTGGCTCATGGAACCTGAAAGGCAGAGGAAAGATTAAATCCCTCATCCAATAATAAGGTTTTCTTCCCTCTCCTAGCAAGCCACCATATATATTTTATGTCCACTCCCTCTTGCTACTGTGGGCCCTGATTTTGCCTAACTATATGACCTCTGGATACTTCTCCACAGTACCTGAATCCTTACCTAAGTCCTTCCCATTGAAGGCTGCCGTACTGAGGTGATGGGCCAAGCTGGAGATATCCCCAAAGCCCATGTTGACACCCTGTCCTGCAAGCGGATGGACTCTGTGGGCTGCGTCCCTAAGAATAAAGCAGAGTTCAGATGTGACGTCTGGCAGCAAGGTGAGAAGGGAGTGGCCGTGCTCTGTTATCATCTTACCCAATGAGCGCCACCCGAGGCCTGACGTATTCAGCAGCATGTCCCAACCCAAGAGGAAACAGAACTCGGCTTTTGGCATCCACCCTGGCTACGCTTGGGGGCAGCTGGCGAGCCGAGACCTTCGTGGGCTTCAGAAGGCCGACAGCATAATGCAGCATGGCACCAGCTGTGTCGATGAAGTCCGTGTGGTCAGCATCACTCCACTGAGCAGCACCAGCCACAAGACACACAAGGTGAAATTTGAGTAGCAGGGAATTAAAAATTCAACAAAGAAACCTTGTTTGTAACCAAAGCTTAGGCTAATGCTACCCAACTTGCCTACACTGATCTTGACAAGTGATAAGCCCCTCAAGTGCACAGCTCAACTTCTCATCGCTCCCCACAGGTTTTAAGATCAAGCCAAACTGCACATGAGCTGGCCCCTGCCTACTGCTGAGCTTCACCTTTCACTAGTCCCCACCCTCAATAACCATACACCGGCCACAGTATAGCTCATCACACAGTATCCTTCTACCTCCATGACTCTCCTCTGCTTAGAATGCCCGTCTCTATTTCATTAGGATAACACCTCAGAGCATCCAGAAGATGTCGCTTCTTTTTAACTCCTCCAGTCTTTCTCTGTGTTTCCTCCTGTACGCTTCCCCAGCATCCTATGCATACTTCTATCACTGTACGGAGATTGTCATTTACGGTCTTCCTCGCCTGACTATGAACTTCCTGAAAGCAGAGACTGTTCTCAGTATCTCCAGAGCCTGCTACATAGAAAGGACAATTAATGGTGAATGACTGCACTGTGCCAGGAATATATACTAAATGGCCCAGAGTGGGGTAGTGTTCACCATTTATCTCAGAATCCACTTCATTATGTTCAGTTCCTTTCATTATTGTTGCTACTACAGAGCAGTGGAGTCTAGTTCTTTGGTGTGAAGGTGGCAGGCTTTGAGTGTCATTTAGGCTCCTAAAGTAATACTGGTACCCCTATTATCCAAAGACTGTGTCTACTCCAGAATAGTTATTAGTATTTGTTGAGCACCTACAATGTACTAAAGATGTTCCATGCATTTTACAAAAGTTCTCTCATTTTGAAAGTCTTCATTCAATCCTGAGAAGTTAGTGATACTATTTATATTTTTCAGGAAATGAACAGGTAGAACCAGTATCGAACCCACCTACTAAGCTTACTCTTAAGCCCCATGCTGATATTCGCTCAGCCTTTCCCTAGGAATACTTCCAATGAATTAGGCTTGAAAGGTTCAGGTAGCTGGAACCTAGCAGAACTGTTCAAAGTGATGCAAGTGTTACAGCTTCAAAAAAAGGCCAATGCTAACCACCACCCAGGCAGCTGTTTCAGTCAGCCTAACAGCAGCCCACAACCCTCAAAAGGTTATTATTTATTATTTCTGTTGTTTTGCATTTCCCTGTATGCCCTCCTCCACATAATCCAGACCAAGCATTATAGTTACAAAGTACAAAGGGACAGCTGACTGGTTACTCCTTTTTCCTGACTCAAAACCACCTTTCTGGCTGGGCATGGTGGCTCACGCCTGTAATCCCAGCACTTTGGGAGGCCAAGGCAGGCAGATCACTTGAGGTCAGGAGTTTGAGACCAGCCTGGCCAACATGGTGAAACCCCATCTCTACTAAAAATACAAAAATTAGCCAGGCATGGTGGCACATGACTGTAGTCCCAGCTATTCGGGAGGCTGAGGCAGGAGAATCACTTGAACCCGTGAGACAGAGATTGCACAGTGAGCCAAGATCGCGCCACTGCACTCCAGCCTGGCAAGACTCTGTTTTTTAAACAAAAAAAACAAAAACACATCTTTCTGTATGTCCTCCTGCAACACATCATTAGCTGGGCATATTGATACTCACAAAGGCAGAGTTAACGGCATCCACAAATTTTTCCTCATCCATGCTAACTAGCTGTGCTGCATGTTCATGGGACGTAGACCAAACCAAGGAACTCAAGGTGTCTGAAAGCTGTGTCAAAAGAACACCAATACCAAGGGCTAAGATTCTTCTGCACTTGGGAACTCTCAAGCATAAAAAAGATAAGAAGGGAACTTACAACCAGCCTGGACAGATTCCCTTGAAACCAGAAAAAGGCTGAGAGAAAGGGAAGAGGAAAGGCTGCATGCATGTGGGCAGACTGGCCAGAAGGACCTCTTACCGGGAGCAGAGCAATAGGCCCAGAGGGAAGAAATCTCTGCCAGGCTACGTTGTTTTCTGTGGCCTGCAACAGAGAGGAGAAAAGTTTCTCTGCGAAGTACCTAGAGCCTATGAATAGAGTCCCCAGATGGCAGCTCAGCATCTTACCTCTGATAAATGCAGAGTAGCCACAACAGCAGACTGGTCATAGTTCCAGCTCACATTCTGGATTCCAGCAGCCTGCCGTACTCCAGAGTTGTGACCATCTGCACCTATCTGCATGGACACACGAGCCTGCTAAGTCTTACAGCCTCTTCTTAAACTGCTTCAGAAGTTTTTCTCTGCCCCCTAAAGTTTCCTCCAGCTCTGATTGTTGGTGAGCCCATTCTGTGGCAGGATAATTCCATCAGGCCTGCTTCACTCAGAGCCCCTAGAGGCGGAGCCCCTGCACTGTGTCACCTCAGCCTCAGCCAACAAAGCCAAAGCTGGACATGACTCAAATGAGTTAAACTCAGCCAGGCCCTCCTGATATTTGAAATAGAGAGCAATAAGGAAAGTTTCAGTATGGGGCACACACTGGAGCTGAATAGTTCTGATGTAGGGTTAGGAATGGCTGCCATGCAAAAAGGGAAGCTTGTGAGCAGAAAGGAGAAAAATGAGAGGCAAGAGATCAGTGACCACAGACTCCTCAAAGGGAAAGAACAGCCTCCATTCCCTACACTGTGGTGCCTGCCCTGTGAGGCCCAGCTATCTGTTATTTCATGACCTAAGATGGCCCATGAGATTGCTTCCTGTACAGAATTTAGGATGAGACCATCTGAACTTGAGCTGGCCTGAATGGGTACCAGTCCTTATAACCAAAAGCTTTGCCTAAAATTAAACTATAGCTTAGATCTAAAACCAGAGCCCCTAGAATCTAGGATAAGATGTAGATATATGAGACCCCTAGCAAAGTAAGAATCTTCAACTACCAACAATTTGGTCTGGAAGGTGCTGCCATCACCTAGGGTAATATGAACCCAAGGGCTG
Source organism: Chlorocebus sabaeus (assembly GCF_047675955.1). Classification (NCBI taxonomy): domain Eukaryota; kingdom Metazoa; phylum Chordata; class Mammalia; order Primates; family Cercopithecidae; genus Chlorocebus; species Chlorocebus sabaeus. Next base: position 50,303,643 of record NC_132927.1, on the reverse strand, counting down.
GAGTCTGCCATAGGAAATGGACAAGGCCAGGTATAGCGAATGGCTTTGCTCCTGTAGAGAACCGTCACTCGGTCTGGGGAGTTCAAAAGAGAGAAAAAAAAATTAGAAAGGCGGGCCACATAGGCTGAGGAAAAAGCCATAACTAAACCTAAAGCAAGGTCCCAGGACAGCAGTGTCTTGTCATTTAAGATTTAAAAAAAAAAAAAAAATCAGTAATTAATGCCATGGTCTGAGCTAATAAATGACAGAAGCCACAGAGATAACTCAATGTCAAAAAAAGACACCGAAGTTCTCAGTGAACTCCATCAGAGGCACTCTTTCTTACTGTCCACATGCTTCTGCGCCTCCATTTTCATTCTGCGCCTAAATAAGCCCGTGTGTGCTTTTACAGTAGATAAGCTGGGATACCATAGGCTGAAACAAATCCTAGACTACAAAATATTTTCTTCCAGCTGGAAACCATTTCATTTTTCTGGTCATAAAAACAATACGCTCTATAGCCAGGCACGGGTGGCTCATGCTTGTAATCCCAGCACTTAGGGAGGCTGAGGCAGGAGGATCACTTGAGCCCAGGAGTTCACGACCAGCCTGGGCAACATGGTAAAACCCCATCTTTACAAAAAATTAACCAGGCATGATGGTGCTCACCTGTAGTCCCAGTTAGTCAGGAGGCTGAGGTGAGAAGATTGCTTGAGCCACTGCACCCCAGCCAGGGAAAACAAAGCAAGACCTTGTCTCAAAACAAAACAAAACACTATCTCCAAAAACATCAGACTGTATACATCATTTACAGCTTTTTGTATGTCAGTCCATACCCTCAACAAAGCGATTTAAATAATAATAGTAAGCTCGCTGTAAAAGTTTGGACAACAAAGAAAGGTTAAAGTGGGGAAAAAATCACCCTTAATGAAACTACTCAGAGACAACTGCAGTTACAGCTTTGGTGTATGGCTTTCCAGACAATTTCCTATGCATGTACATACACACACAAGTGTGATCATATGACCCAATATATTATGGAACAAATTTCTGAGTTATTAAATCTTAGATCCAAATTATCTTTAAAAGGTACATTGTGGTTCATTACATGAACTACTATTCAATATCAAAAAGCATTTAAGTTGCTTCCAATTTTTCTCTCTCTAGAACAGTAAGATATTTGCAAATCGCATAACTGATAAATTTATATTCAGAATATATAAAGAACTTCTATAACTCAAAAAGAGAAATAATCCAATTTAAAAACAGGCAAGGTTGGGCACAGTGGCTCACGCCTGTAATCCCAGCACTTTGGGAGGCCAAGGCAGGTGGATCACGAGGTCAGGAGATCGAGACCATCCTGGTGAACACTGTGAAACCCCGTCTCTACTAAAACTTCAAAAAAATTAGCCGGGCATGGTGGCGGGCGCCTGTAGTCCCAGCTACTCAGGAGACTGAGGCAGGAGAATGGCATGAGAATGAACCAGGGGGGCGGAGCTTGCAGTGAGCGGAGATCGTGCCACTGTACTCTGGCCTGGGCAACAGAACGAGACTCCGTCTCAAAAAAAAAAAAAAAAAAAAAACAGGCAAAAGATTTTGAACAGACATTTCTCCAAAGTGGATACACAAATGGCCAGTAAGGACATGAAAAGATACTCGGCATCATTAGTTATTAAGGAAACGCAACCACAACTACCATGAGATACCACTTCACTCTCAACAGGATGGCTACAGTTTTTTTTTTTTAAAAGAAGGAAAATAAGTGTTGGTGAGGATGTAGAGAAATTGGAACCCTTATATACTGGTGAGAAAGTGAAATTGCATAGCCTCTTTAGAAAAGTTTGGCAGCTTCTGAAAATATTAAACATAGAATTATTATATGACCCAGCAATTCCTAAGTATCCAGCACTGTGAAATAATCATCAGAGAATTCCTTTTTTTGAGATGGAGTCTTGCTCTGTCGCCCAGGCTGGAGTGCAGTGGCATAATCTTGGCTCACTGCAAGCTCCGCCTCCTGGTTCACGCCATTCTCCTGCCTCAGCCTCCCGAGTAGCTGGGTCTACAGGCACCTGCCACCGCGCCCGGCTAATTTTTGTTTTGTATTTTTAGTAGAGATGGGGTTTCACCATGTTAGCCAGGATGGTCTCGATCTCCTGACTTTGTGATCCGCCCGCTTTAGCCTCCCAAAGTGTTGGGATTACAGGCGTGAGCCACCACACCCGGCCATCAGAGGATTTCTTTATGGTGGACACTGAATATTGTAAAAGAGATCCTTTTTTCCAGTAAGTCCTAAGCAGTTCACTTCCCAATGAATGCAAGATGGAAGATGGGGGACTCACCAGATACAGCCTCCAGCTGCTTAGTGAGAGCATGCATGATGACATCATTCTCCACGATATAGCCCATATCATCTAAATTATCCTTATCAAACATTATCAGGGCCTCTGAGCAGGCGTCCCACACCTGGAAACACAAAAGGAAAGTTTGCATTAAAACCAAGAAGGAAACATCACTCCAATCAGAAACAATATTGCTTTCCCAAGTGACACGAGCAGAAAAATCACAATTGTCAGCCTCTCTGGCAGGAAAATATAAAATTAGAAGATTCTGGGAATGCCTCTCCCCACTTCGTCAGACTGTGAACCTTGTCTGATTCCTCTTACATTCACAGAACACTTGAAGAAAGTGGACTCCGATAGCTTAACACAAGACAGACCAAAACATCTTGACAAAATTGAAAAAGATAAAGGGGCACCTGCATTCGCCGAAAGGCTCTGTATCTCATGTTGCAGATATGGTCCCAGGCACCAAAACCTACAAAAGAAAGGATCTATAGACCAGAGTGACCTCACAGGGACCTGGGCTCCCCCTTGTCCCTCCATCCTGTTATGTAAAGGGTTGTTTTCAGTATTCTTCAATAATACTCTCCACTTCTTTCTTGTTTGATGTTAGTACCTAAGCTACTCTGTTCCCCAGTTCCAGGTTGCATAGCATGAAAAACCACCCAGCTTCTGCCGGGCGCGGTGGCTCACGCCTGTAATCCCAGCACTTTGGGAGGCCGAGGTGGGCGGATCACGAGGTCAGGAGATCGAGACCATCCTAGCTAATACGTTGAAACCCCGTCTCTACTAAAAAATACAAAAAATTAGTCGGGCGTTGTGGCGGGTGCCTGTAGTCGCAGCTAATTGGGAGGCTGAGGCACGAGAATGGCGTGAACCCGGGAGGCGGAGCTTGCAGTGAGCCGAGATCGCACCACTGCACTCCAGCCTGGGTGACAGAGCAAGACTCCATCTCAAATAAATAAATAAATAAATAAATAAATAAATAAATACAGACCCAGCTTCCATGATCAAAAGGTCGAATCACATAAAGTAGGGGAAATAAAAAAAGAAAACCAAATCCATATTGTTCTTTTTCTTCATCATCCTATTGAAGTTATAAAACTCCTAAAGACAATTTTTTAAAAATTATTTTTAAAAGAATTTCTAGAAACTTAAAACCATTTGTCTTTTTTTTTTTTTTTTTTTTGAGACGGAGTCTCCCTCTGTCGCCCAGGCTGGGGTGCAGTGGCCGGATCTCAGCTCACTGCAAGCTCCGCCTCCCGGGTTTATGCCATTCTCCTGCCTCAGCCTGCGGAGTAGCTGGGACTACAGACGCCCGCCATGTCGCCCGGCTAGTTTTTTGTATTTTTTAGTAGAGACGGGGTTTCACCGTGTTAGCCAGGATGGTCTCAATCTCCTGACCTCGTGATCCGCCCGTCTCGGCCTCCCAAAGTGCTGGGATTACAGGCTTGAGCCACCGCGCCCGGCCCATTTGTCTTTTCTTTTTCAAGATACAAGGTCTCGGTATATTGCCCAGGCTGGACAAACTCCCGGGCTCAAGTGATCCTCCCATCTCAGCCTCCCAAGTGGCCAGGACTACAGGTACACATGACTGTGCCTGGCACTATTTTTTATTTTTTAGCTCTTCATAGCACTGAACAGATTCATTCACTGAGGAAATATTTACTGATCACCAACTATGTGCCAAATACAGTAAAGTGGGAAACCAAATGGACAAAGTCCCTGGCCTTCTGCAGTTAACATTCTAATTGGAGAGATGGACAATAAAAAACAAACACATAATATAATGCCAGGTAGTAGTAAGCATTATGAAGAAAAATAGAGCAGGGAAAGGGGCTAGAAAGTGATGGAAGAGTTTAATTTGAGATAGGGTGATTACAGACAGGATGGTCTGAGGGAAATATCCAGCAGACCTAATGACAGTTTGCTAACTGGTTCCACGTGTACACATTATTCATCTGCACCCCAAGAGCATTTCACATGCAAGCTCCCTAGCTTGCTAGAGGGCTTGACTCAGGATGAAGAGAGCACTGCTATTCAAAGTGAATGTTCATGATTAGTTCATATGATTTCAGTTCCACCAATTCATAATGACACAACATCACAAGTGAAGTCAACATGATGGACCCACATGCCTCAAGGATGCATTCCTGACAGGGAGTTGATGCAGTGGCAATTGCAGGGGTCCACATCTGCATTAGACTACCAATCCCACCCCCTCTCCACCCACCTCAGTGAGTTCCCTCCTTGTCAGAGGCTCTGATGACTCTGCCCCATGGGATACACTAGAAAGCTGAGTGGGAAAGGAGACTGGATCTTTGAAGGAGGATCTTCTACTCACTACTGAGAAGCGTTGCAGAGCCAGGAGAAATGGAGCTGACCCTGTTGCTGTAAGTTTCTGACAATTTCTCCAATACTTTCTTTGGACCTGCTTCTAGCAACAGGATTTTCTTGTCATGAAAGTGAATATCATACCCTAAAAAAATAAAAAAATAAAAAATTTATATCATTTCAGGAAAATCAAGTATTTCTTTTCCCATTACCAAGAGAAACAACAGAGTAACTACTTAACCCTTAGAGTATGAATTTCTTACAGAGAACATAAAGTAAACACTATACCCATGCAGAGTCCTAAGCAATAACATATACCACCCTTTTAGCCATGAGAACCACCCGGCCCACAACTGTAAGGCTTCTCCAAAGACCACTACATGCCACGTGCCAAGAAGCAAGTAATGACAAACACCTAACTAGCAAACGAAACACCCTAGAAAGGAAAAATGAAGTGAAGAAGTTATAGTATTTAAACACCAGCTCTTTCCAATCTCAAGTATTAAAGTCACTAAAAATTACAACTCCTGTTCAAAAGAAAAAGTGGAATAAATAAGCAAAATTCAATGCAGTCTCAAGATTAAACCAAGAATAAAGAATTACGAGTTTATAAAGGCTGGTGAGGTGGCTCACACCTGTAATCCCAGCACTTTGCAGGCCAAGGTGGGCAGATCACTTGAAGTCAGGAGTTCGAGACCAGCCTGGCCAACATGGTGAAACCCTGTCTCTACTAAAAATACAAAAAAATTAGCCAGGCGTGATGGCGGGCACCTGTAATCCCAGCTACTCGGGAGGCTGAGGTAGGAGAATCACTTGATCCTGGGAGGCAGAGGTTGCAGTGAGCCAAGATTGAGCAAAACTCCATCTCAAAAAAAAGAATTAGAGTTTATAAAAGAAAAGGTGGGCCAGGCATGGTGGCTCACAACTGTAATCTTAGATTTTGGGAGGCCGAGGTGGGAGGATCGCTCAAGCCCAGGAGTTCAAGACCAGCCTGGGCAACATAGCAAGACCCTGTCTCTACAAAAATATATTTTTTAAAAAACTAGCTAGGCATGGTGGCACACCTGAGCCATGTTTGTGCAACTGCACTCCTACTTGGGGGACAGAGTAAAACCCTGTCTCAAAAACTAAAAAAAAAGGTCAGGCACAGTGCGTCACACCTGCAATCCCAGCACTTTGGGAGACTGAGGCAGATGGATCCCTTGAGCTCAGGAGTTTGAGACCAGCGTGGGCAACATGGTGAAACCTCGTCTCTACTAAAAACACATGATGGCGGGCGCCTGTGGTCCCAGCTCCTCAGAAGGCCGAGGCAGGAGAATCACTGGAACCCAGGAGGCAGAGGTTGTAGTGAGCTGGGATCCTGCCACTGCACTCCAGCCTGGGTGACAGAGCGGAGACTCTGTCTCAAAAAAAAAAAGAAAGTTAGCTCCAGCCATACAGACAGTGAGCGGCCCCTCTTGCTGCAGTACCACAGCAGCTTTTGCTGTGGAGGATGGGGCACAGGGACACACTCTGTAGAGGGCACTAGCTTCTTCTCTTTTTTTGAGACAGAGTCTCCACTCTGTCACCCAGGCTGGAGTGCAGTGGCACAATCTCGGCTCACTGCAACCTCCCCCTTCCAGTTTCAAGCAATTCTCCTGCCTCAGCCTCCCAAGTAGCCATGAGAACCACCCTGTTACAGAAGTCTATGATCTGCTTTAAGTTAAATTTTGTGTATCTTGTGAGATGAGGATCATAGGGTGGAATAGCTGCCCTCAGACCAGGGTGTCCCATCTTTTGGCTTCCCCAGGCCACAATGGAAGAAGAATTGTCTTGGGTCACATATAAAAAACACTAATACTAATGATAGCTTAGGAGCTTAAAAAAAAAAAAAAAAATCGCAAAAAATATCTCATAATGGGCCGGGCATGGTGATTCATGCCTGTAATCCCAGCACTTTGGGAGGCAGGGGCAGGTGGATCACGAGGTCAGGAGTTCGAGACCAGCCTGGCCAATATAGTGAAACCCCGTCTCTACTAAAAATACAAAAATTAGCCGGGTGTGTGGCACGTGCCTGTAATCCCAGAGGTTGCAGTGAGCCGAGATCGTGCCATTGTACTCCATCCTGGGCAACAAGAGCGAAACTCCGTCTGGGGGGTGGGGCGGGGGGAAGTGAAAAGACTACAAAATGGAAGAAAATATTTGCAAGTCATTTATCAGATAAGGGACTTGTATACAGAATAAACAAAATAATGGCCAGGCAGGGTTGCTTATGCCTGTAATCCCAGCACTTTGGGAGGCTGAGGCGGGTGGATTGCTTGAGCCCAGGAGTTCCAGACCAGCCTGGGCAACATAGTGAGACCTCGTCTCTACAAAAAAATACAAAAATCAGTCGAGTGGTGGCGCATGCCTGCAGTCCCACCTATTTGGGAGGCAGAGGCAGGAGGATCAATTGAGCCAGGGAGGTTGAGGCTACAGTGAGCTGTGATCGTGCCACTGCACTGCAGCCTGGGCACAGAGGAAGACCCTGTCTCGAAAAATAAATAAAAATAACTCTTCCACTCAGTATTCAAAAGACAAACTGCTCAATTAAAAACCGGGCAAAGGGTCTGAATAGGCATTTTTCCAAAGAAGACACACAAATGACCAAAAAACATGTGAAAGGATATTCAACATCATTAATCATTAGGGAAATACCAATTAAAACCTGAAGATCCGGCCGGGCGCGGTGGCTCAAGCCTGTAATCCCAGCACTTTGGGAGGCCGAGACGGGTGGATCACGAGGTCAGGAGATCGAGACCATCCTGGCTAACCCAGTGAAACCCCATCTCTACTAAAAAATACAAAAAACTAGCCGGGCGAGGTGGCGGGCGCCTGTAGTCCCAGCTACTCGGGAGGCTGAGGCAGGAGAATGGCGTAAACCCGGGAGGCGGAGCTTGCAGTGAGCTGAGATCCGGCCACTGCACTCCAGCCTGGGCGACAGAGCGAGACTCCGTCTCAAAAAAAAAAAAAAGAAAAAAAACCCTGAAGATCCCACTTTACTTACACCCACTACAATGTCTATAAACAAAAAGACAATGACAAGTACTGTCCAGGATCTGGAGAAACTGGAACTCTCATATATAACCCTGGGAAGGCCTGCTTTCCTATGAGTAGAACAGACTCAGAACGCCCCTCCCACTTTTGACCCTACTGGGCCCTGAAGGACCACACGCATTCCAGCCTGCCCTGGGGTTCCTCTAGGAGGGCAGGGGAGAAACTGTCTTTGGACAAGTCGTGCTAGGGCTCTCACGGCTCTCATCGTGCCTCCGCGGCCCAGTGTCCCGCCACTAGTAGCCTGGAGAGGAGCTTACCCAAGGCACAGGCCATTGCAGCGCCCACCAGGCCTCCACCCGACACCACCACGTCATACACGGTGTCTGTTGAGGCGCCGGACCACCTGCGGCAGGACACCAGCGGGCTGCTGTAGGCAGCTGCACCCACAGCCCCGCATCGGCTCACGAGCCGGGCGGCCATGGTGCAGACCTGCGCCGTCGCACTCAGGCCTCCGCCAGGCCCAACTAGGTAGTGCTTCCGGAGCAGAGCACTCCAATCCCGTCCCGCTTCAGCGGCGCCCTCAGAACCGGAAATAAAATGCGCGAAGAGAATAGGCCAATCGGAAAACGAACTTTGCCTCCTTGGGCGGGATGAATCGGAGGCTGCCCTGGAAGCCAATCAGACGCCAAAGCTAGAAAGGGGTGGACCCTGGCTCTGCACAGCTAGGGCTGTCGCCGCTGCTGCACCTATCGCTGTCACAGCTGCTGCTGCCTCTGTCCAGCTGAAATGACCGTGGAGAGGCCTGAGGGAGCCCCCGGAGGCGCGGAGGGGAGCCGTCAGGTGAGGAGAGAAAGAGAAGGGAGGAAGCGGGACTGCCCCCGGGAAAGGAATCCCAGAGAGGAAACTGTTTGGCGTTGCCTTGGAAACAGATAGCAGGGGCGTGTCACGGAGGGGCGTGGGGTTAAAATGAGCGTTTAGGGACCAGTAGGCGGATTCTGATTTGGAGACCTGAACCTCTCGGACTTTATACGAGGCTCCTTATAGGCAATGTCACATAAGTTTTCGCTTATCCTGTTAGTACTCTATGACCAATTGTCGTCCCTTTTTTGTAGAAAACTAAGGCACAAGAAGATTAAGAAAATTGCCCCCCACGTTTGACCGGGGTGGTGGCTCACGCCTGTAATCCCAACACTTTGGGAGGCAGAGGCGGGTGGATCACCTGAGGTCAGGAGTTCGAGACCAGCCTGGCCAACATGGTGAAACCCCGTCTCTACTAAAAATTAAAAAAAAAATAAAGGCCAGGCGCAGTGGCTCACGCCTGTAATCCTAACACTTTGGGAGGCCGAGGCAAGCAGATCACAAGGTCAAGAAGTTGAGACCAGGCTGGTTTCCATGGCAAAACCCCGTCTCTACTGAAAATACAAAAATTAGCTGGGCATGGTGGCGCACGCCTGTAGGCCCAGTTACTGGGAAGGTTGAGGCAGGAGAATCACTTGAACCCGGGAGGCGGAGCTTACAGTGAGCTGAGATCGCACCACTGCACTCCAGCCTGGCGACAGAGCGAGACTCTGTCTCAAAAAAAAACAAAAAACAAAAAACAAAAAAAAAACAGGTGTGGTGGCGCCTGCCTCCAGTGATCCACCAGCCAAGGCCTTCCAAAGTGCTAGGATTACCGTGAGCCAGTGAGCCTGGCGGACCCCAAATTCTTTTTTTTTTTTTTTTTGAGACGGAGTCTCGCTCTGCCGCTCAGGCTGGAGTGCAGTGGCCGGATCTCAGCTCACTGCAAGCTCCGCCTCCCGGGTTTACGCCATTCTCTTGCCTCAGCCTCCCGAGTAGCTGGGACTACAGGTGCCCGCCACCTCGCCCGGCTAGTTTTTTTTTTTGTATTTTTTTTTTGTAGAGACGGGGTTTCACCGTGTTAGCCAGGATGGTCTCGATCTCCTGACCTCGTGATCCGCCCGTCTCGGCCTCCCAAAGTGCTGGGATTACAGGCTTGAGCCACCGCGCCCGGCCCCCAAATTCTTAAAGACAGAAAGTAGACTTGCGGTTGCTTAGGGCTGGTGGGGTGGGGTGTGGATGGTTAGGGGAAATAGGGAGTGACTACTAAAGAGTATGGCGTTTATTTTAGGGGTGATGACGGTGTTCTAAAATTGTGATGGTAGTTGCACAACTCTGTGTATATACCAAAACCACTGAATTGTACACTTTAAATGAACGAGTATATTGTATAGAAATTATATCTTAATAAAGTTGTCTTTAAAAAAAAAAAAAAATGTGCCCAAGATCGCACACTCTTTGTAGCAGAGCCAGGGCTAGGGTGCATACATACCTCTGACTCTTACCCTGGATTTTAGTAAGGCTGGCTCCTCATCAATCAATTGTCAATTTAAAGTTCCTCCACAATGAAAAATAAAAATCAGCCCAGGACTGAGAAAGTATAACTCAGACTGTCATAGGCATAGATAATGCCAACAGCAAGAGCATCAGGAAACAGTGTTTCAGGTCCATACTATAGGTGCAAAATTACTAATACTCCTTCTTCCAGATTATACTGCTTACTGATCAATTAGTTACCCACCCTACTTTATTCTTCTCACCTTTTGAATAAGACTTGCCTTTGGGCGGGGCCCAGTGGCTCACACCTGTAATCCCAGCACTTTGGGAGGCCAAGGCAGGCGAATCATTTGAGCTCAGGAGTTGGAGACCACCCTGGGCAACATGGTGAAACCCCGTCTCTACAAAAAATTAAAAAATTAGCCAGATGTGGTGGTGAGTGCTGTAGTCCCAGCTACTCAGGAGGCTGAGGTGGGAGGATCATCACGTGAGCTCAGGAGGTTCAGGCTGCAGTGAGGCATGATTGCACCACTGCACTCCAGAACCTGGGTGACAGAGCAAAATCCTGCCTAAAAAAAGAAAAAAAAAGCTCAATCATTCACTTATTAAATTGTCCCCACTTCATGACAACACCATTCCAGAATCAATCAGGGAAGCTGGCCAGCCCTATAAAAATTACACCCCGACCCTAAGTTCCCTATGGTTTTCCGTAGTGTCCTGCAGCAAATTAATAAACCTAACTGATGCACCGATTACAAGTACATTCTTAATAACCTTAATCTGATAGACTTTTATCAACCAAAAAGCTTTCCATAGACACTCTATCTTTTTTTTTTTTTTGAGACGGAGTCTCTGTCGCCCAGGCTGGAGTGCAGTGGTGCGATCTCGGCTCACTGCAAGCTCCGCCTCCCGGGTTCACACCATTCTCCTGCCTCAGCCTCCCGAGTAGCTGGGACTACAGGCGCCCGCCACCACACTCGGGTAATTTTTTGTATTTTTAGTAGAGACAGGGTTTCACCACGTTAGCCAGGATGGTCTCGATCTCCTGACCTCTTGATCCGCCTGCCTCGGCCTCCCAAAGTGCTGGGATTACAGGCATGAGCACGGCGCCCGGCTGGCACTCCATCTTTTTATAACCTCACAGTTGTTTATGGTTTTCATGGAATTTATCATCTTATGTTGTCTGTCTTCTCTTACTACAGTGTAGGCTTCAAGGGAGTAAGGATCTTGTTTGTCTTGTTCTCAGCCAAATGCCCAGTGCACATCAGGCACCCAGTAAATATGGTATGAATGAATGGAGTACTGAAAAAGTTAATTGTGTGTCCCGCTTCTTAGGACATTGCTCTTCCAGCCAGACCATACTGTCTCTCTTGTTAATCATCCATTCCTTTTTTTTTTTTTTTTTTTTTTTGAGATGGAGCTTTGCTCTTGTTATCCAGGCTGGAGTGCAGTGGTGTGATCTCATCTTACTGCCACCTCAGCCTCCCAGGTTCAAGCGATTCTCCTGCCTCAGCCTCCCCAGTAGCTGAGGTTACAGGCACCCACCACCACACCCAGCTAATTTTTGTATTTTTGTAGAAATGGGGTTTCACCATGTTGGTCTTGAACTCCTGACCTCAGGTGATCCACCTCCCTCAGCCTCCCAAAACACCGGGATTACAGGCGTGAGCCACTGCTCCCGGCCATCACCCATTCCTTGACAGAGTGCAAATTAGCTAGAACATGAGGAAAGCAGAGGAGTAGGGATTACATGCCTGTAATCCCAGCACTTTGGGAGGCCGAGGCAGGCGGATCAAGAGGTCAGGAGATCGAGACCATCCTGGCTAACGTGGTGAAACCCTGTCTCTACTAAAAATACAAAAAATTACCCGAGTGTGGTGGCGGGCGCCTGTAGTCCCAGCTACTCGGGAGGCTGAGGCAGGAGAATGGTGTGAACCCGGGAGGCGGAGCTTGCAGTGAGCCGAGATCGCACCACTGCACTCCAGCCTGGGCGACAGAGACTCCGTCTCAAAAAAAAAAAAAAGAGTGTCTATGGAAAGCTTTTTGGTTGATAAAAGGGAAGGGGGAGAAGGAAGGTGAGCAAGAAGTAGGTACAACCCAAGTAAGGCAGAGTGCGGCCATCATCATGGGCAGATTCCTGGAGTGCAGGGGTCAGAATGCGTGGTACAGGTGAAGTGCTCTGTAAAAGCTTACTGCACCGTATGGTGTAGGGAACCAACTTCAGCTCTTCACTTCCCTCTCCATCCCTTCAGTGAAGCGCACTTCATAGACCAAGTTGTGAAATGTCTTTAGAGCAAGAAACACATCTTATTTTAAAAAATTCCTCCCCAAGTATTGGGATTACAGGGATGAGCCAGCGCACCTGGCAGACCCCAAATTCTCCCCAGTCCCTAATATACAGAGGCTTGTTCAAAGTGAAATTAAGTTATGATTTGAATACCTTTGAAATTATTGTTTCACTCACAGTCTATTTCTATTCTATTGTAGGTATTTTCCCCCAAATCCTCCCCAGACACAGAGGCAGGAGAGGAGCTGTCTGGGGATGGGCTGGTTTTGCCCAGGGCCAGCAAACTTGACGAGTTCCTCAGCCCAGAGGAGGAGATAGATTCTACTTCTGACTCAACTGGGAGCTTTTACCAGACCTTACAGGTACTGAAGCAGAAAGGCAGACCGTGTCTGTTGGAGTCTCTCTTTCAGTCTGACCCAGAGAGTGATGAAAACCTCTCTGAAGATGAGGAGGACCTGGAGAGTTTCTTCCGAGACAAGGGCAGGGGGAAGGTACAGGTCCAGAGCCCCCAGGCTCTGAGGTAAGGCACTGCAGCTTCACGGCTGCCTCACTCCACATCTCCACACAGGTCACATCGTGTCTCTGGGCTTCATCTTCCTCTGTAAAGCAAAGAGCACTTCTGCAAGTTGCCATTTACTGAGGCTGTAGCTGAGAATCGGCTTTTGATTCCAAACAGGTGTTCCAATTCCTCCCCAGGAATCCTAAATCACTTTGGGCAACACTTAGTCCAGTGATGCCCTGGGATTAATTAAAGGGAAGCCTTTCCTCAGGCGCAGTGGCTCACACCTGCACTCCCAGCGCTTTGGGAGGCTGAGGCAGGCAGATCACTTGAGGTCAGGAATTCGAGGCCAGCCTGGTCAACATGGTGAAACCCCGTCTCTACTAAAAATACAAAAATTAGCCACTCATCGTGATGTGTGCCTGTAATCCCAGCTACTCAGGAGGCTGATGCATGAGAATCCCTTGAGCCCAGGAGATGGAGGTTGCAGTGAGCTGATATCATGCCACTGCACTCCAGCCTGGGCGACAGAGCAAGACTCTGACTCAACAAATAAAAATAAAATAAAAAATGGGCCGGGCATCATGGTTTACGCCTGTAATTCCAGCACTTTGGGAAGCTGAGGTGGGTGGATCATGAGTTCAGGAGTTCAAGACCAGCCTGGCCAAAATGGTGAAACCCCGTCTCTACTAAAAATATAAAAAAAATTAGCCAGGTGTGGTGGTGGGTGCATGTAATTGCAGCTGCTTGGGAGGCAGAGGCAGAGAATTGCTTGGACCTGGGAAGTGGAGGTTGCAGTGAGCCAAGATCACGCCCAGCTTGGGCAACAGTGCAAGACTCCATCTCAAAATAAATAAATAAATAAATAAATAAATAAATATTGAAAAATAAAAAAAAATACAGGGAAGCCTTTCCTAAATACGCTTTCCCTGAGAATGACAACAAAGTACCTTTATCTTGGTCAAGTCTTAGAAAGTAAATATTTAATGAGATAAAGTATACATTATCTCGTTACCTTATCTCATTTAATATTTACTTTCTCCTCCAATAACCTGGTTAGTAGACATTAATTTTTGTCATTCTATGTAGGAGGAAATTGAGGTTTTAACAGAACCTTGCTCAAAGTTTGAAGCAAGATTTAAACCCAGGTCTGTCTGACTCTCAAGCTCTACTCTGCTCATTGTTCTCTCTCTCATATGAAATATTAGAGTGCAAGGTGGCAGTTCTGGGATCAGTTCTGAGAAGAGACTTTCCTTTAGGGCTGCCAGGATTGTGACCAAGCAGCCAGCTGTGACCAGTGGGAAGGGAGCACTGGGGAGGAGGTCTGGAGGGAGCAGGGCCTCCTGACTGCCCTGTCCTCCACACGTGGATCTGCTTTCTTCCAGGTGTGGCTCCACAAGGCGCTGCAGCTCCCTGAGCAACCTTCCCTCCAACATTCCCAGGGCTCCGACCCAGCCACCCTCAGGCTCCCGGCCTTCCTCCCAGCACAGAAGTGTCAGCTCCTGGGCATCATCCATTACTGTCCCTCGGCCATTCCGCATGACACTGCGAGAGGCCCGGAAGAAGGCCGAGTGGCTGGGCTCACCTGCCTCTTTTGAGCAGGAGAGGCAGCGGGCCCGGAGGCAGGGTGAGGAAGAGGCTGAGTGCCACAGGCAGTTCCGGGCACAGCCTGTGCCTGCACATGTCTACCTGCCCCTCTACCAAGAGATCATGGAGCGCAGCGAGGCCCGAAGGCGGGCAGGGATTCAGAAGAGGAAGGAACTGCTCCTCTCTTCTTTGAAGCCCTTCAGCTTCCTGGAGAAGGAGGAGCAACTAAAGGAAGCTGCTCGACAGAGAGACTTGGCTGCCACAGCTGAAGCCAAGATCTCCAAGCAGAAGGCCACCAGAAGGATCCCCAGGTCCATTCTGGAGCCAGCCCTTGGGGATAAACTCCAGGGTAAAGACATCCTTGCCACCTTGCTATCCTGCCATCCTGCCATTCCACCGTAGGGATTTAGTCAGGGCCCAGGAGTTAGCCTGGCTTGGAGACTTGCTGCTTGGGTGGACCCACTAGAGGCTGCACGTTTAGTGCAGGCCATCGGGCAGGGTTAGGTCTGTCTACACAATCGGGGCCTGTATGGAGTAAGGACTGAAAGGTCCCACAGTGTCCTGCAAGGCTCGTCCTGTTGACAGCTGAGTGAATGCACATGAGGGCCTCTGCACCAGCAGAGGTGCAAGAATAGAGAACCAGTGAGACACCTGAGGACCAGCTTGGGCTCATGCCACCACCGGCATACTGCCCTGAGATGCTCCCCCACGGCCCCTTCATCCTGATGAGGTGGCATCAGTCACTGAAATTACCTGGGGGATGATTATTTACACATTTCAAAAAGTATAGCTCCAAATAAGGGGCTCAGGCTTTATTCACTTGTCAGTGGCATGTGCCGTGCTCCAGGCGCTGTGCCATGGTGAACACACAGACATGGAGTTTGTAGACATATGAGGACAACAGATAAACACAAATGCATACAAACGTGGTGAGTTATTTACAAAGATTAAAGGGGGAAGCATGGAAACATATATCAGAGGGACCTAACCCGGGGATTGGTGAAGGAAGGGAGCAGTTAGGGAAGGTCCCCTAAGAAAGTGGGCCCTGGGGCTGAACTAAAGAAGGGGCGAAGAGGGAGAAGAAGTGGAACAGGCAGAATGTGGCATGGAGGGGAGAGAAAGTGGAGCATCTGCAAGGGCTGGAGAGGTAGAGGGCTGAGAGAAGAGGGAGCAGGAAGGGAGAGGCAGACATGGGCTAGGCATGAGGAGCTTTGCAAGCCAGGCTAGCGAGTCTGGACTTCATCCCAAGGGCACAGGGGAGCCACTGAGGGATTGAGGCAGGGTGACCCACCATCAGAAATCTAGTTCAGAAGGATCCTTCTGATTGCTGTGTAGATGATCCAAGAGGGCAGCAAGACTGGAGGGCTGCTGAGTCAAGAGGAAGCTATTTCGCCATTCAATTGAGAAATTATGCAGCTGGTTGCAGGGATGAAGAAAAGAGGATGGACTGGAGAGAGGTTAAAGAGGAGGAAGTGGCAACTTGTGACTGATGAGAGACACGGAGGAGTCAGTGATGTGGGCAGAGGGCCTGGGCAGCTGGGTGGATGGTGTGGCCTTTCTCTGAGATGGGGAAACATGGGAGAGGAGCAGGCGGCTGGCCCACTTCCTCTGCTTCATCTGTAAAGAAGCAGTCGTAGAAAGTGCTCAGTGAGTGTAGCTGGTGGCTGCTTCTGCAGCCTGACTGGCACAGGCAGTGGTGTTCGGGATGACATTTATTAACAAGCTCTCCAGAAAAAAGCAAGCAAGCTGGTTTGTAATGTTTGTTATTTTCTGTGGCATAAATACTCCTATTAAGGCCATCTGCAAGCATCGCACAGGATGTTAACGTGTCAGAATTCCCGAAAAGTTCATAGTTGCCTCCAGTACACTTATGGCTAGTGTGTAAAAGAGGGAAAGTTCTCCAACCCTGTAGGTTTCATGCCTGGTCCTTTCTTACCCATCACCATCCTGTCTCCACAGAAGCTGAGCTCTTCAGGAAAATTCGCATCCAGATGAGAGCCCTGGACATGCTCCAGATGGCCTCTTCCCCTATCGCCTCCTCTGGTAACCAGGCTAACCCCCAGCCCCGCACAGCCACCCGAACCCAGCAGGAAAAGCTTGGGTTTCTGCACACTAACTTTGGATTCCAGCCTCAGGTGAATCCCATGGTCCCTGACTATGAGGGCCTTTATAAGGCCTTCCAGAGAAAAGCAGCCAAAAGAAGAGAAACCCAAGAGGCCACTCGCAACAAGCCCTTCTTGCTGAGGACCTCCAGCCTGCACCACCCTCAGCGGCCCTGCAATGCTGCCACCACCGGAGGGAGGCCGGTGAGAGCCCGGGCAGCTGTGGGAGGGTCAGGGCTAAGGCCTGAAATACAGGGTGGGGCCAGGTCTTTCTGGAAAGCACTTCTCAACAAGGTTTTCCTATCTTTTTTAAACACCAGCTCAGTTATAAACAGATTCACTTTCCTATAAACTCCAGACCACAGCCCAGCCTGGGCAACATAGAGACCTCATCTCTTCAAAACAAAACAAAACAAACATTTGCCACACGTGGTGGCATGTACCTGTAGTTCAAGCTATTCAGGAGGCTGAGGTGGGAGGACCACTTGAGCCCAGGAATCTCTGGCTGCAGTGAGCCAAGATGACGCCACTGTACTCCAGCCTAGGCAACAGAGTGAGACCCCATCTCAAAACAACAACAAAAAACAGGCCGGGCATGGTGGCTCATGCCTCTAATCCCAGCACTTTGAGAGGCTGAGGAGGGCAGATCATCTGCGCTCAGGAGTTTGAGACCAGCCTGGCTAACATGGCAAAACCCCATCTCTAATTTTGATAAAAATACAAAACTTAGCTGGGTGTGGTGGCGGGCACCTGTAATCCAAGCTACTCCAGAGGCTGAGGCAGGAGAATTGCTTGAACCTGGGAGGCGGAGGTTGCAGTGAGCTGAGATTGCACCACCGCACTCCAGCCTGGGCAACAAGAGTGAAAGTTCATCTCAAAAACAGAACAAAACAAAAACAAACCATAGGGACACTCCTCTTCCTCCCTTGCTCTAGAAGGATTTCACAGAAATAAGTCCAAGCAGGCCTGAGAGGCAAGGAGTTGGGATCAGTTGTTGATGTCCCTATACCAATTCCAAGGAACTCTCCTCATTTGACTAAAAACTTTAGGATTGATATCCAAGTCTTGGCTTGGTTACGAAACTTGAGATCTCATTATCCTTGCCTTATTCCCAGGAAAAAAAAAAAAAGATTCTCATTTTCAGTCCTTCAGTTAAATTGAATCCTAGTAAAGATAGAAAACGGCTGGGCGTGGTGGTTCACACCTGTAATCCCAGCACTTTGGGAGGCCGAGGTGGGTGGATCACCTGAGGTCAGGAATTCGAGACCAGCCTGACCAACATGGTGAAACCCTGTCTCTGCTAAAACTGCAAAAATTTAGCTGGGCGTGGTGGCTCACAACCTGTATAGTCCCAGCTACATGGGAGGCTGAAGCAAGAGAACTGCTTGAACCAGGCAGGCGGAGGTTGCAGTGAGCCTCGATTGGCCACTGCACTCTAGCCTGGGCAAAAGAGCGAGACGAGACTCTGTCTCAAAAAAAAAAAAAAAAGAAACTAATCACACATGCTGTCCCACCGATACCAGTCTTTGTTTCTTCTAGGATTCCCCACAGCCACCAGCTCCACCCCTGCCAAGCAGTCGTTCTCCGAGTGGCCTTGCTTCCCTCTCTGCCAACACTCTCCCTGTGCACATCACAGATGCCACCAGGAAGAGGGAATCTGCAGTCAGGTGAGTGGGCAGGCTGCACAAGACCCATGCTCTGATTCTGGCCCCAAATGCTGGAAACCTCCCTACTGAGGGGCCTCCTTTCCTGTTATCAGAGACACCTCAAGGGGTCAAAGGGAATTTTCTGATCAGGACAGGAACAATTGCAGTTCTCCACACCTGGTGCTTGGAGAACAGCTAGCCATCATTCAGCACATATTCACAGTGGGCTTATTCTGTGCCAGGCACAGTGCTAAGGCTGGAGATCTTAGAGAACCTACAGTTTATTATCTAGACTGAAATAGAGAAAAGCAAAGAAGCAATGGCTGTATTTTTTGAGTAGTGCAATGACTGGGGGTAGAGGGGACTTTGAGGGCACTGGGCAGCCTGGAGCAGGGGGGTCTTGTCTTGTGGAATAGATGCCTAAAGTGAAACCTGAAACCTGAAGAACAAGGAAGAGTTGGCCAAAGCCTGGAGAGAAGGAAGGTTCCAGACAGAACATGGATAAAAGCCCATGGATGAGAGAAAGGGAGTAACGAGGAACAAGAATTTAGAGAAGCATGCTAGCAGGTGGCTGAAGTTGCCGCAAAGATGAGACATCCATTGCATAGATTTGAGATTCTCTGAGATTCATCTTGGGAAGATGTCAGGGTCCGTTGGGCAGCAAGAGCCTGCTTATTTTTAACTCTTCAACTCACCTGACTCTGTTATGATGTTGTTCTCGTTGAGCCAGCCCCCAGCAAGGGTTCCTCCACCAGGCTTCGGAGCTGGAGTAGGCAAGAGAGGTCATGGTGTAATGAGCAGCTAGGCCAGGGAGAGGACTGATGTCTTACTGCCTTCCCATGGGGCATGTAGGGGAGTACTCAGAACCTACTTGGATCCTTAAGCCCCACAGCAGGGATTGTAGAAAAGTACTTACAGTCCAAGGGATACTCCTTTCTTCTTCAGACTTCAGTTAGACCTACTAAATCAGGGCTAATTGCTCAGTATCCTGAGGGCCCAAGAACCCAGGTCTCCTGAACAAAGAGGCTGGCCCACCTATAGAGGACATCCACATCTGCTTTCCCGCCACAGGGAATCTGTCATATGAGCAGATTAAATTTGCATGTCCTTCCCAGTCTGTCCATTTGAATGTAAACATCCAAATAGAAGAGTCTTGATTGATTTTCCTTTTGGAAGAATTCAGCATATTACCTTTTAGGTAACTGAACAAACTAAGTGCTACTAGTTGAAGCCAAATAGTTTGCACTGAAGGAGGCTCATTTCCAGTTGTCTCTGAATATGCAGATTTGTATTCCCAAAGAACCATGAACCCAGATACCTTCCAGCCCACTGTTTACAGCAGAGTGGTCAAGGCCAGAGGCTTGGGAGCCAAAGATCCTGGTCCAATAGGGGCTTTTCCACTGGCATGCTGGGTAGCTTTGAGCAAGTGGCTTACCTCCTTTGAGCCTCAATCACCTCCCCTATAAAAAGGGGATTTAGTATTTACCTCATAAGGCAGTTATGAGGACTACGTGAAATGTAATGGTACTTGATTCCTAATAGGGAACTCAGTAAGTGGCAGCTATTAGTATTATTTTGGATCAATAGGTGAAGACCTATTGAGTGTTGGGCTATTTAAGTAAGGATATATAGATATATATTTTTTCGAGATGGAGTCTTGCTCTGTTGCCCAGGCTGGAGTGCAGTGGCACAATCTCAGCTCACTGCAACCTCTGTCTCCCGGGTTCAGTGATTCTCCAGCCTCAGCCTCCCATGTAGCTGGGATTACAGGCATGTGCCACTACGCCCAGCTAATTTTTTCTGTAGTTTTGGTGGAGATGGGGTTTCACCTTGTTGGCCAGGCTGGTCTTGAACTCCTGACCTCGTGATCAGCCCACTTCAGCCTCCCAAAGTGCTGAGATTACAGGCATGAGCCACCGCACCCGGCCTAACTAAGGATATTTTAACTGACATTTCTCCAGTTCAGTAAATGCACTTCTAGGGTAGGAAGTCACTGTGTCCCTAGTGCTGGAAAGGCTTCATCTGCCAGTGCATTTAATCCTAGAATTTTATTATTTTTTAAAATGCCAGTTGAGGTAAATTACATGCCGTATTCATTGAAAACACCAACTTACTTTCCAGAAAAGGTTACTAAGATTGCTTTTATTTTATTTATTTATTATTTATTTTTTGAGACGGAGTCTCTCACTGTTGCCCAGGCTGGAGTGCGGTGGCGTGATCTCGGCTCACTGCAACCTCCACCTCCTGGGTTCACGCCATTCTCCAGCCTCAGCCTCCCGAGTAGCTGGGACTACAGGCACACACCACCACACCCAGCTAATATTTTGTATTTTTAGTAGAGACAGGGCTTCACAGTATTAGCCAGATGGTCTCGATCTCCTGACCTCATGATCTGCCCTCCTCGGCCTCCCAAAGTGCTGGGATTACAGGCGTGAGCCACCGCACCCAGCTATTTTAATTTTTTTTTTTTTTTTTTTTTTTTTGAGATGGAATCTTGCTCTGTTGCCCAGGCTGGAGTGCAGTGGTGTGATCTTGGCTCATTGCAACCTCTGCCTCCTGAGTTCAAGCAATTCTGCTGCCTCAGCCTCCCAAGTAGTTGGGATTACAGGTGCACACCACCACACCCAGCTAATTTTTGTATTTTTAGTAGAGTTGAGGTTTCACCATGTTGGCCAGGCTGGTCTTGGACTCCTGACCTCAGGTGATCCAGCTGCCTTGGCCTCCCAAAGTGCTGGAACTACAAGCATGAGCCACCAAGCCTGGCCTGAGATTGCTTTTCAGTATGCCCAGGTTGGTAATCTATACTCTCTTTTTGCCTCCTCCCTTTAGAAGTGCACTTGAAAAAAAGAACAAAGCAGATGAGAGTATTCAGTGGCTGGAGATACACAAAAAGAAGTCTCAAGCAATGTCCAAATCTGTGACCTTGCGTGCAAAAGCCATGGATCCCCATAAAAGCCTGGAGGAAGTGTTCAAAGCAAAGCTGAAAGAAAACCGGTCAGTATCCCCTATGTGTCAAAAGGGGTGCTTGCCTTGGGATCCAGCAGACCACTGGCCTGTTGCCAGAAAATGCAAAATGGAGTTACTGGGGTAGGCAGGCTCCTGTAATCACAGTGGCGGGGCCATGATTTTCCAAGTCACATAGGAATTTACAATGTACATGGGAGTTACACTGCTTAACTGGAAATGAACGGTATTCTGGATTAGAAACGATGTAGTTTGTTTGTTTGTTTGTTTGTTTTGAGACAGATCTGGCTCTGTCGCCCAGACTGGAGTGCGGTGGCGCGATCTCCACTCACTGCAAGCTCCGCCCCCCGGGTTCACGCCATTCTCCTGCCTCAGCCTCCCGTGTAGCTGGGACTACAGGCGCCCGCCACCATGCCCGGCTCATTTTTTTTTTTGTATTTTTAGTAGAGACGGGGTTTCACCATGTTAGCCAGGATGGTCTCGATCTCCTGACCTTGTGATCTGCCCGTCTCGGCCTCCCAAAGTGCTGGGATTACAGGCGTGAGCCACCGCGCCTGGCCTAGAAACGACGTAATTCTAAAAATCTTGCTAATTCCAGGAACAATGACCGTAAAAGAGCGAAAGAATATAAGAAAGAACTGGAAGAAATGAAGAAGCGAATACAAACAAGGCCGTATCTCTTTGAACAAGTTGCCAAGGTAAAACTAAACCATCATTTGTTTTCTTTCTGCCTTAGATAAAAAGGCTCTGAGAAATTATGAAACAATTTTAATATGTGGGTATTAAACATTTCCTTGAGGCCCAGAAATTCTAATTTCATTACTACCTTATTTTCCCAAAATAAATAGTACAGTAGAGAATGCTGCTTGTGTTGATTTCATCCAAGAGTGGACTCCAAAGGCATTGGTAAAGGGACATTTCACTTCCTAGAGCTTTCACTGTAGTCTAGCATTCAGAGGTCATCAGACCCCAGAGACACAGGGACCATTTGGCTCTTTCTGTGCTCTGGAGCCACTGTTCACAGTGCTGGAAAGGTCTCTCTCCTCTGCCTGTGCTGCTGGCCCTGGGCCTCCCCAGTCTTTAGAGCTGTGGCACATTTATAAGTCTCCAAGGATTAGGATGCCCACAAACACCCCACCGGCTTTTTCTAGACTAAGTGGCTTTCAGGCTGGAAGCCTGAAATTTTTTTTTTCTTCTTTTATTTTGTATGCGTGTGTCTGTGTGTGTGTGTGTGTGTGTGTGTGTGTGTGTGTGTGTTCCTTGTGGAGCAGGGCTAACCCATAGGCAGTGTACCCAAAGTATCCTGGAAGACTATCATTTTAAGATATTCTCTATAGAATTTTAGGGACATTGGACTCAGCTGAGATCTCCATAAGGCTGTAAGGATGCTCTGGTTCTGCTGCATTAGGCTCTGTGGATCCTTTTCCTCTCCAGTTTCAGACAAGTTGGGGCTCCCTAGTGACCTAGTTCCAATGGTGGGGCGTTAGCTCCATATAGTTAGTACATTGTCTAGGCATTTGCTGGCTTCACTTCCTCCTCCCTCCGTAAATCTTTCTCCTCTCACACACACAAGCACACATGGTCTTGGATTTACTTAGCAACCTGCATTGTTCAAAATCTCTCATGCTTCATGTTAATGTTAAGCAAGCTCACTCTTCAGATCTCAACAGATCTTTCACCTCTCTAGGAAAAATACAAAGTACTCTATGATTTTTTCTTGGAATACTTAAACAAAAAATAATAATCTCCTGGTCCACATGCAGACCACCTGTCCTTCCATTAAGAGTCTTGGTGTAGCTTATTTTTTATTTTAATGCTCCTGATAATGCTTTGTTGCTTTAAAATCTTAGAAGGTTTTTAGTCCATCCTTTTAAATCTGGGTTTCATTTGTCTCCCAAAAGTCTAAGTCATTGCTTTTCAAAATTGTGGCTCCTAAATCAACAGTTTGGCATCTCTGGGGAGTGTCAGAAATACACAATTACGGTCCTCATCTGACACCTACCAAATATGAAATCTGCATTTTAACAAGACCTCAGGTGATTTATACCCACATTAAAGCTCGAAAACAAGAGTTAAATAATTTTCATGCAAATCCGTGCCCCATAATAAGGATAGTGGTGGTAGTGGCAGTATTGTAAGAATACTGATTAAGTACTTTAGAATTGTCTGGTAATTCGTAAGATAGCTACAACAGATTAATTTCCATCCCACAGAATCTAGCCAAGAAAGAAGCAGAACAATGGTATCTAGACACCCTGAAGCAGGCTGGGCTGGAGGAAGACTTTGTGAGAAACAAGGGTCAAAGCACTGGGACTGTTCAAGAGAAGGAGACCAAAGTCAAGGATTTTCCCAGGTAACCTGCGATGTTGCTGTCATTCTGCAGCTTTGTAAATTGTCATACCCAGTAATACCACTGGGAGGAAACTTTAGAATAGCCACTGGTATTTTGAGATCATAATCCTGTATTTACATAATAAGTAATCCAGAGATCTCCCTCCAAGTAACACATTTGAATTTAGACAGTGGTGCAGTTGTGAATAAAATCTGACAAATTATGTTTCGTTTTCTTCCATTTTGAAACAGATCATTTTCCAATTCCAGTTCCAATTCCATGAGCCGAAACTATTTCTACTTTATTTTTGAAGAAAAATCATGAATATTTTGACTTCTTATAAAACTATAAAACTGTTTTTCTAGCATTCCTTAAAGGTAGCTCATTAGTATCACCTTCTCCAAAACCCATTTTGATATTGAGTCAAAGGACGAAAATAGTATCTATCTCCACTATTGTCAATTGTTTTGTATCTTAGATCCTAGCAGCCCCTACCCTAATTCCTATCTTAGTTTTATATCCCTAGAAATTTTCCTTTACATCCCATATAAAATAATAATAATGTTGATACTTTTCTTTTTTTTTTTTTTGAGACGGAGTCTTGCTCTGTCGCCAGGTTGGAGTGCAGTGGTGCAATCTTGATTCACTGCAACCTCCACCTCCCGGGTTAAAGCGATTCTCCTGCTTCAGCCTCCCGACCCGAGTAGGTGGGACTACAGGTGCCCACCACCACGCCCAGCTATTTTTTGTATTTTTAATAGAGATGGGGTTTCACTTTGTTGGCCAGGATGGTCTTGATCTCTTGACCTCGTGATTCGCCTGCCTCGGCCTCCCAAAGTGCTGGGAGAGACCATTCGTAAACCTTACACAGTGCTTTAAGATTTTCTTTTTTTCAGACCGGGCACGGTGGCTCATGCCTGTAATCCCAGCACTTTGGGAGGCTGAAGTGGGTGGACTGCTTGAGCCCAGGAGTTTGAGACCAGCCTGGACAACATGGCAACCCCCATCTCTACAAAAAGTAAAAAGAAAAAAAAAATTAGCTGGGTGCAGTGGTACGTGCCTATAACCCCTGCTTCTTGGGAAGCGGAGGTGGGAGGGTTGCTTGAGCTGGGCTGTCCACGCTGCAGTGGGCCGAGATCATGCCACTGCACTCCAGCCTGGGTGAGAGTGAGACCCTGTCTGGAAAAAAAATTTTTTTTGTTTTTGTTTTTCGTGTTTTATTCTGCAGGTTCCAAAAAACTACAAAATTCAGCATCAGAGATCCAGAGCAGGGTTTAGAAGGATCTCTAGAACAGCCTGCAAGCCCCAGGAAAGTACTGGAGGAGCTGCCTCATCAATCACCAGAAAATCTCCTATCACTTGCTTAATCACTACACTTAAATCTCTGCTTTTGAAAAATATTAAGCAGCTAACTTGGGTTTGAGTCAAGGCAGGAAAAACTTGGGTTTCAAGTCATGGCTACTGCTAGAAGATGGGGAAATGAAGAGTAGCAGATTAATAGGCTGGGCGCAGTGGCTC
The DNA here is from genome assembly GCF_047675955.1 of Chlorocebus sabaeus. NCBI lineage: Eukaryota > Metazoa > Chordata > Mammalia > Primates > Cercopithecidae > Chlorocebus > Chlorocebus sabaeus. The sequence continues at coordinate 50,278,707 of NC_132927.1, read as the reverse complement.
ACGCCTGTAATCCCAGCACGTTGGGAGGCTGAGGCTGGCGGATCATCTGAGGTCAGGAGTTTGAGACCAGCCCAGCCAACATGGCAAAACTCCATCTCTACTAAAATTACAGCTGGGCGTGATGACACGTGCTTGTAATCCTAGCTACTTGGGAGGCTGAGGCAAGAGAATCACTTGAACCCAAGAGGCAGAGGTTGTAATGAGCTGAGATCATGCCACTGCACTCCAGCCTGGGCAGCAGAGCAAGACTGTCTCAAAAAAAAAAAAAAAAAAGTAGGAGATAACAGGGAATGGTTGAAGGAAATCAAAGTGGGGAGGCCCAGGTGGAGGGATCGTAGCCTAGAGTTAAGGGTTCCCGCTTTGTGCCTCACACTTAGAGAATAGGTACAGAAAAGACAGCACAGGCCCAAATGCCTATAGGGGCTAGTGCAGAAACAAATGCATCAGTGGAGTGGGTGTAGACAGTAGGAGACGGTAGAGACTGGCAAGTATCAAATCCTGCTAGAATATAGGCTCAGAGTTAGTACATCAACCATGTTTTCATCAAGCCAGAAATTTGTATGCTACCAACTAATTTAAAAATTACTTAAGAAATATTGTATGGGCAAAATAGAATACATCTGAGTGTCAGATTTAGCCCATGGGGGATGAAAAACTTACAACTTCTAGTACAGGGTTTCTTATCCTCAGTGCTATTAATATTTTGGGCCACCTAATTCTTTGTTGAGGGTTGGGGAAGGGAACTGTCCTGTACAGTGTAGAACCTTTAGCAGCATCCCTGGTAGATGCCAGTAGTACCCCTCTCCCCAGTTGTGACAACAAAAATGTCTCCAGATATTGCCAGATGTCTGCAGGGGGCAAAAACGTCCCTGGCTGAGAACCACTGCTCTAATACAAAAGGCTGCATGAAGCAGAAACTGGCATTCTAAGAATACAAGTAATTGCCATGAATACAGTCTACACACTATGTGATTACGCATGTTATTAACAAATTAAGAATAATTTAAAACAATTCTCTCCTGTTATCTGTTTAGAATGTGCCTGTGTGTTTATGTAAGCATGAGGTTCATTTTAAATAAACTTAAAATTTCCCAGACAACCAAGATTTTTCTACTAGTAGGTGAACTTTGGAATACTTTTCTTCTCACCAATAATAATAGGATATTCTGGCTCGGTGCAGTGGTTCATGCTTGTAATCCCAGCACTTGAGGGGGCCAAGGCAGGAGGATCGCTTGAAGCTAGGGGTTCAAGACCAGCCTGGGCAACATAGTGAGACCTTATTTCTACCAAAAAAACACGGCCGGGCGCGGTGGCTCAAGCCTGTAATCCCAGCACTTTGGGAGGCCGAGACGGGCGGATCATGAGGTCAGGAGATCAAGACCATCCTGGCTAACATGGTGAAACCCCATCTCTACTAAAAAATACAAAAAAACTAGCCGGGCGAGGTGGCAGGCGCCTGTAGTCCCAGCTACTTGGGAGGCTGAGGCAGGAGAATGGTGTAAACCCGGGAGGGGGAGAGGCGGACCTTGCAGTGAGCCGAGATCGCGCCACTGCACTCCAGCCTGGGCAACAGAGCAAGACTCCGTCTCAAAAACAAAAAACAAAAAACAAAAAAACACAAAAAGTTAGCTGGACTGGTGGGTGCATGCCTATGTAGTTCTAGCTATTCAGGAAGCTGAGGTGGGAAGATGCCTTGAGCCTAGGAGTTCAAGGTTATAGTGAGTTGTGATTACACTATTGCACCCCAGCCTGGGTGACAGAGCAAGACCCTGTCTCAAATCATGATGATGATTAGATATTTTCTCAGTAGCTGTGGAGACAGGATGATAACAAGAGTGCCTGCTCTAACTAAAGCACCTTTCTCATCCTTTTTTAAAAAACTGTCTTTCTGGAAAAATTCAAAAGTATCAATTTTTATTGCCATTTTCTCAGATGTATCTTTTTTGGTGGTGACAGAGTGATAATCCAGTAACTACCACCTGGGCTTAAGAAATGACGATGTTCTTGTTGTTTCCTAAGACTCCTCGGTTCAGTTTCACCTGCATGGAATTCTAAGGGTAAATTAGTACACTATCTTAAAGAGAAAGACTAAATTTTTAATCTCTAATAAAACAAATTTTGTGTAAAACAAGAGCCAAAGAACTGACTGGGCTGTTTTGTTTATTTAAAGGAAAACCTGAATCTCTGCATCATGTAATTTTTCACTTTAAAAAAACAAAAACATGAAATCCCTCTTAACATGCTACTGTATGTTCCATTAAAGAAGAAAGCAAAGTGACCAAGTAGAAGTGTATAGGACAAGATAGTACCTCAGCCTGGGCCAAGGGGAGATTCAAGTAATTTATTTTTTTGCAGCCCAGTGGCAGAGTCTCTTACTCAGGTTGCTAAAGGGAGAATGTAACAAGAGAATTGACATCACTCCCTTCTTCAAAGCAACAAGGCATCTTGAAAGCTCAACTTCCTGGTGAAGCTCTGTTGTTGGTAGCAGGAATTATTTCACCCATGTGAAAAGACAGCTGAATCTGAGATGAAAACTCTTCAAAGGAAAACCTCCCCTCAACAGTCAGAATGAAGAACTTCAGCCAACACATAATCAAATTCACTTTTGGTCTATCCCAGAATTTTGCATTGGGAAGAGAGGTAGGTACAGTTTCCCAGCCCACAGTCATTGCTTCATTCCTTGTCTGGATCAGATGGTAGTTAGAAAAGAAGCTCTGCTACATCCATCTTCTATACCAGGAAAGAGGAAGAGTGGCAAAAGCAGAGTCTTGTCCTTCAGAGATTCATTATGGTTTTGTTGTGGGCTATGGCATCCTGTTCCCAGTATATGCATTTTGAGATCAGATAGAGCTGCTCTTTCAGGAGTCAGCACCCACGCTCATGTCCGTCTTTCAGTTAAATCTCCTTGGTTTAGTAACTGTAAAAGATGGAAAGCAAATCTAGAATAGGTTACAGTTGAATTACAGAAAAAATAATTCATACTAAGTAAGGAGGAGGGCGGAGAATGCACTGCAGGAAAAGGATTAAGAGTGGAGGATGGAGAGTGCACTGAAGGGGTAAACGAAGGGCATCTACTTCCAAAGCAAACACATGCACAGACTGACAGATGTCACTGTGGCCTTGAGACAGCACTTTAGCCATGTCATAAGGCTGCATTTTAACTCTGGCAATAGAATATTCTGAGTCTATAAGCCAAACTATTATTTGTGTAGTTATCTACTCACCAGTCAGTGACAGAGGAATCTCTTAACTTACAGGGAAAACAGAAATGGTGGAACCAAAATCTTATACATGTCAGCCAAAGGACAGGCTGAAGACTCAAGTAGGAGAAGGAAATAGAAAGAGGAGTTATTCCTTTATATGTACTATATGAGAGCTGAAACCCGCTCATAAAAGATATAGGGGTTCCTTGGGCTTAAAAGAATACCTTTGCTGTGATGAAGGAAGATAAGCCTAAGGGACTCCTGCACAATGGCAGCTACCACTAACATTCTACTCTATACACAAGGCTCTATTCAAAGGAGCTTTTGAAATAATAAATGAAATTGGTTTCCATTTTCATATAAAAACAAAATGAGAGGCCGGGCGCGGTGGCTCAAGCCTGTAATCCCAGCACTTTGGGAGGCCGAGACGGGCGGATCACGAGGTCAGGAGATCGAGACCATCCTGGCTAACACTGTGAAACCCCGTCTCTACTAAAAAATACAAAAAATTAGCCGGGCGCAGTGGCGGGCGCCTGTAGTCCCAGCTACTCGGGAGGCTGAGGCAGGAGAATGGCGTGAACCCGGGAGGCGGAGCTTGCAGTGAGCCAAGATTGCGCCACTGCACTCCAGCCTGGGAGACAGCGAGACTCCGTGTCAAAAAAAAAATAAAATAAAAAAACAAAATGAGGCTGGGTGCAGTGGCTCACGTCTGTAATCCCAGCACTTCGGGAGGCTGAGGCAGGAGAACTGCTTGAGACCAGAAATTTGAGACCCGCTTGGGAAACACAGTGAGGCCCTGTCTCTACAAGAAAATTTTTAAAATTCGGCATGGTGGTACATGCTTGCAGTCCTAGCTACTTGGGAGGCTGAGGGAGGAGGATCGCTTGAGCCCAGGAGTTCTAGGGTGCAGTGAGCTATGATCATGCCACTGCACTCCAGGCTGGGTGACAGAGTGAGACTGTTTTCAGACAAACAAAAATGAGATGGGAACAATTCAGTAAAACTCAGGACAAAAACTGAACTTACTAAAATCTAATAAGTGTGGCAGGAAAGTTAAGAATAGTGTGTTTTTAATGGAGGCCAAGATCCAGACCTTTGCAGTCAAACTTAGCAAAGGTACTTTATAAGAAATGTTATAGAATTTGTAATTTCTATATTTTGTTTTATTTGGAAAGCAATCTAAGATGCAGTCAACACTAGCTGGGGGCCGGGCGCGGTGGCTCAAGCCTGTAATCCCAGCACTTTGGGAGGCTGAGACGGGCGGATCACGAGGTCAGGAGATCGAGACCATCCTGGCTAACACAGTGAAACCCCGTCTCTATTAAAAAATACAAAAAACTAGCCGGGCGAGGTGGCGGGCGCCTGCAGTCCCAGCTACTCGGGAGGCTGAGGCAGGAGAATGGTGTGAACGTGGGAGGCGGAGCTTGCAGTGAGCTGAGATCCGGCCACTGCACTCCTGCCTGGGCGACAGAGCGAGACTCCGTCTCAAAAAAAAACAAAAAAACACTAGCTGGGAATCTCTTATACTGGTTCTTGAGTTCAAGAATGTGAACTCAATGTCAATATGGAGCCCCATTTAGAATGACCTTTAGTAAGTATTAGAGCCCAAAGCCCTGGGGGTCCCAGTTGGGCCTGTGCGAGGAGTCCTCCATCTAATTCTCAGATGTGGCACAATGATGAGGAAAAACAGAGATTTTCCATCTGAACCAAAGAGAGGTGACTTGTAGTTTCTGATATTTTCCCATGGTAATTTCTTTTCTTTTCTTTTTTTTTTTTTTTTTAAACAGAGTTTGGCTCTGTCACCCAGACTGGAGTGCAGTGGCATGATCATGGCTCACTGCAGCCTCAACCTCCTGGGCCCAAGTGATCCTCTCACCTCAGCCTCCCAAGCAGCTAGGACCAGCTAATTTTATTTTATTTTTTGTAGAGATGGGGTTTCCCTGTGTTGTCCAGACTGGTCTCAAACTCCTAAGCTCAACTGATCCTCCCACCTCAGCCTCCCAAAGTGCGAGGATCAGAAGCATGAGCCACCGCACCCAGCCTCTCATGACAATTTCTGATAACAGATTTGTTTGTTCTCTGGTATTCTTGATAAGCTATTTTTATTTTTAGAGCATATTTACAGGAATTACAAGTTCATCAGTAGACTTTGATCTATACTGCTTGGTGATCTCCAAAAAGGTGAAATGGACATGTGTTGCAAATAGCCTTCACCTTCTCTGGCACCTGAAAAGTTCTTAAGGAATCAACATTCCTCACTCATTGGAGAAATGGCAAGTTATTACCTAGACCTTGGATGAGGAAGAGGACTAAGCCTGGAACCCTGAGGACCTCACAGCTTGAAAAAAAAAAAAAAAAGGGAGGTATTGGAGGACCCAAGCTAGTGAAGAAAGAAAAGGAGGGGATAAGCAATGGAAATGCCTGTGGTAAGAGGAGGAGAATGGTAAAAGTGAAGAACACACAAAATAAGTGAGACTCAGACAGAGGGTATGTTTGTAAATATACAAAAACCCATGAGGAAAAAGTGACAGTGCAGGATTTTCAGCTACATCAAGGACAGCACTTTCCCCTTTGTGTTATTAATATTTTTCTAAGTGTTTTGGGCTTCCATTATGAAACTGGGTACTTAGGGCCTGCAGGCCCTTTGTGCCCTCCTGGAGTGAAGACCATACTTCCTTTTTTTTGTTTGATTTTTGGGATGGGATCTCTCCCAGGCTGGAGTGCAGTGGCACAATCATAGTTCACTGCAGCCTCGAACTCCTAGGCTCAAGTTGATCCTCCTGCCTCAGCCTCTGGAGTAGCTGGGACTACAGGTATGTACCACTATGCCTGGCTAATTTTTTAAAAACCTTTTGTAAACACAGGATCTTGCTCTGTTGCCCAGGCTTGTCTCGAACTTCTGGCCTCAAGTGATCCTCCCACCTTAGCCTCCAAAATTGCTGGGATTATAGGCATGATCCACCACACCCAGGTCTGTCTTGTTTTTTAGGCAGCCTGTGTTATGCTGTCTCCCTGAGGCTGTAAATGGGCAGCACCTATTACACATGGATGCTCTGAAGCCAATTCCAAGACTCACGCCTGTAATCCCAGCACTTTGGGAGGCGGACGCAAGTGGATTGCTTGAGTCCAGGAGTTCAAGACCAGCCTGGGCAACATAAGACCCCCATCTCTACAAAAAATACAAAAAAAAGTTAACCGGGCATGGTAGCATGTGCCTGTGGTCGCAACTACTCGAGAGGCTGAAGGAGGAGGATCACCTAAGCCTGGGAGGTTGAAGGCGCAGTGAGCAGTGATTGTGCCATTGTACTCCAGCCTGGGTGACAGTGTAAGACTGTCTCAAAAAACAAAGACACAATTAACATTATACTGTTCTTGTTTTATCTCTTTCCTCCTTTTGTTGTTGTTGCTGTTTGTGATGGGAGTATTTCAAAGCAAATTGTAGGCATGCCATTTCTTCTGTATGTATTTCAGTATATGCCTCTAACAGATACAGTATTAAAACTGTCGAAGTTAGGGCCGAGCACAGCGGCTCACACCTGTAATCCCAGCTCTTTGGGAGGCTGAGGCGGGTGGATCACTTGAGATCAGGAGTTCAAGACCAGCCTGGTCAACAGGGTAAAACCCTGTCTCTAATAAAAATACAAAAATTAGCCGGGCTTGGTAGTGGGCACCTGTAATCCCAGCTACTCAGGAGGCTGAGGCAGGAAAATTGCTTGAACCCGGAGGCGGAGGTTGCAGTGAGCTGAGATCGCACCACTGCACTCCAGCCTGGGCGACAGAGTGAGACTCCATCTCAAAAAAAAAAAAAAAAAAAACCAAAAAACAAAAAACAAAAAACACAGTTGTCAAAGTTAGGAGATAGGTGTGAGCTGCTGCTCTCAGCCCTAACTTTGACGTGTGTTTATCATACTAGTCTCTCTCTCACTATATTCTGAAAATTTCCATAATAAAAGCTTTAAAACAGAAAAATGAAGACAAGAAAAATGGAGGAGAAAGACGAAGACTCTGTGAGACATGTATGATTCATTCCAAAGGAGTTACCAGAAAAAGTGACTTAGGAAAGAACCAATGATATCAAGAGCAAAAACTTTAAATACAAGCAAAGAAAATGGGTCATGACAATGAATAGAAAGGTCCTGGCAAAAGCATTAACATATATGCCCAGAACCCTATAATCCTGGGTACCCCCCAAAGATACTAGAGAATAATGGAGAATATTCAATATAGGATACAGAATCATTCAAATGATGTAATAGCTTACTGTGGTATAAAGGTTATAATGAAAAGCAAGAAGGCTGGGCACAGTGGCTCACGCCTGTAATTCCAGCACTTTGGGAGGCTGAGGTGGGCAGATCACGAGGTCAAGAGATCGAGACCATCCTGGCCAACATGGTGAAACCCTGTCTCTACTAAAAATACAAAAAATTAGCCGGGCGTGGTGGCGGGCGCCTGTAGTCCCAGCTACTCGGGAGGCTGAGGCAGGAGAATGGCATGAACCCAGGAAGCGGAGCTCACAGTGAGCCGAGATCACATCACTGCACTCCAGCCTGGGCAACAGAGCAAGACTCTGACTCAAAAAAAAAAAAAAAAAAAAAAGGGAGAAAAGATGGAAGAACACCATAAAAACTAATGTAATACTGAAAGGATCCAAGCTACATAGGTTTTGACAAAAGTTCATGCCTATGAAATGTGCTTGTGATGAAGTAATCCACTCCCATGACACAAGACCAGTGAAATATCCCAAAATTCTAAAAGACTGACCAGTTTGCATTCTGTTTTCTGAGTCAAACCCAGTACTGGTCCATGCCCTATTAGGAACTGGGCCGCACAGCAGGAGGTGAGCAGCAGGAGAGCAAGCATTACCACCTGGGCTCCACCTCTCCTATCACAGCAGCAGCAGCAATAGATTCTCATAGGAGCACAAACCCTATTGTGAACTGTGTATTTGAGGGATCTAGGTTGCGCACTTCTTATCAGAATCTAATGCCTGATGATCTGAGGTGAAATGAAACCGGTCCCTGGTGCCAAAAAGGTTGGAGACCACTGATTTAGATAATGGTTCTCACTTAGCAAGCAAGTGAACAAATTTGTATATGCCCATTTGGTTAAGCCTGGTATCTCCCAGACATATGACCATAGCAGAATGAGCAATAATTACGTTTAATGATTTTGTTACTATCTTTTCTGCTGAGGGACTTTTTCCAGGATGTTATTTCCAGAGAAAAGAAAGGGCTCTCTAGGAAATACTCGCTCCTCTCTGGTACAGAAATTTCACCCAATTTACACAGGCCAGGCCCTCTTCTCTGAATAATTTAACAGGTGAAGTCAACATGCATTTATGCAGTGCCTGCTGTGTGCCTTTATAAAATAAAAGCTGTATCTTCATGTTATAGTGTGGCAGAGAATAGTAGGAACAGATATCAACGAGGAATGTGTATAAAAGAACTTTAAAGCTGCGAGTCCCAGCTGTGACAGACCAATCTCCAATTCGTTAAGACCCTAACCCTCAGGCTCCTTTCAAGCTGAACTCATGCTTAATTTAAAGGAAAATATTCGTGTCAAAGTTTCCAGGAAATGGAAACTGGAGACTTTTTCAGGTCCCCTAAATTCTCAATCATTCCCCACACAAATTGCCACAGAAACAAAGGGCAAGAGACCACTTTACCTCTTGTGGATTTACTGCAGTTAAGACAGAAACTTCATATGATTGCCTCCCTGACTGCATGGTCACCAGGTGATGTGTCACATCAGGCACTGAAGACAGGGAACGTGGGGATCCTTCAGCAAGCACCTCTGTGAAGCAACAGAAAAATGTTTCAATGAAAAGTGAATCCAGAGATATACCTATCTGGATCATTAAACCTCTCATTAACAACTCTAAAACTCTATTCCTCTATTTCCCACATTCCTCTATTTCTTCCAAATTAATCCTGTCTCATAAGCATTATCAGTAAATTTGGAAAGTATTATAAAAAGAGAATAGGAAGGCAAGAAATCTTAATACAGAATTTAGAATAATACGGCATTAGCACTGTTAACTGAATTAAAACTATGTATGAAACGGGCAAAAGCTCTTAGTCAAGCAGGTAACGGAACCAAAGCCACCCTTAAAGCAGTCGCCAATGATACTAATAGCACTTACTAACTGAATATGATGAGAGTAACAAAAACACAGGGCCTCATAGTTTTTAAATGTTCATCAGTGGGATCACCATGAAAATCTTCTGGAAATAGTTTATGGTTATACCACTTAGCCCTCAAAAAATTAAAAGTTTCTTCTAGGGGTTTTCTAGCTTATATGACTATTTTATGCTGTACCATAATTTAATGTTGGCTTATATACTGTCTTTTATCTCTCAATGTTCTTTCCCATATATATGTAAGCTTTCAGTTCTCAACTGGATTTTAAGGTTCCTATTTTCTACTTTTGTCTTTCCCATGGTGCCAGGCACACAGTAGGCACTGAATAAATGCATGCTGACCTCACCTGTTAAGTTTTTCAGAGAAGAGGGCCTGGCCTGTGTAACTTGGGTGAAATTTCTATACCAGAGAGGAGCAAGTGTTTCCTAGAGAGCCCTTTCTTTTCTCCAGAAGATATGGCTTTTGAAGGTATGGAGAAATTGCTTTATATCTCCTCTGTAAAACCTGGTTATGTTCTGTTTAAATGTTTTAAAAGTTAAGTTCTTCCATAACTGCAATAGGAAAGATAGAAATAGTTGGGCTAAGGATGCTAGGATTATGAATAATTTTTTCTTAAGAATTTTTTTCTTTTTATTCTTTTATTATATTATCTTCAATGAAAAAAATTTTTTTTAAAACAGATTCACTAATCCACCCCAGAGAATAAGAACACAAATGCTACTCATACCACAGCTACTCATAAGAAATGAAATTTAAACATACATTGTGGAGACACCCCGTTCCTTAGCCCCTAGTTGCAGTCCATTTTTCCCAAATAAAGCAGAGTTGGAAGTCTTACCATCATCAACTCCCAGGATAGAATTGGTATTTGGTAGGTTCAAGGACTCTCCACCAAGGCTGGGCTGGGAATTCATAGACACCAGGTTTTTACTGGGTACTGAAGCCTCTTCAAGCAAACTACTGCCCATTAGTGGCTCAGCTGCACAGAGAATAGGTTGTGAGAGACATACAGCAATCAAGGCTGTGCCTGGTCCTCATTTTCTTTCAACAGGAAGCTGGCCTTCTCTTTCATTACTAGAAGTTAACCTATAGATGGGATGCCACCTATTTCACCTACTTTTGAGAAACAAGAATAAACCTAGAAGGGAAAGAGTAAGCCTTAGAAGATAATGATCCTTGCTTGTGTTCAGCATCTGAAGAATTAGCGTATGAAACAGGATAGGTGGATCTTTAGAAAGGAATATTTGGAATAATTAAGGAAAGATATGCCAAAGGAATAAGAATTAAAAAGAGTTATCAAGTTTCAGACAGGGCAAAAAGGTAGTCATGACTGGTAAGTAAAATATGCTTCCAGCCTGGCCAACATGGTGAAAACCCATCTCTACAAAAATGCAAAAATCAGCCAGGTGTGGTGGCACCTGCCTATAATCCCAGCTACTCAGGAGGCTGAGGCAGGAGAACTGCTTGAACCCAGGAGGCAGAAGTTGCAGTGAGTCAAGATGGCGCCACTGCACTCCAGCGTGGGCGACAGAGTGAGACTCCATCTAAAAAAATAAAAAAGCTTAAACTCTTGCCATGCAGAAATCTTTTATCACTGTGTTACTCAAATGCTGGTTCATGGATCAGCACTAGTTACCATCAAAATCACTAGGGGAACTTTTAAAACTACAGATTCTGGGATCTTGCAAATTATCTCATTTATCAGATTGCTTTGTTTTATTGGTGGGGCGAAAAGCAACAAAAAGTATACAAATTTTAAAAGGCTGCAGAAGATTCTACTGTACAGCTATGTTTGGAAACCATCAGCCCATCACATGAGACCAGGTCTATCTACCTAAAACAGAATCAGAAAATTTCCAGATAACCAGGCAGGACAGTGATTTGGCTCTTTGAACCCTAGAAGGTATAGCCCTCCACTCTGCCCACCCTCCTCACCAGTTTGCTCCTGCTCTTGACTCCCAGCTGCTCCCAGCTGCAAGTGATGCTTTCTCATATGCACATTCCTGCTTCCACTCTGAGAGAAGGTCTTCCCACAGACTTGGCACTGATGAGGCTTTTCTCCTGAAACAGGGACCAGGTTAAACAGGGAAGCCAAAAGGACAGGAAGAGAATGAACTCAAGACCTAGATGGAGAAACCCAAAGAATGTTAAACTAAACATAAGCAGCAGCTCCTTTTCCCATTCCCCACCTTCCCAGCCTCTCAAACTTCAGTATATGGGGGAAGGCAGGAAGAGTACACCAGGAGGGCTTTAGCACACTCCCTGCTCCCAGCCCCTGGTCCTTTCCAGACTCACTGTAATGCTGCCTTCACAAAACCTCTTTGGTATAGGACCATGGCAACCACAAAAAATAGGCCTTCTTTTTCAGATAGTCTTCCATGGACCTCTAGGACATGTGCTTTCCTCAAGGATTCCAATCCTGGGTTCCTAATATCCCCTTGACATATTCCCCGCCACCCTCTTTGGGGTCACCATTCACACTGGTGGCTCTTCTAACATAATAATCTAAATTGTCCTCTATGTCTTCAAGTCCCAGACTCTCCGTCTCCATTCTACCTACCCAGACAACCATACTTAGAGCAGAGGTCAAAAACTCCTGTCTATAGGGGACTGATAGGTAGCGAAAGTAAGTAAAATGGCCCAGTGGAGGCCACAGTAACCTAGAGAGTACCTAGAAAAGGGGCAGCTATTATTCAGCTCTAGCCAGCTGTTGCCATAGGTAGATTAAGGCCTAGCACAGCCAGGTTCTGATTTTTTTTTAAATAAGGATTTTTAAGTAGAATCTCCCAATTTCTAAATGCTAGGAACAGATTCACAATTGATAAACACATGGTACAGCAATCTTCATTGCTGATTGTATTTTGCTGGGAATGCAAAATACAAAAACCTCTTTGGGGGAATCTGACCACTTCTAGAAAAACTGTAGATGCACTTGCCCTTTGACCTTGGAATCCCACTTCTAGGAATATGTCCCAAAATTATAGTGGCAAAATGTGAAATACTCTATGCACAAGGTTATTCATCACTGCAACATTATTTTAAATGGCTAAATACTGGAAACAACATAAATATTCATCACAGAGACTGACTAAAAAGCTATAGATACTGCAATAGTCTTGCATAGCAAAAAAAAAAGCTATACAATAGAAACAGGGTAGAAAATTACAAACCTTAAAACTAAAAACTGAGTCACCATTTGAACCAGCAATCCCATTACTATCTACCCAAAGGAAAATAAACTGCTCTACTAAAAAGACACCTGCCCTCACATGTTCACTGCAGTACTATTCACAACAGCAAAGACATGGAATCAACCCAGGTGCCCATCAGTGGTAGATTAGATAAGGAAAATGTGGCACATACACACCATGGAATACTGTGCAGCCATAAAAAAGAATAAAATCATGTCCTCTGCAGCAACATGGATGCAGCTGGAGGCCATTATCCTAAGCAAATTAACACAGAAACAGAAAATCAAACACCACATGTTCTCAGTTGTAAGTGGGAGCTAAACACTGGATACTTATGGACACAAAGATGGGAACAATAAACACTGGGGATTCCAAAAGCACTATGGGGCAAGGGCTGAAAAACTACCTATTGGGTATTATGTTCACTGCTTGGTCAACAGGATCATTAGTAGCCCAAATCTCAGCATCATGCAATATACCCTTGTAACAAACCTGCACACGTACCCCCTGAATCTAAAATAAATAAAATAAATAAATTTATTTTGGCCAGGCGCAGTGGTTCATACATGTAATCCCAGCACTTTGGGAGGCCGCGCAGGCAGATTACTTGAGGTCAGGAGGTCAAGACCAGCCCGGCCTACATGGTGAAACCGCATCTCTACAAAAATTAGCTAGGCGTGGTGGCGGACGCATGTAATCCCAGCTGCTTCGGAGGTTGAGGCAGGAGAATTGCTGGAACCCAGGAAGTGGAAGTTGCAGTGAGCCAAGACCATGCCACTGCACTCCAGCCTGAGCCACAGAGTGAGACTCCATCAAAAAAAAAAAAAAAGGCCAGGCGGGGTGGCTCACTCCTGTAATCCCAGCACTTTGGGAGGCCAAGGTCGGGGGATCACGAGGTCAGGAGATCGAGACCATCCTGGCTGACACGGTGAAACCCCATCTCTACTAAAAATACAAAAAATTAGCTGGGCATGGTGGCCGGCACCTGTAGTCCCCAGCTATTCAGGAGGCTGACGCAGGAGAATGGCGTGAACCTGGGAGGTGGAGCTTGCAGTACACCACTGCACTCCAGCCTGGGAGACAGCAAGACTCCGTCTCAAAAAAAATAAAAAGAGGGCCGGGCGCGGTGGCTCAAGCCTGTAATCCCAGCGCTTTGGGAGGCCGAGACGGGCGGATCACGAGGTCAGGAGATCGAGACCATCCTGGCTAACACGGTGAAACCCCGTCTCTACTAAAAATACAAGAAAATTAGCCGGGCGTGGTGGCGGCGCCTGTAGTCCCAGCTACTCGGGAGGCTGAGGCAGGAGAATGGCGTGAACCCAGGAGGCGGAGCTTGCAGTGAGCCGAGATTGCGCCACTGCACTCCAGCCTGGGGTACAGAGCAAGACTCTGTCTCAAAAATAAAATAAAAAAAAAAAAATAAAATAAAATAAAATAAAATAAAATAAAATATAAAATAAAATATAAAATAAAATAAAATAAAATAAAATAGTCATGAAATGTCCAGAACAGGCAAATCAATCCAGAGACAGAAAGCAGATCAATGGTTGCCAGGGGCTGGAGGAAGAGAGAAATGGGCAATGATACTAATAATGGGAATTCTTTTTCTTTTTTTATCATCTCCTGGATATGGGGATCCTTTCTGGGATGATGAGATGTTGTGGAGTTGGACAGTAGAGAAAACTATAAAACTATGAATATATGAATATATAGTTGGCCATACACATCCACTGATTCAACCAAGCAGATAAAAAAAATTCAGAAAAAATAAAAATAAAAAATAACAGGCCAGGTGTGGTGGCTCATGCCTGTAATCCTAGTACTTTGGGAGGCCAAGGCAGGTAGATCACTTGAGGTCAGGCGTTTAAGACCTGGCCAACATGGTGAAACCCTGTCTCTACTAAAAATACAAAAATTAGCCAGGCACGTGCCTGTAATCCCAGCTACTTGGGAGGCTGAGGCAGGAAAATCACTTGAACCCAGGAGGTGGAGGTTTCATTGAGCCGAGATCATGGGCCACTGCACTCCGGCCTGGGCAACAGAGCAAGACTCCATCTAAAAAAATAAATAAATAAAAAATAACAATATAGTAATAAAAAATACAAATAAAAAACCCATATAGCATAACTATTCACATAGCATTTACGTTGTATTAGGTACTATCAGTAACCTAGAGATGATTTAAAGCATATGGGAGGATATGTGTAGGTTATATGCAAATACCATGCCATTTTATGTTAAGAGACTTGGGTTACTTGTGGATTTTGGTATCTGCTGGGGTCCTGGAACCTATACACCACAGATAACAAGGGATAACATTACTACTAAAAATCACTTAGCTGCACACTTGTCTTCTTTTTATATTTTAGACAGAGTCTCACTCTGTCACCCAGGCTGGAGTGCAGTGGCATGATCTTGGTTCACTGCAACCTCTGCCTCCCAGGTTCAAGTTGATTCTTGTGCCTCCGCCTTGTGAGTAGTTGGGATTACAGGCACACACCACCACACCCAGCTAATTTTTGTATTTTTAGTAGAGAGAGGATTTCACCATGTTGGCCAGGCTGGTTTTGAACTCCTGACCTCAGGTGATTCACCCGCCTCAGCCTCCCAAAGTGCTGGGATTACAGGCATGAGTCACCATGCCCGGCCAGACTGCACGCTTTTTTGAGATGAATCTTACGGTATGTGAACGATATCTCAACTTTAAAAATGTATGGATGAAAAGGGAGGGAAATATGAAAAATAACCTGCATTTGCTTGTATATGCAAAAAGAACCATTGGAAAAGTAAACCAAATAGGAAATAAAAAGTGGTTATATCTATAAGAGGAGGAGGGAGGGAACATGGTAAAGTGACATACCTATAATCAAGGCTTTTTGAATACATCTAGCTTTGACTCTACATATTAAAAAGACTTCAAAAAGAAACTGAAGCAAATCTATATATCAGGCTGGTGATATATTAAAACAATGATTTAAAAGGTATTTAAACATAGAATTATTCTAAGAAAAATACAGCTCCAAGAGTCTTAAACTTCATTCTGTAGACAAATTGATAATATTGGTATTATCATTTTGAAACAATACTGCATTTAATGTTAGGAACCAAGATTTTCAGTGTAAGAGAAAAAAATATAAAGTACAAAAAAATCCCCTGAAAATTGTTTAATGTGAAAATTTAAATTGGAATTATCAATATGAACCAATTATTTTATTTTCAAAAATATGTCTTCTCTAGTTCTTTCCACCAAAAAGTTCTAGAAACAGTAACAACCTTTTTTTTTTCTTTGAGATGCAGTCTCGCTTTGTTTCCCAGGCTGGAGTGCAGTGGTGCATCTTGGCTCACTGCAGCCTCCACCTCCTAGGTTCAAGCGATCCTCATGCCTCAGCCCCCCAAGTAGCTGGGATTACAGATGCATGCCACCACACCCAGCTAATTTTTGTATTTTTTTTGTAGAAACAGGGCTTCACCGAGTTGCCCAGGCTGGTCTTGAACTGATGGGCTAAAGTGATCTGCTCACCTCAGCCTCCCAAAGTACTGAGATTACAGGCATAAACCACTGCGCCCTGCCAACAATGACAACCTAACAGCAACGGGCACATGGCACCCAGACTGTGGTTCAACTATAAGGAACCAGGACTCCATGGAGGAATAGCTGATTCCAAGTCTAAGGTAAGCCTGGGAACTGTTGTTGTGTTATAAAGCAAAGAGGCTATAACAACACAAATGGGTCATGTCAAAAGCATAAATATGGCATGAGAAGCTCCGAAAATAACAACCAGGCCAGGCACGGTGGCTCACGCCTATAATCCCAGCACTTTGGGAGGCCAAGGCAGGTGGATCACTGGAGGCCAAGAGTTCAAGACCAGCCTAACAAGGCAAAACCCCATCTCTACTAAAAAATGTGCAAAAATTAACAAGACATGGTGGTGGATGCCTGTAGTGCCAGCTACTTGCGAAACTGTGGCATGAGAATCGCTTGAACTAGGGAGGCCACTATAATTACCCTGATAGAAAAGCTAAAAATATCACAAGAAAACATTACAGACCAATATCCCTCATGAACATATAGACTCCTTTTCCTCCTTCCTTTCCACTCTCCTGCCCTCCTCCTCTCTCTCTCCCTTTCTCTCATCCTTCCTTCCTTCCCTCCCTCCCTCTCTCTCACTGATTGATTTTTTTGTAGAGGACAGGTCTCCCTATGCTGCCCAGGCTGGTCTAGAACTCCTATGCCCAAGCAATCCTCCTGCCTTGGCCTCCCAAAGTGCTGAGATTACAGGCATGAGCCACCACATCCAGCCAGTTGTAAAAATTCTTAACAAATTATGACAAAACCAAGTCTAGCACCATATAAATAGGACTATACACCCTGACTAAATGGGATTTGCCCTAGAAATACAAAGTTAGTTTTATATCCAAAAACCAACTGTTAGCAGTAACATTAGTAGCATACAGTACAAAAACAACAAGATCATCTCAATACACACACAAAGGTGCTTAACAAGATCCAAACCCATTCATAATAAAAATTCTCAACAAACTAGGAAGAGAAGGTAAATTCCTTCATCTGATAAAGGGCATGTATGAAAAAAACTACAGTTAACATCAAATTTAATCATGAAAGACCAGGCACGGTGGCTCACACCTATAATCCCAGCACTCTGGGAGGCTGAGGCAGGTGGATCATTTCACGTCAGAAGTTCGAGACCAGCCTGACCAACATGATGAAACCTCACCTCTACTAAAAAAAAAAAAAAAAAATTAGCCAGCCATGGTGGCGGGCGCCTATAATCCCCACTACTCAGGAGACTGAGGCAGGACAATCGCTTGAACCCAGGAGGCAGAGGTTGCAGTGAGCCAAGATCACATCACTGCACTCCAGCCTGGGCAACAGAGTAAGACTTTGTCTTAAAAAAGAAAAAAATTAATCATGAAAGAATAAATGCTTATCCCCCAAGACTAGGGAAAAGACAAGGATGCATACTCTCACCACTTTTTTTTTTTTTTTTTTTTTTTTTTAAACAGAGTCTCGCTCTATCGCCCAGGTCAGAGTGCAGTGGTATGATCTTGGCTCACTGCAACCTCCGCCTCCTGGGTTTAAGTGATTCTCATGCCTCAGCCACCTGAGTAGCTGGGATTACAGGCATGAGCTACCACATCTGGATAATTTTGTATTTTTAGTAGAGACAGGGTTTCACCATGTTGGCCAGGCTGGTCTCAAACTCCTGACCTCAGATGATCTGCCTGCCTCAGCCTCCCAAAGCATTGGGATTACAGGTGTGAGTCACTGCGCCCGGCCTCACCACTTCTATCCAACATTGTACTGAAGGTTCTAGCCAGAAAAAGAAATTAGGCCAGGTGCGATGGCTCACGCCTATAATCTCAGCACTTTGGGAGGCCAAGATGGGTGGATTACCTGAGGTCAGGAGTTCAAGACCAGCCTGGCCAACATGCTGAAACCCTGTCTCTACTAAAAATACAAAATTATCCAGGTGTGGTGGCTCACGTGTGTAATTCCAGCTTCTCGAGAGGCTGAGGCAAGAGAATCTCTTGAACCCAGGAGGCAGAGGCTGCAGTGAGCTGAGATTTCTCCAAAAAAAAAAAAAAAGAAGTTAAGGCCAGGTGCAGTGGCTCATGCCTGTCATCCCAACATTGGAAGACTGAGACAGGAAGACTGCTTGAGCTCAGGAGTGTGAAGCCAGCCTGGGCAACATGGCAAGACCCTGTCTCTGTAAAAATTTTTTAAAAACCTAGCTGGGGGCTGGGCACGGTGGCTCAAGCCTGTAATCCCAGCACTTTGGGAGGCCGAGGCGGGTGGATCAAGAGGTCAGGAGATCGAGACCATCCTGGCTAACACGGTGAAACCCCGTCTCTACTAAAAATACAAAAAACTAGCCGGGCGAGGTGGTGGGCGCCTGTAGTCCCAGCTACTCGGGAGGCTGAGGCAGGAGAATGGTGCAAACCTGGGAGGCGGAGCTTGCAGTGAGCTGAGATCCGGCCACTGCACTCCAGCCTGGGTGATGGAGCGAGACTCCATCTCAAAAAAAAAGAAAAAAAAAAACTAGCTGGGGGCCAGCCATGGTGGCTCATGCCTGTAATCCCACTACTTTGGTAGGCCAAGGTGGGCAGATGACTTGAGGTCAGAAGTTCCAGACTAGCCTGGTCAACATGGTGAAAACCTGTCTCTACCAAAAATACAAAAATTAGCTGGGCGTGGTGGTGCATGCCTGTAATCCCAGTACTCGAGAGGCTGAGGCAGAAGAATCACTTGAACCTGGGAGCTGGTGATTGCAGTGAGCTGAGACTGTGCCACTGCACTCCAGCCTGGGCAACACAGTGAGACTCAAAAAAAAAAAAAAAAAAAAAAAAAAAAGCTGGGTACGCGCCTATAGTCCCAGCCTCGGGAGGCTGATGTGGAAGAACTGCCCAAGCCCAGGAGGTCGAGGCTGCAGTGAGCCATGATCATGCCACTGCACTCCAACCTGAGCAACAGAGGGAGACCATGTCTCAAAAAAAATTAATAAATAAAAAAGAAAAGAAAAGAAAAGAAAGGAAATTAAAGGCACCTAGATTGGAAAGGAAGAAGCATAACTATCTTTAATCTCCGATGACATGATCTTTTGTGTAGAAAACACTAAAAAATCTATTTTTTAAAAACTACTAAAAACTCAGCCAGGTGTGGTGGCTCATGCCTGTAATCCCAACACTTTGGGAGGCCAAGGTGGGAATATCACTTGAGGCCAGGAGTTCAGGACCAGCCCAGGCAACACAAAAAGACTCCATTTCTACAAAAAAAATAGAAATTAGCTAGATGTGGTGGTGTGAGCCTGTAGTCCTGTTGCGGGAAATTAAGGACTGGAAAGGCTGATATGGAGAACGGGAGGATTGTTTATTTTATGTACACACCAGCTCAGTGGATTCACATCCAAAAAGCTGAGCATTAAACAAAGACGGAGTGGGGTTTTTACAAACAGACTTACAAAAGTAAAACAAAAGCAGTTAATCGTGACAGGTCACGTAATCTATAGCATAGCATAACTTGTGGCCTTGCATAGCTGGTGGCCTTGTAACTGCATTGAAAGAAAAATAAGAACTGGCTAAATACAGACATTTGTAAAACAGTTATTCTTAAGAAGCCAGGGAAGTGAATAACAGTAAAGGAATTTGTCTTTCCCTCTTTTTTTTTTCCTTCAACTTTGCTCTGGAGGAGGGGGTATCTGGAGTCCATTCTTTTGGCCTTGGCTTCTCAAACAGCTTTACCTTTTAACTGTCCTTGAAGTGAACTTGCTAGGCAGAGGAAAACTTGTTCTTTTCTTTTTAACCCTTGCCTTGCCTGTTATTTTCTTGGAGTGAATGAATGCATATTTATTTTTAAATTTCTGCCTCAGTCCCAGCTATTGGGGAGGCTGAGGTGGGAAGATCACTTGTTCCCAGGAGTTCAAAGGCTTCGGTGAACTATGATGGTGCCACTGCACTCTAGCCTGGGCAATAGAGTGAGACTTTGTCTCTAAAAAAATAAACAGAAAAGAAAAAAATAGGGTGTAGGAGGAGGGGGAGAGCATCAGGAAGAATAGCTAATAGACGCTGGGCTTAATATCTAGGTGATGGGATGATCTGTGCAGCAAACCACCATGGTAAAAGACACCTTTACCTATGTAACAAACCTGCACATCCTGCACATGTACCCCTGAACTAAAAAGCTGGAAGGAAAAAAAAAAAAGAAAGAAACTACTAAAACTCAAGCACTTATCAAGGTTGCAAGATCAATGTACAAAATTCAATTATATTTCTACATACTAGCAATGAACAACTCAAAAATAAAATCAAGGAAACATTTCATTTGAAATAGCATCAAACATGAAATACTAGAAGTAACTAGAGCATCAATTCCTTATTCTCAAAATTCACAATTAAAAGAATTACACATTGATCCTGCCTTGGCTACGCAAATGATCAAATAGCCCTATACTTGATATTAGTGGAAAAGAGTCCAACTACAGAGTCCCACAGTACAGAAGAATTCCAACTAATGTGAAAAGAGTAAATGAGTAAGAAAAACCACCATTTTACAATCCTTAATGAAATAAGGGATTCAGGCATCATTTAGGAATAAAATCAAAAGGTGAAAGGTTGGCTGGGTGCAGTGGCACACGCCTGTTAATCCCAGCACTTTGGGAGGCCAAGGCAGGCAGAACACTTGAGGTCAGGAGTTCAAGACCAGCCTGGCCACATGGTGAAACCCTATCTCTAGTAAAAATATAAAAACTTGTGGGGCGTAGTGGCATGCGCCTGTAATACCAGCTACTCGGGTGGCTGAGACAGGAGAATTGCTTGAACTCAGGAGGTGGAGACTGCAGTGAGCCAAGATCACACCACTGCACTCTCGCCTGGGCAACACAGTAAATAACTGTCTCAAAAAAAGAGAAAGTGAAAGGTTCATAGGGAACTTTACAATATAGGGATTAGGCCAGCTGAACCCATGGATCAATTTTGACAACCAAGCACTGTGAGCTTCCTGATGTGACACAAAATGAAGCACACAGAACCATCTCTCACATATTCTTGCCCAAAACTTCCAAACTTTGAAGTTTTTAGAGCTTACTTACATTTATAGGAAATGTAGGGAAACAAGTTAAATGACATAAATGGAAGCAAACCAACACATCCAGAATGTGGGGTATTCTACAGGACTCAACTGACTGTGTTTTGCAACAACTCTATGAAAAAACAACAACAACAACAAAAACTCCATGTAGAAAGATCTAGAGTTTTAAAGACTTAATAACCAAGTATAATATTGGATCTTGTTGGATCCTGATTTAAACAAACCAACTTTAAAAGAAATTTTCGAAACAAGTAGAAAAAACTGAACATTGGTTATAAGATAAAACCAAGGAATTATTAATTTTGATAGGTATACCACCACTGTTGCTATGTAAAAAAAAAACTCCTCTACTTTGGTGAATCTTTCACATAATCTGACACAGTAAAGTAAAATAAAAATGCTCTACAATCCAAGCAAAACACATCTGAAGTCCACATCTAGCCTACAGGATACCAGTTTGCCATCTCTGCTTAGAACCTGTCATCATATTAAAACACTGCTCCACTCCTAATAGCTCAACTCTGCAATGCCCATTCCTGATTGTAATCTCCAACTTCCTTGCTCCCGCTGCAGTAGCTTGCTTTCCTCATAAGTAACTTCCAGTTCCTCCTTTCCACTTGTCATGTTCTGGCTTCCCCTTGTTTCCCATGGCCCGTCATTCAACAATGACCTGATTCCATTCTAGAATCCCTCTCCTCCTTGAGTTCATCTCTTACTCAGCAAGCCTCTGTTCTGATTAACCTCCATCACGTATTTTCTCCAGTGTCCAGCTTTTAAATTGTTCAGCAGTAGCAGAAAAAAGTAATAAAATCTGAATGTCTACTAAAAAAAGTTATGCTACTTACTCTCAGCTATGTCCTCACTCACTGTTACTTAGCAATCCTTTTATTCATTCTCATTGGTTCAATCAACAAATTCCAAACAGCTGTTGTACGCCAGGAATTGTTTTCTCACCTCCAACGAACTCACAAGGCTAGTCTACAGACCCCCTCTAGCACTCAGCATCCAACACTTTTCTAACCCCTCATAAATATGTGAGTCACCCTGACAACTGGAAAGCCCCCTTTCCCTCCTTATCTTCACTATCACTGTTGTTTTTTTTTTTTTTTTTGAGACAGGGTCTCGCCCGGTCATCCAGGCTGGAGTGCAGTGGCACAATCACAACTCACTGCAGCCTCAACCTCCTGAAACTACCATGCCTTTTTTTTTTTTTTTTTTGAGACGGAGTTTCACTCTTGTTGCCCAGGCTGGAGTGCAATGGCACAATCTCGGCTCACTGCAACCTCTGCCTCCCGGGCTCAAGCAATTCTCCTGCCTCAGCCTCCCAAGTAACTGGGATTACAGGCATGTGCTGTCACGCCCGGATAATTTTGTATTTTTTTAGTAGGCTGATCTCGGCAAGATTTCACCATGTTGGCCAGGCTGGTCTCAAACTCCTAACCTCAAGAGATCCACCCGCCTCAGCCTCCCAAAGTGCTGGAATTACAGGCATGAGCCACCACACCCGGCCACTACCATGCTTCTTGAATCAATAATCCTCACCTGCTGCCTCCATTTCTGTATCACTTTATAGCCAATCATTTGTGGAGTTGAACAGATTCTTTCACTGGGTCTCTTTCCATGCTCCCTGCCACTACACTGGAGCAGACTTCTTGACCAGACTGAAAAAAAGTCTTCTCATCTCTTCCTGTTTTGGTTTAGCTTCTGCATCACTGCCAGATTAACCTTCAGTAAGCCAAGTTTTCATCAGGTTGTACTTCCAGTAGGCTCCACAAACTCTCCTTTCTGACATTCTAGGCCCTTCTTAAACTACCTTCCCCGTCTTGTTTTCCAAGTAAATCACCATGTCCTACAGGAAAAAAGTCCTTCTGACAAGATACAGGTTTTTCCCTGGGCTGTACCTGACTTCTGGTTGAGAAGATGAGATATATCTGCAGAGTGAGCAAACTGACAGAATTGCAGGGAATTAATTTAAGGCTCCAAACAGAAAATGGGTCGCTAAATCTTACTCCTTTCTTCTCTTCTCCACATCTGCAACGATAAGGTTTGTGGTTCTATTTGCCAAAGGCACAGTTTCTGCCAAAATGGTGACTCAAGCAGGATCACTAACACCTGCTCAGAAGGCAGTAATATTACTGGTGCTGCTACAACTTATATCAATCTTTTTACTTTCTTCTGATATGAAATCCTCCCCAAGGATAAAAACATCAATTCCCAAAGAGAATCCCAAAGAGCGTCCACGTTTCATGTAACTTATAAAGCACCCAGCAGAGTGCCAAATTTGCTGTTCAAAAAAAGGCTGTATTAGAAACATAGCTGAAAATAATAATTAGATGTCCCCCCCCTTGATTATAAGAATTAAGGGCCTAGATTTCTGATTCCGTCATGATGATGAGAAGCTTTCTATCTTTATAGTGAACAGTCTGTTTCTTTTTAGGTGTCTTTATATCACCCCCACAACCCTTTTAGTCTTTTGTCTACTTTTCCTAAAATCTATGAATGGCAAAGGTTCTGATACCTGAGTGAACCACCAGATGTTTTCGGAGACTAGAATACTCAGCAAAGGAACGGCCACATCCTTGGGCTTCACAAAGGAAAGGTTTCTCTCCTAGAGACAGAAAATGAGATAAAGATTCAGTCTTCTGATGAACTGATTACCTGTTACTCTCCTTTCCCACCAACTTTATTCAGAGTCGAATGACTTACCTACTCTGATTTATTTAATTCATGTTATAATTTTAACTGGGCTACCTAGCAAGTGTTGCCTCTCAGTGATCTTTTAGTATACATCCCACTGACAGCCTTGCCCTTTTCCTTGGAATGGCTGCCTCAAAGCCTATACTTCCTTCTCCCTCCTGGCCCAAGAGCTAGAGAGTTGCATTAACCTACCTTCTTCAGTGATTCCCACCCTCTGAGGATATCAAGATTAATACTGAATATGCGGTCGGGACTTTTACCTTACATCAATTTTCTTTATGACTCAGTTTCTAGATCCATCTAAAAGTATAATTTTTTTGCAGATGAAGTCTCACTATGTTTCCCAGGCTGATCTCAAATTCCTGGGCTCAAGCCTGGGCTACAGAGAGAGTGTGAGACCCTGTCTCAAAAAAAAAAAAAAAAAAAAAAAATCAAAACAAAAAAGATGCAGTCTCTATCCTCTAAAAGTCACAGACCAGTGTGAGACAAATGAGTTCATTAAAAAAAAAAAAGTGCTCCCTTGCAGTAATTTTTGTAAGCAGCTGAATTTGAGTTCATCTAAAAGATGGCAAGGATGGAAGGAAATTTCAGGCACAAGGAATAGTGTGAGCAGAGCCTTGAAATTGAGAGTGCCAAGGGAAAGTTCAAAAAATGGCAAGTAAGGCTGGCACAGTGACATTACGGGAGCTGAGCTTTCTAGAAGGGAACAGCACTGCTAGATTATACTATTCTTTCAGACTGTACCACACAGTTTAATGTTTGCGATTCTCCAGCGGTAGCTTTTTTCAATGCTTTATTTGTATACTCATCCCTACCCCAGAATGCTAGGTACTCAAAAGTTATTGAAAGAATGAACAATATATTAATATATGTAACAGAACAAATGTCAAGAAAACAGAACATTTTAGTAATTACAAGGTCAAATGTTTCAAAAGATGAACTAAAGACCTCAATATACAAAAAGGATTTAGAAAAATATTCTACATAAGAATGTAATGGCATGAAATATTTGCATCAAGCTGGTTAGGGGATATACCTATTTGGAAACTTGAGAGGATGGTTATTTCACTGGGATAAGGGACACAGGAGAAGGAACAGGTTTAAAAGGCAATGCAGCAAAATGGTGAAAAACATGGCCTTTGGGGTCTGTTAATCCAATTCTGACTTCAGATCCTGGCACTACCACTTATTTGTATGGGGAAGGTGTTTAATCTCTTTAAAAATCAGCTTTTCATCTGTAATACGGAGATAATACAATTTCAAAAGTGTTTTGAGGATTAAATGAGATAATACCAGGTAAATATTCAGCATGGTGCCTGGCACATAGTAAGCCCTCATAGTAAGCCACTGAAATAGCAGCTTTACTTTTTTTTTTTTGAGACAGAGTTTTGCTCTTGTTGCCCAGTCTGGAGTACAATGGTGCGATCTCCACTCACTGCATCCTCTGCCTCCTGGGTTCAAGCGATTCTCCTGCCTCAGCCTCCCTAGTAGCTGGGATTACAGGCATGCGCCACCATGCCCCAGCTAATTTTTGTATTTTTAGTAGAGATGGGATTTCCATGTTGGTCAGGCTGGTCTGGAACTCCTGACCTCAGATGATCCACTCACCTTGGCCTCCCAAAGTGCTGGGATTACAGGCATGAGCCACTGTACCCAGTCAAAATTGTTCTTTTGAGATGGAGTCTCGCTCTGTCTCCCAGGCTGGAGTGTAGTAGCACGATCTTGGCTCACTGTAACCTCTAACTCCCGGGTTCAAGCAATTCTCCTGCCTCAGCCTCCTGAGTAACTGGGATTACAGGTACCCATCACCATGCCTGGCTAATTGTATTTTTAGTAGAGATGGGGTTTCACTGTGTTGGCCAGGCTGGCCTCAAACTCCTGCCCTCAAGTGATCTGCTCGCCTCAGCCTCCCAAGGCGCTGGGATTACAGGTGTGAGCCACTGTACCCGACCTGAACTGCAGCTTTAATTACTATCAATACTACTAACAAAGATTTGAGGTCAGTTTTGACATTTGAGATAAACTGAGTTGTCAGCATTTAAATATAAAATCCTTGGAAGAGCTCTGGGATCATATCAGAATTCAAATTCCAGCTCTGCCATTTCCTACCTGCATGATATTGGGCAAGTTACTTCTCTCTCTAATCTTCTGTTCCTTTATCAATAAGTATAGCATCTAAGGCATAAAGTTACCTTAAAGATTAAATGAGATAATATATATGTGGTTGGTACATATTAAAGTGTCTCAACAAATGCTAACTTTTATTATTATTATTATTGAGATTCAGATCTGTGAGGCATCTAGGGAGTGTCCGGAGCTGCGTGCCCCGGCCATAGCGAGTAATTATTGACGATTAGACGCCTGAGCTCTATTCATTTCCACCTCTCACCTCCTTCCCAGATTTGTCTTTTCCCTGTATTAAATACCTCGCACAAGATGGCGCTCTTCCTGCTTCTTCTTCACCCATCTTTCCCGCGGGGCGCGCGAAAATTGTTACTTCGTAGCAAAATTGTTACTTCCTAGCGCAGGCGCAACATGACCACCGACCGTTGAAACTGAAACCTGCCTGGCCGCGCCCTCTGAAATGAGATCATTTCCGCCTTGGCCCAACCCCTTCCTCTCCAAGTGTATATAAGGCACTGCATTACTGCCATTAAACGAGACTTGATCAGAGCACTGTCTTGTCTCCATTTCTCGTGTCTCTTGTTCCCCAAATTCCCACTCCCTCCTCCAGGGCCTGCTTCGACGATCCCGCGGGCCGGGATACGTGGCGCCCGAACAGGGACCTGGAAACGAGGGACTCCGTGAGGAAGAGGACGCCAAAGGACGGTCGACCGCTAACGAAGACAAAAGAAAGTGAACTCTTCCGATCACCGCGGGAACCTGCCGCGTCAGAATCGAAGGTAAGTGACGCGTCCGAAATGGGACAAGAATTAAGCCAACATCAGATCTATGTAGGACAATTAAAAGAGGCTTTAAAGATACGAGGAGTAAAGGTTAAAGGTAATGATTTGTTTAAATTTTTTGATTTTGTAAAAGACACTTGCCCTTGGTTCCCACAGGAAGGAACTATTGATATTAAAAGATGGCGTAGAGTAGGGGATTGTCTTCAGGACTATTATAATACTTTTGGGCCAGAAAAAATTCCTGTGACTGCCTTCTCTTATTGGAACCTCATTAGAGATTTAATAGATAAGAAGGAGGCCGATCCGCAAGTCATGGCTGCGGTCGCTCAGACAGAGCATATTTTAAAGGTTAGCTCCCGCTCTAACCTTACAAAGCCTCCGCAAGATACGGAGGAGGATCTCATTTCCCTCGAAAGTGATCATGAGGAAATCAAGTCTCCTTCTGTAACAGATAAAGAAATGCCACAAGAAAACAAACCAAAAAAATACCCAATTTTACAGATGCTTCAAAAAGAGGAGGAAATTAATAAGCCTAATCAATCAGACATAAATTGGGATGATTTAGAGGAAGAGGCGGCTAAATATCACAACCCTGATTTGCCTCCCCTTACTTCATACCCGCCCCCATATAATAAGACACATAATGAGGCTTCTGCGCCCATTGTTATGGCAGCAATAGATCCCAAAGAAGAATTAAAACAAAAAATTGCTCAACTAGAGGAACAAATTAAACTTGAAGAGTTACATCAATCATTGATAATTAGGCTCCAAAAGCTAAAGACAGGAAATGAAAAAATACCCAACTCAGACGCTATGGAGGGTTCCTTGCGCCCACCTCAGCGGCCTGGACAACATGTTCAAAAAGGGGGGTTAGTTGCTAGCCGACATAGAGAAGACTCCTCCCCCAAAGACGTTTTTCCGGTCACTGAAACCATAGATGAACGGGGACAGGCTTGGAGGCATCATACTGGATTTGACTTTACTATTATAAAAGAGTTAAAGACTGCTGCCTCTCAGTATGGGGCTACTGCTCCATATACTCTTGCTATAGTGGAATCTGTAGCTGAGAATTGGCTCACTCCTACAGACTGGAATACCTTAGTTAGGGCAGTCCTTTCTGGGGGAGACCATTTAATTTGGAAGTCAGAGTTCTTTGAAAATTGTAGAGACACGGCTAAAAGAAATCAACAGGCAGGAAACGGTTGGGATTTTGATATGTTAACTGGTTCAGGTAATTATGCAGACACTCAGGCCCAAATGCAATATGATCCTGGATTGTTCTCGCAAATCCAGGCTGCCGCTACAAAAGCCTGGAGAAAACTTCCCGTTAAAGGAGATCCAGGGGCCTCGCTCACAGCAGTTAAACAAGGACCCGATGAGCCATTTTCAGACTTTGTGCATAGACTTATGACCACGGCAGGTAGAATCTTTGGAAATGCAGAAACGGGTGTAGATTATGTTAAACAGTTAGCTTATGAAAACGCTAACCCCGCCTGCCAAGCGGCAATCAGACCTTATCGAAAGAAAACAGATTTAACAGGATACATTCGCCTTTGTTCAGATATTGGGCCCTCATATCAACAAGGCCTAGCAATGGCCGCCGCTTTTAGCGGCCAAACAGTAAGAGACTTCCTCATTAACAAAGGTAGAGATAAAGGGGGATGTTTTAGATGCGGTAAAAGGGGACACTTTGCAAAAGATTGCCATGAAAACCAAAATAAAAATCCAGAAGCAAAAATTCCAGGCCTTTGCCCAAGGTGTAAAAGAGGAAGGCACTGGGCAAACGAATGTAAATCTAAAACTGACAGTCAAGGAAATCCTTTATCCCCTAGGCAGGGAAACGGGATGAGGGGCCAGCCTCAGGCCCCGAAAAAAGCATATGGGGCAGTCAGCTTTGTTCCAGCCAGCAGCAGCAATCCATTTCAAAACTTAGTAGAGCAACCCCAGGAAGTGCAGGACTGGACCTCAGTTCCACCTCCCACACAGTACTAACACCTGAAATGGGACCACAAACCTTAAATACCGGAATATATGGACCTTTACCACCTAATACTTTTGGGCTGCTTTTGGGAAGAAGTAGTGTCACCATGAGAGGCTTACAAGTCCTCCCTGGAGTTATCGATAATGATTATGAAGGAGAAATTAAAATTATGGCCAGAGCTATTGATAGTATTATTACTGTCCCTCAAGGAGTTAGAATAGCTCAGTTAATCCTGCTACCTTTGGTCAAAACAAATAATAATATCCAACACTCTAATAGAAATATAAAAGGTTTCGGATCATCAGACATATATTGGGTGCAACCAATTACAAATCAAAAACCCTCTCTAACCTTATGGTTAGACGGGAAGGCATTCACTGGACTAATAGACACAGGGGCTGATGTAACTATCATTAAACAGGAAGATTGGCCCTCTCATTGGTCTACTACAGAGACTTTAACTCACTTGAGAGGAATTGGACAAAGCAGTAATCCTAAACAAAGTTCTAAGTACCTAACATGGACAGATAAAGAAAACAATTCAGGCCTTATTAAGCCATTTGTCATCCCTTACCTACCTGTTAACCTTTGGGGGCGAGATCTGCTCTCTCAAATGAAAATTATAATGTGTAGTCCAAATGATATAGTTACTGCACAAATGTTAACTCAAGGATACACCCCTGGCAAAGGTCTTGGAAAAGGAGAAAACGGTATTCCACAGCCTATACTGGTTTCAGGACAACTTGATAAAAAGGGGTTTGGAAATTTTTAGCTCAGGCCACTGACATACCTGCACCCCAAAGGTGCGCTGACCCCATTACTTGGAAGTCAGATGAGCCCGTTTGGGTTGATCAGTGGCCTTTACTCAATGATAAACTAAGTGCTGCCCAACAGTTAGTGCAGGAACAACTGATAGCAGGACATATTGCGGAAAGTAATTCTCCTTGGAATACACCTATTTTTGTTATTAAAAAGAAGTCTGGCAAATGGAGACTCTTACAAGATTTAAGAGCGGTAAATATCACTATGATCCTTATGGGTGCCTTACAACCAGGATTGCCTTCACCAGTTGCGATTCCTCAAAAATATTTTAAAATCATTATTGACCTTAAAGACTGCTTTTTTACAATTCCCCTTCACCCTGCTGACCAAAAAAGATTTGCCTTTAGTCTTCCATCTACAAATTTTAAACAACCAATGAAGCGCTATCAATGGAAAGTCTTACCTCAGGGTATGGCCAATAGTCCTACCTTGTGTCAAAAATATGTAGCTGCTGCTATAGAGCCAGTCAGAAAAACATGGACACAAATGTATATTATACATTATATGGATGATATTTTAATAGCAGGGGAAATTGGCGAACAAGTCTTACAGTGCTTTGCCCAACTCAAACAAGAGTTAACAGCAGTCGGACTACAAATAGCCCCAGAAAAGGTACAATTACAAGATCCATACACCTATCTTGGTTTTCAAATTAATGGACCTAAAATCATTAATCAAAAGGCTGTTATACGTCGTGATCATTTAAAAACTTTAAATGATTTCCAAAAATTACTGGGAGACATAAATTGGCTTCGGCCATACTTAAAACTCACTACAGGAGAGTTAAAACCTCTTTTCGATATATTAAAAGGAGACTCTAATCCAAAATCCCCCAGGTCCATTACTAAAGAAGCATTAATAGCACTCCAACAGGTGGAATATGCCATTGCAACACAATTTGTTACCAGTATTGATTATTCTCAGCCATTAATATTCATTATTTTTAACACAACAATAACCCCTACTGGCTTATTCTGGCAGAGCAATCCCATTATGTGGGTACACCTGCCCTCCTCCCCTAAAAAGGTTTTGTTGCCTTATTATGATGCCATAGCTGATCTAATTATCTTGGGAAGAGAAAACAGTAGAAAGTACTTTGGAATAGAACCCTCTACCATTATACAGCCCTACACTCAATCACACATCCATTGGCTGTTACAAAATACGGAAGCCTGGCCAATTGCTTGCGCTTCTTACACTGGCACCATTGACAACCATTACCCACCTAACAAACTCATTCAATTTTGCAAACTTCATGCATTTGTGTTTCCCCATATTACCAATAAAGAACCTCTCAATGACGCATTACTAATTTTCACTGATGGATCTTCCACAGGACTTGCCGCTTACACCTACAATAATGTAGTCGTTAAATTCCAGACCACTTATACATCAGCTCAGCTAGTCGAATTGCAAGCTATAATTGCAGCATTATCAGCTTTTCCTTGTCAGCCACTTAACATTTACACAGACAGTGCCTACCTGGCTCATTCAATACCCCTCTTAGAGACCGTGCCTCAAATTAAACATATTTCAGACACAGCTAACTTATTTTTACAATGTCAACAACTTATTCAAAAAAGGACTACTCCCTTTTTTCTTGGGCATATCAGAGCACATTCAGGATTACCGGGACCTTTAACACAAGGTAATGCAACAGCCGACATGGCAACAAAAACCATAGCCACAGTCACTACAGACAATTTACAACAAGCACAAAAAGCACATGCCTTACATCATTTAAACGCCCAAACCTTAAGACTCATGTTTAAACTTACTAGAGAACAAGCTCGACAAATAAACAATGCGCCAACTGCATAACGTATTTACCTGTTCCTCATTTAGGAATTAACCCCCAAGGACTCATCCCCAACGAAATTTGGCAAATGGACGTTACTTACCACTTAGAATTTGGTCGACTAAAATATATCCATGTATGCATAGACACCTATAGTGGATTCATTAGTGCAACTCTCCAAACAGGAGAGGCCACCAAACATGTCGTAGCTCATTTATTACACTGCTTTTCTATTTTAGGAATACCCAAACAAATTAAAACAGATAATGGCCCTGGTTATATAGCCAAAACCTTTTTACAATTCTGCAATACCCTACAAATTAAACATACCACAGGCATTCCCTACAATCCCCAAGGACAAGGTATAGTAGAAAGAGCCCATCTGTCATTAAAAACTGTTATCACAAAATTAAAAGGGGGGAGCTGGTACCCCGTGAAGGGTACCCCCAGAAACATACTCAATCATGCCCTGTTTATCCTTAATTTTTTAAATTTGGACAGTCATGGAAAATCTGCTGCCGACCGTTTCTGGCATCCTGAATCTCAAAAACAGTTCGCAATGGTAAAATGGAAAGATCCACTTGATAATTCATGGCATGGCCCCGATCCCGTTTTAATTTGGGGAAGAGGCTCAGTATGCATCTTCTCACAAAAGAATGATGCAGCCAGATGGCTGCCTGAAAGATTGGTAAGACAAATAAATCATAACCATTGTCAGTCCAGGGAAGATAAATCTCCCTGAGAAGTTTCTTCCTTTTTGTTTTTCAGGAAATGAAGCCTAACATGAGATTCCTTTGGAGAATAATCGCTCTATATAACATAGTGACAGTCTATGCAGGTTTTGGTGACCCTCGTAAAGCAAGAGGATTACTACGAAAACAATACGGCCAGCCTTGTGACTGCAGAGGGGGACAAATATCTGAACCTCCGTCAGACAGAATCACCCAGGTGACTTGCTCGGGCAAGACAGCGTACTTAATGCCAGACCAGTCGTGGAAATGTAAGTCTACCCCAAGAGACACCTCGCCTAATGGGCCGCTCCTAGAATGCCCTTGTAGCTCTTTCCAATCTTCTGTACATAGTTCCTGTTATACTTCCTATCAACAATGCAAATCAGGCAATAAAACATACTATACGGCCACGTTACTAAAAACACAAACTGGAAGTACCAATGACGTACAAGTATTAGGAACCACTAATAAACTTGTACAATCTTCTTGTAACGGCCAAAAAGGAAAGCCTGTTTGTTGGAGCACTACTGCTCCCATCCATATTTCTGATGGAGGAGGCCCATTAGATATTGCAAGAATTAAAACCGTCCAAAAAAAAATTAGAAAAGATTCATAAAGCTCTATATCCTGAACTTCAATATCACCCCTTAGCCCTGCCTGAGATTAGAGATAATTTTAGGCTCGATGCTCAAACTTTTGATATCCTCAATGCTACTTACAATTTACTTCAAATGTCCAATACAAGCCTAGCCCACGATTGTTGGCTTTGTCTTAAAATGGGCCCCCCTATTCCTCTAGCTATACCTAACTTTTTGTTGTCCTATGTCAATTACTCAAATGAATCCTTGGTAAATAATTCCTGTCCTATTATCTCTCCCCTCTTAGTTCAACCGATGACGTTTTCTAATTCCTTTTGCCTCTTTTCACCATCATATAATAGCACTAAAGAAATTGATCTAGGCTATGTTGTGTTTGACAACTGTACCTCCATAATCCATGCCACCGACCCTTTGTGTGCTGTAAATGGCTCGGTCTTCGTCTGTGGAAACAACATGGCATATACTTATCTACCTACAAATTGGACAGGGCTTTGTGTTCTGGCCACTCTTCTCCCCGACATTGATATCATTCCTGGAGATGAACCTATCCCCATCCCCGCTATTGAACATTTTATTTATAGACCGAAACGAGCCATACAATTTATTCCCTTATTGGCTGGACTAGGAATCACCACTGCTTTTACAACAGGAGCCACAGGCCTAGGGGTCTCACTAACCCAATATACTAAATTATCCAACCAATTAATTTCAGATGTACAGACCTTATCCAGTACTATACAAGATTTACAAGACCAAGTAGACTCATTAGCTGAAGTAGTTCTCCAAAATAGAAGAGGTCTAGATTTATTAACAGCAGAACAGGGAGGGATCTGTTTGGCTTTACAGGAAAAGTGCTGTTTTTACGCCAACAAATCCGGAATTGTCAGAGATAAGATAAAGACTTTACAAGAAGAACTAGAAAAGCGCAGAAAGGGCCTAGCCGCCAATCCATTGTGGACGGGACTCGATGGACTTCTCCCCTATCTCCTGCCATTTCTTGGTCCTTTACTTACTCTTCTACTCTTCCTCACTCTCGGGCCTATAATCCTTAATAAGCTTATGGCATTCGTCAGACAACAAATCGAGGCCTTCCAGGCCAAACCTATACAGGTCCATTATCATCGCCTTGAGATGACTGAAAATGGTGAGTCTTATTTACCTCAATAAGACCACCTCCCCTGTGTGCTGAACTGGACAGTCAATGACGGGTAAGAGGACACTATCTCCACCGGAGCCTAAGACAGGAGGGCCGCCTTTGCTGCTGCCTTATCCCATGACGGGCCTAGAAGGTGGGGATGAGTTGACCCAACCTAAGACAGGCGCAGTTCCCGGGGGGTCGTTTTCTTGTCATAAAACAATAAAAAGGGGGACCTGTCCGGAGCTGCGTGCCCCGGCCATAGCGAGTAATTATTGACGATTAGACGCCTGAGCTCTATTCATTTCCACCTCTCACCTCCTTCCCAGATTTGTCTTTTCCCTGTATTAAATACCTCGCACAAGATGGCGCTCTTCCTGCTTCTTCTTCACCCATCTTTCCCGCGGGGCGCGCGAAAATTGTTACTTCGTAGCAAAATTGTTACTTCCTAGCGCAGGCGCAACATGACCACCGACCGTTGAAACTGAAACCTGCCTGGCCGCGCCCTCTGAAATGAGATCATTTCCGCCTTGGCCCAACCCCTTCCTCTCCAAGTGTATATAAGGCACTGCATTACTGCCATTAAACGAGACTTGATCAGAGCACTGTCTTGTCTCCATTTCTCGTGTCTCTTGTTCCCCAAATTCCCACTCCCTCCTCCAGGGCCTGCTTCGACGATCCCGCGGGCCGGGATAAGGGAGAAATAATTAAATTGAGGTCTGAGATTATGACAAGAGTGCGCACTGAGTAAAAGAGAAGGAACGAGAAATTCTGAAACTGGTGAAAAATTCAGAGATTAACAGAGATAAAAGTCAGAAAGAATTAGAAAGAGAAAAACAAAAAACAAAAAAAAAAAGGAAAAATCAGGCCATATTTTGAAGTAAAAACGTTTTAAGGCTGGGTGTGGTGGTTCACATATGTAATCTCAGCACTTTGGAAGGGCAAGGTCAGCAGATCACTTGAGGTCAGGAGTTCGAGAACAGCCTGGCCAACATGGCAAAACTCGGTCTCTACTAGAAATACAATTGTCTGGGCATGGTAGTGCACACCTGTAATCCCAGCTACTGGGAGGCTGAGGCACCAGAAAAGCTTGAACCCAAGAGGCAGAGGTTGCAGTGAGCTGAGATCACATCACTGCACTGCAGCCTGGGTGACAGAGTAAGACTCTGTCTCAAAAATAAATAAGAAAAAAAGAAAGCTTTTTAAGAAGATGTTCAGTGTTATCAAATGGTACAACAAAGGGCTGGTCCGAAGGTAGTGAGTTATCTCAACTGATGTTCACAGTTATAGATCAAGTGCCTTGTTTTACTTTTTCCCCTCTTCTCACTACCGCATTTGACTAATTTTAAAAAACGGTACAGGCTGGGCACAGTGGCTCACGCCTGTAATCCCAGCACTTTGGGAGGCTGAGATGGGCAGATCACAAGGTCAGGAGATCGAGACCATCCTACCTAACATGGTGAAACCCTGTCTCTACTAAAAACATACACACACACACAAAATTAGCTGGGCGTGGTGGCGGGTGTCTGTAGTCCCAGCTACTGGGGAGGCTGAGGCAGGAGAATGGCGTGAACCTAGAAGGCGGAGCTTGCAGTGAGCCGAGATCTCACCACTGCACTCTAGCCTGGCGACACAGCAAGACTCCGTCTCAAACAAACAAACAAACAAACAACAAAAAAAAGTATATATATATATGCCTTTTACTTTTCTATTTTACATATGCCTTATGTTTTTATACATGCTTTTTATTTTATATATGTCATATATATATTTGCCTTTTAATTTTACCTGCTGTCATTTTACCAATGCAAGAATCAAGAAGAGTCAATGAAAGTGGGGAAGAATAGTTACACATTCTAAAAGTGGTCTGGGTTCAGCAATTATACTTTGGCTAGAGACTAGAACATGCTAGACTAAGTGGCTTGGAAAATCACCCTTAGACTCCTGTGATATTAACATGCTGTGTGACCCAGAATAATTAACTTCTCTATTCTGTTTCTCATGTTGTGAGGCTCTAATGAGAAAGTCAGGGACTGTATCTTATCTTTTGTATTTTTTCCCACCCTGCCCCATTTAGTGCCTAGAACAGGTTCTGCATGATTTGTGTGACTCAATAAATGTTACTGCCCAAAATCTTAACTGTGCAGTGTTCAGAAAGATTTGAACACAGACTGATTTTGTCCAGATCTCCCCACATCATTGTTGTCTGAGAAGGTCTTACAACTCTCCCTACAGGTTAGGCTCCTGGAGACAGAAATCAACATTGTTCACTCTAAACACACAGGTAAAAATACAATAAATATTATTATAAGTGCCACAAGTCATTTGAAAAAGAAATCCCATCTTCAGAGTTCTGGCAACAACCCCAGACCTTCATTTCTATTCCCACTTGAGTTTTTCCTAAGGATAGGCAAACATGCAGAGCCAAGGAGTAGACTGCCCAAAGGAATGTTGGTGCTGCACATACCTGTGTGAATGCGCCGGTGGTTCTTCAGGTTTCCAGCTGTAGTAAACTGCTTACCACAGCCAGACTCATGGCACATAAAGGGCTTCTCTCCATTGTGGGTCCTCATGTGTACCTTCAGCCTCTGCAGCACATAGAAGCTTTTCCCACAACCTTCTGCAGGACAGATGAAGGAGCGGTCATTTCTGCAAAAATAATCACATAAGCAAAAATATCTGAAAATACTCTTTGCTAGAGATGACAAGTCAAAGCCCCTATTGACTCTCAAGGCAAACAGTAAGTCCAAAAACTGGATATATCAGAATCAACTGAAGACTTCGTTAAAACTACAGCTGGGTGGTGGCTCACAGCCTGTAATCCCAGCTACTCTGGAGGCTGAGGCAGGAAGATTACTTGAGCCCAGGAGTTTGAGATCAGCTTGGGCAACACAGCGAGACCTTGTCTCAAAAAAATTTTGTTTTAATTAGCCAGGTGTGGTGGTGCAAGTCTGTAATCCCAGCTGAGGCTGAGGTAGGAAGATGACTTGAGCACAGGAGTTTGACACTGCAGGGAGCTATGATGGCGCCACTGTACTCCAGCCTGGGTGAGATCCTGTCTCTTTTAAAAAAAAAAAAAAAATCAAAAAAAAAACTACAGATGCCTAGCACCACCCCTTAAACTGATTTCATAGGTTCAAGGTAGGGGCCCATGCTTACTTGTTACTTGTAAGTTCTCAAAGGAAATATGTTTTATAATAAAATTTGAGAACTCTTAGTTTAAGGTCTTTAGGTCCCAAATGTCTTATTAAATATTTATCAAGAATGAGATAAATGAGACAATGCAAATCTTTCTATTAAAAAAAAAAAAGACATCTTAACCAGAAGTTAACCGGAGTCCCTACTTTCCTGTAATCTATCAACCTGAGGGACAAGCTCCTCTGGAAGAATCAACTTTTGCATCAACATATATCCAAATATGAGATCTCAGATTTGCTCACCGATGAGTCTTGAGGTGGTATTTAAAGTGAGCTGGCCATACAAATGTCCGGTCACAGCCTTCAACTGTACACTTGAGCTTCTTTTCCACTTGAGGAAGGGGCCCAGAATCTTTTGGTTGCCCATCACCAGAACCAAGGTGGACATTTTCTCCTGTAACAGAGTCACATATTTATAATCCAGGAAAGGATCCTACTCAGATACTTAGGCTCAAACAGTAAAGCTCCTATGTTTTCCTCCTAGAGATCATGAATCAGATATCTATCTTCATCTTCCTCAGTTCTCCGTGTACACACTTAACAGCAGAAACTGGGCCAGGCGTGGTGCTCACACCTATAATCCCAAGCACTTGGGAAGCCAAGCTGGGGGGACTGCTTGAGCCCAGGAGTTCCGAGACTAGCATGGGCAATGTGGTGAAACTGTATCTTTACAAAACACAAACAAACAAACAAAAATTAACCAGGTATGGTGGCACAGGCCTCTAGTTGAGGCTCCAAGGCTGAGGCAGGAAGATCACTTAAGCCTGGGAGGTTGATGCTATAGTCAGCCGTGACTGCACCACTGTACTCCAGCCTGGGTGACAGAGCAAGAATCTGTCAATAAATAAATAAATATAATAAAACAATAGAAATGCAAGTGTTCTACATATTTATTCCCTTACTCCAGGAAAAACTACCAAAAACTATCATGCTTTGTTTCACAAGACTAGGCCTCTTTGACAAATTTAAGAGATATCCAAAATGGTTTGCTATTAGAAATCTTAGAAAGCAGAATTAAACCCACTTTGCATTACAGTTTGGTGAGAAGCAGGGATAGCAACACTATCCCTGAGTAGTATGCTACAAAGATGACAAAGTTCTGAGTAGTTAAAAACACTGTATTTTGCTTGTGTCCAGGAGGCAGAGGCTGCAGTGAGCCGAGATTGCACCACTGCACTCCAGTCTGGGCAACAGAGTAAGACCCTGTTTCAAAAACAAACAAACAAAAAATCCCACTGTATTTTAAGGAGAAACAGTCATTCTGGTTTAGTGTGGGCTTTCTTTGACAGATAGCCATTTTTAGATTTCCATCTTCTGAAATGAATTTGGCCATTTCCTGTCATTCTGGAAACAAAGCAACACCTTCCAATTTCCTGTACCACCCTTCTTTAGTTATAAAATACTTAAGGAATACAAAATTTAAATTTCTAACCACATTTTAAAAAGTAAGAGAAAATATCTACTGCAGTTTTGTTCAACAGAATAAAGAGAGGTGAGAAGTACAAAGTGCCTCCCTTAAATGTAAACAAAATCAGTTAAAAATTTTTATATAAATTCCAGATTAGTAGGTGGTGGTCCTTTTCTTTCACTTTCTTCAAGAAATACTTGAACATCAATAGAGAAAAAAATTAATAGTCATTTAATTCTGCTATGAGCATATGCAGGCAGTGTATCTTTCCACTATATATACCTTAGCAATAAGATTTGTATCTCCAAATTTCCCCCTCAATAGCCAAAAGTAGAATATATATGTTGTACCTATCACAACCCCTAGAACCTAATGGCTAATCAAAGGCAGTTTCTGTCCCATCTATTAATCTTCTCCTTGCTATACTTTACCAAATACTAGTCATAAAGCTGATTGCTCCAACGTCAGAGCAGAACCTAGGATGCTTCCTGCTAGTTACTATTAACTTTTTCTTTAATATTGCCCCAAGAGTTTTAAAAATGTGCTTACCTGAAAAATATCTACACATATAGCACAAAAATACATATGCCATGAAGGAATCTTCCCACCAACCCCAGAACTCCAGCTAATTGATTTCTAATGAAAAGTCTGTTAAACATCATGCTTTTTTCTTTTAAATTTTTTTGTTTTTGTTTTTGAGACAGGGTCTCATTTTGTTGCCCAGGCTGGAATCCAGTGGCATGATCTCAGTTCACTGCAACCTCGACCTCCCCAGCTCGGGAGATCCTCCCACATCAGCCTCCCAAGTAGCTGGGACTAGAGTCAGGTGTGCACCACCACACCTGATTTTTTTTTTTTTTTTTTTTTTTTTTGTAGAGATGGGGTTTTGCCACGTTGCCCAGGCTGGTCTCCTGAGCTCCACAGATCCACCTGCCTCGGCCACCCAGTGTTGAGATTACAGGCGTGAACCACTGCATCGGCCAAAAACATCATGCTAATACAGTGATTCAAATCAGTGATAGTAGGGGCTTTCTGGATTCAGTTTTATAGATATAATAAGAATATATAAGAATATTAATATAATCATAAAATATGAAAAATGAATACATAGAATAAGGAAAGGCTAAGAAATTATTGAAACTCCTCCTGCTCAACAATGAAGATTATCAATATATGCTCAAAGAAATATAAGGCAAATTTTTCCCTAAAAAAAAAAAAAATCCCTCAGAAAAGAGTGCATTTGAGTTCTACCATGTTGGCCAGGCTGGTCTTGAACTCCTGACCTCCAGTGATCCGCCCACCTTGGCCTCCCAAAGTGCTGGGATTACAGGTGTGAGCCACTGCGCCCAGCTGCCATATGGTTTCTGTTACAACTACTCAGCTTTGCCATAGTAGCAGCCTTAGACAATTTGTAAGTAATGTGGATGCCTATGTTCTAAAACTTTAATTATAAAAACAGGTGCGGGACGGGCACGGTGGCTAACGCCTGTAATCCCAGCACTTTGGGAGGCCGAGGCGGGCGGATCATGAGATCATGAGATCGAGACCATCCTGGCTAACACAGTGAAACCCCGTCTTTACTAAAAATACAAAATATTAGCTGGGCGTGGTGGTGGGCACCTGCAGTCCCAGCTGCTCGGGAGGCTGAGGCAGGAGAATGGCATGAACCCGGGACGCAGAGCTTGCAGTGAGCCGAGATTGCGCCACTGCACTCCAGCCTGGGCGACAGAGCGAGACTCTGTCTCAAAAAAAAAAAAAAAAAAAAAAAAAAAACCAAAAAAACACCAGTGAGGATTTGGCCCAAAGGCCTTTGCTGACCTAATACACAACATCTTACGCAAACTTAAAATGTTTCTGTATTTCAAACAACTTAGATTGTAAATGAAGATAATATGCTCTGAAAATCTATGCTAGAGGACTCACAAACTGACTTCAGTGTTGACAATGACAAAGATATTTATGTTAAAAATGCACTAAAATATTGAATAAAATCACTTCATTACATGTTAGTGCAAGGGTGTCCAATATTTTGGCTTCCCTGAGCCAAAATTCTTCTTTCACTGAAAGAAGAAATGTCTTGGGCCACACATAAAATATACTAATACTGGCCAAGCGCGGTGGCTCACGCCTTAATCTCAGCACTTTGGGAGGCCAAGGCAGGCAGACCACGAGGTCAGGAGATTGAGACCATCCTGGCTAACATGGTGAAACCCTGTCTCTACTAAAAATACAAAAAAAATTAGCCAGGCATGATGGCAGGCACCTGTAGTCCCAGCTACTTGGGAGGCTGAGGCAGGAGAATGGCACGAATCCGGGAGGCGGAGATTGCAGTGAGCGGAGACTGCACCACTGCACTCCAGCCTGGGCAACAGAGCAAGACTCCGTCTCAAAAAAAAAAGAAAAAAAACAAAAACAAAAACTAATACTAACGACAGCTGGTGAGCTTTAAAAAAAAAACAACTCATAATGTTTTAAGAAAGTTTACAAATTTGTGTTGGGCTGCATTCAAAGGCATCCTGGGCCACACGTGGCCCACAGGCCATGAGTTGGACAAGCTTGTGTTAGTGGGTAAAAGCAATATAGATATATTTCATATGATTCAAATGTTTATGTGGGAGCAGACGCAGTGGCTCACATCTGTAATCCCAGCACTGTGGGAGGCCGAGGCAGGCAGATCACCTTGGGTCAGGAATTTGAGACCAGCCATGGCCAACATGGTGAAACCCCGTGTCTACTGAAAATACAAAAATTAGCTGGGCATGGTGGCATGCACATGTAGTCCCAGCTACTCGGGAGGCTGAGGCAGAGAATCACTTGAGCCCAGGAGGTGGAGTTTGCAGTGAGCACTACAGTGAGCAGATTGCACTGCTGCACTCCAGCCTGGGCGACAGAGAGAGACTCGGTCTCAAAAAAATAAATAAATAAATAAAATGAGTATGTATAACCAAGATCATAAAGTTTCCAAATAGCAACCTATAATGTTAATTTTATCTACATGCCTAAAGGTTTACATAACTAAATTAGGGGAAAAAAAAAAAAGGCTTTTAGGGAATTACCTTGTTGGAAAACAAAAGACTGTCTTATATTTGGGGTGATTTGTTTTTTGGGGAGACCGAGTTTCGCTCCTGTTGCCCAGGCTGGAGTGCAGCGCTGCGATCTCAACTCACTGTAATCTCCGCTTCCCGGGTTCAAGCAATTCTCCTGTCTCAGCCTTCCTAAGTAGCTGGGATTACAGGCATGCGCCACCATGCCCAGCTAATTTTGTATTTTTAGTAGAGACAGGGTTTCTCAACATGGGTCAGCCTGGTCTCAAACTCCTGACCTCAGATGATCCGCCCACCTCAGCCTCCCAAAGTGCTGGGATTACAGGCGTAAGCCACCATGTCCAGCCTATTTGGGGTGATTTTATATTCAGGCACACAAGGTAGTTTTTAAGATAGTAAGGCAACATATTTTGAGAGTAAGAAAAACATCCACACAATGCTTTGCTGATGCTAACATTTCCCAGATAGAATGTTACGTAATCTCCATAACAAGTCAATCAGGTAAGCTGCCTGATCTCCATGTTCAGATCATAAGAAAATTGAAGCTAAGGGAGGTTAAACTGCCCAAGGCAGGGAACTAATAAATGATGATCCCAGGCCTGGATCCCAAGCCCCCAGATTCTAAATTGCAAGCTCCCCTCCCTACACCGCTTCTCATTGGCAAATATGGCACTATTTCTTCAATGTAAGAGGAAATGCTGAAGGTTTCAGCATCCAGAGATTGGCACATACATCTCAGGAAGAATCTGAACTTTAAGGGTCCTACCAAAATGGTAAAATGAACCATTCTAAGTAGCACTATGGTAGTCATAAACAGAACTAAGTATTTTGAAAACGAACAGAGGTTTAGAGTTTGGCTGAGCATGGTTGCTC
Source organism: Chlorocebus sabaeus (assembly GCF_047675955.1). Classification (NCBI taxonomy): domain Eukaryota; kingdom Metazoa; phylum Chordata; class Mammalia; order Primates; family Cercopithecidae; genus Chlorocebus; species Chlorocebus sabaeus. The sequence goes on along the minus strand of NC_132927.1, from coordinate 50,236,376 downwards.
ACACCTATAATCCCAGCACTTAGGGAGCCAGAGGGAGGAGGAGAACCTGAGTCCAGGAGTTTGAGACCTGCCTGGGCAACAGAGCAAAACCCCATTCTCCACAAAAAGGGAAAAAACAGAAGTCAAAAAAAAAAATTCAATGTTTCCAAATATTCATAGGGAACTCTAGTTCTCTATTAGAAACTTTAACTTTTATTTTCATTTGAATGCTAATCAAAAAATAATAATAAGCATATACTAAATAATCTGCATAAACTCCAAACAGCTGTGTACTAAGTGCTTAAGCTTAGTTTGTGATAATGATACATTAAACCATGTAGTATTGAGTTGTCACATGTTAATGAGAAAACACAGAGGCAGACATAAAAAAGAATTGATGACATGCTACATAAGCAAAGATTCTGCAGTGGTCCAAATAGAGCCGTGGTTCTCAAGCTTTAACATGTATCAGAACCAAGTTTTTGACTCAGTAGGTCTAGCATGGGCCTGAGAGTTTGCATTTCTCAGTTCCCATGTGACATCAATGAACCAGTGACAATGCTTTGAAAATTACTAGAACAGAGAAAAGTGGCACAGAGTAATTAGTACAAGCATGCTGAACTGAAAAAGAAAAAGCATTAAAACCATCATAGCTAATTGTTAAACTGCCAGGAGCAGCAATTCAGTTTCAGCAAAACATAATCCTCTGCCACAATGACTTGATGTTATTTTTATTTTCATGGGTTTGGTAGTTTTATTCCTATTAACTGATAAAACTGTTTTGATTTCATGAGAGTGTAAGAGCTCTAAGTATATGAAGTTTACACAGAATTTATGTTTTTGCATATTTAAGAGACATTACAATAAAAACAATTCAAACCCCAGAATGTATATTATTTTTTCTTTAAAAGGGGCTCTGTACATTTTTAAAGTTGAGAATTCAGAATACTAGTTGGTTTTGGACACAAATCTAGTATGGCCAAGTTATTTTACAGAAAATAAAATTTACACAATTTATAGATTTCTAGCCTTCTGCTCTCATCAATAAAATAACTTGAATTATATACAACTCAAACCAGCCACTGCATTACCAAAATCTCTTTGCACAGAATAGTGGCAAGGAAAATGCCAACAGGCCTCACCATTGCTGCTGGTTTTTGCATTCTTTGCCAGTTGTGCACGAGTAGCAGCAATCAAACTGTCGTGGGCCAACTCTTGAACCCGGAGGAACCATGGAATGCTACTGTCTGTGCTCTCACTGGAGAGGAAATCATTCCCTGAATCTTCTGCCTCATCTTGTACAAACACTAAGTGCTCAGCTGAAGAGCCCAGACCTGGAAGAAACAAAATATATGAAAAGTTAGCAACCAAGCAAGCCTTTTATTTGCCCTGGCTCAGAAACTCTCCCCTCCTTTTTTTTTTTTGAGACGGAGTCTCGCTCTGTCACCTAGGCTGGAGTGCAGTGGCACGATTTCGGCTTACCACAACCTCTGCTTCCCACGTTCAAGCGATTCTCCTGCCTCAGCCTCCTGAGTAGCTGGGATTACAGGCATGCGCCACCATGCCCAGCTAATTTTTGTATTTTTAGTAGAGACAGGGTTTCACCACGTGGGTCAGGCTGGTCGTGAACTCCTGACCTTGTAATCCGCCCACCTCGGCCTCCCAAAGTACTGGGATTACAGGCGTGAGCCACTGCGCCTGGCCCAGAAACTCTCCATGTCCTAAATAAGCTATTCCTGACCTTCGCCTTTTACCTCAAACTTCTCATTGAAAAGTAGGCTATCACCTTTCTACCTTTAGTCTACAGGCTTGTCGTTACCTTGCCTCCTCTAATTTCAGAGGCAAAGCTGTCTTTCTTGGTCAACCAGACTAACCCCCATCTACAGTATTTCATTCTCATTCTTCAATTATCCCCTCATATATACTTCTGTTATCTCCTCTCTCCCATCTGCAACCAGTTTCCTATCGGCCAGCATTTCCTTAGAGTCTTTAAATATGTCCTAACTCAAGTCTCTCACCCTTATTTTTTAAAAGAAGTAGAAAACCCCAAGTACTTCTCCAGCTATTACCTTCTTCCCTGTTCCTTTAAAGTCAAGTTTCTTGAACAAGTGTACCTTCTAACTTGCGTATCTACTGTCTTACCTCCCATCCACTCCCCATCTCTTTAACCCTGGCCTCTACCTTAGCTACCACAGTAACAACTGCTCTTGCTAGGGTCACCAGACACACACTTCTCACTAATAAGCCCATCATGTAGCATTTGGCATGATTTAGTGTATTTTCTGCCTTAAAACTTCTTCCTCCCTTGGCTTCCCCGCTACCAATCTCTCCAGTTCTCTTCATCCCCTTCCAGCTGCTCCTTCCTGTTCTGTTGTCCTCTTAAATGTTTTTTCCCAGGGTCCCAGACTTGCCTTCTTTTCTGTTTATGCTTCAGACTTCTCTTGAATCAAAGAATCCACACTCATTGTTTCATACATTTCCTGAATGCTGATAAGCACCAAAACAGACCTTTCTAGAACTCTGGATTCCTGTTTCTAACTCTCTAAAGGACCTGTCCTCCTGAATGTACCTTCAAAATCTCAACATAAATAGGCATAAATTGGAATTAATCATCCTCCCCCAAGCCTTGCTCTTCCTGTTCGATCTCAGTAAGTGGCACTACATAATTTCCCAAACAAGATGGGTCATACTAGAGTCCTCCCTCTCCCTCTACATATTCAAATGGTCACCAGACACAGCAATTCTCCAAAATAATAAAATAATAAAGCTTCTTTCTAAGTATGACTAAGTAAAATATGCCCCACCCCTAATTTCTTTCTTAGGCATTTGCAGAACTCAAGAAAAGGAAAGAATACCTGCTCTTGTTAGGTTAAGAAGAATAAAAGAAGTGCTATCACTTGGCTGTAGATCTTGCAACAAGCTAGAAGACTCTGAAGTGGACAAAAACTCCGGGGATTTCTGTACAGTCTGAGCTCTCGTCTCCTCTCCGTCTGGACCTACATTCACCCGAAGGCTTCTCAAAACAGCTGAGGAAGGGACTTCCTTGGAGGAGTTAGAATGATTTGTAGTATCATCTAGTAAAGGGAAAATATCACAGCTTTATGTAACACCTATCTCCAGGGGCTCACCATTTTGATACACAGCACCCAACATCTCTTGGAAGCTAACATCCTTATAGGAGCAGACAGCATTCTCATTATACAAATAAAAACTCTGTCTCACAGAAGAACAGAGAGATGGCTTTATGTTCTAAAGGCAGTCAGCCAAAATGTGAGGAACAGAATTCTCTGTCACTTGGCAGTAATGGTTGGTGAATAACCAACCATTCACATTTGGACCATGGAATTTAGTCCTTTTTGAAGCCAGAAATCAGTACTTTTTCCTTGAAAAATATAGCTATGCAATGAATACTAACTCAAGAATAGGATCTACATTTTATTTCTCTTGTAGAGAGCTCCCTCTCCTTAACTTTTATATTAGGTTGGTGCAAAAGCTATTGCAGTTTTTGCCATTACCTTTTTACCTCTGGTTGTATCTCAGGCTGTGGTATTTTTTTCTATGCCACCACGCCTGGCTAACTTTTGTATTTTTAGTAGAGACAGTGTTTCACCAGCCAGGCTGGTCTCAAACTCCTGACCTCAAGTGATCCACCTGCCTCGGCCTCCCAAAGTGCTGGGATTATAGGCGTCAGCCACCATGCCCAGCCTGTAATATTGTGTTTTATGAGCTGGGAGGCAAGTATTTGGATTTTCATTTACTTTTATCTATACTTGTTTGTATGTCTCAAATACTTTAAATCAAAATTAAAACTAAAGGAAATGTGGAAAAGAAGGTGAATACATTTTTTTTTTTTTTTTTTTTTTTTTTTTTTTTGAGACGGAGTCTGGCTCTGTCACCCAGGCTGGAGTGCAGTGGCCGGATCTCTGCTCACCGCAAGCTCCTCCTCCCGGGTTTACGCCATTCTCCTGCCTCAGCCTCCGGAGTAGCTGGGACTACAGGCGCCCGCCACCTCGCCCGGCTAGTTTTTTTTTGTACTTTTTAGTAGAGACGGGGTTTCACCGTGTTAGCCAGGATGGTCTCGATCTCCTGACCTCATGATCCGCCCGTCTCGGCCTCCCAAAGTGCTGGGATTACAGGCTTGAGCCACCGCGCCCGGCCGGTGAATACATTTTTTAAAAATCCATTCATTAGTTGATGAACACAAAACTAATTCCTTATCTTGGTTATTATGAATAATGCTTCAATTAACATGTAAGTATAGATATCTTTGACTTACTGATTTCAATTCCTTTAGATATATACCTACAAGTTAGATTGCTGGGTCATATGATAGCTCCATTTTTAGTTTTCTGAGGAACTTCCATACAATTTCCATAATGGCTATACTAACTTACATTCCCACCAACAGTGTACAAAGGTTACCCTTTCTCCAGATCCTTGCCAACACTTGTTATCTTCCATCTTTATAACAGTCATTCTAAGGGGAGATGGACACTCTGTTGTTTTCATTTCCTTAATTATTGTTTGTGTGTGTGTGTATATACATATATATACATTTTTTAAATTTATTATTACTATTTCTTTTAAGGTGTTGCTCTATCCACCCAGGATGGAGTGCAGTGTTACAAAAACAGCTTACTGCAGCCTCAAACTCCTGAGCTCTACTGATCTTCCCACCTCAGCTGGGACTACAGGTGCACACCACCATGCCCAGCTAATTTTTAATTTTTTGTAGAGACGAGGTCTCGCCATGTTGCCCAGGCTAGTCTCAATCTCCTGGACTCAAGCAATCTTCCTGCCTCAGCCTCCCAAAGTGCTGGGATTACAGGCATGAGCCACCACACCTGGCCTGTCTTCAACTTTTCTAACTGGTTCTTTCCTCTTAGCATAAAGCAACCCTCAAATACCTCAGATCTTAACACAAACAAAAAATTTCCCTCTATCTCATCACCTTCTTGTTTTCCTTCTCGTACCAGGAGAGTCTTTAGAAAGTATGTATTGATAGGCCTGATGCAGTGGCTCACACTTGTAATCCCAGCACTTTGGGAGGCCAAGGTGGACTGATCACTTGAGGTCAGGAGTTCAAGACCAGCCTGGCCAACGTGGTGAAACCCTGTTTCTACTTAAAATGCAAAAATTAGCTAGGCATAGTGGCACGCACCTGTAATCCCAGCTACTTAGGAGGCTGAGGCAGGAGACTAGCTTGAACCCGGGAGGGGAGGCAGAGGTTGCAGTGAGCCGAGATCGCACCACTGCACTCCAGTCTGAGCGACAGAGTGACACTCTGTCTCAAAAAAAAAAAGCTTGTACACTCAAGTCACTGCAGCCTGACTTTCCATCCTCTTCTCTCCATGGAACAGGTTCTGCCAAAGTCAACAATGGTGTCCTTTTAGTCCCTATTTCACTGGGCCTGTCAGTAGCATTTGATACAATGATTTCCCCTGTGTTTCATGCCTCCACTCTGCTGATGTTCATCCAACTATTTTAGTCTTCGCTTCTTCCCTCCTTTACAAGTTATCCTGCCCTACCCTGTACCTTAAATAAATAGTTCCATAGTTTTGCATTGACCTTTTTTCCCCCCTCTCACACTCTCTGGGTGATCATATCCATTCCTATGGCTTAAACTACCAAAGCACTAATGATTTCATGGTTGCTTTTTCTCCATGACTCCTAATTTTTACTGTTTCCACCAGTCAGTTATTAAGTGATATATTAATTCCACCAGTAACATAGAGTAGGCTAAGCTCTTAAGACTTCTTTATCCTATCTCTAGTGATCTTAATTTTTACCTGGTAACATTAGCCGACTGCATTCTGAGGCTTCAGTCACGGGAAGGAGGGACAAACAAGTAATATCTTTAGCTTCTGATTCTACAAGCCCCTGTCCCAATGGGATGGATGTATTCTGAACAAACTGTACCAGGAGCTAGGGGGAAAAAAGACAACACTGAGAAATACAAGTTGTTAGAAATGTATCTAAACCTCCGAATTTACCAAAAGATAATATTAAGACTGTTCACTAGTCTCATCCATATTCAAAGAAAAACTAAACACCATAATATCTAAAGTTATTTTATCAAGTTCTCTGTTCTAGAGAACAGCTGATTTATATAAAGTCATGTGCTGTATAACGACATTTCAGTTAACAGACCACATACAGGATTATGGTCCCGTAAGATTGCAATACCCTATTTTTACTGTACTTTTTCCACATTTAGATATGTTTAGATACACAATGTTTACCACTATGCTTCAACTGCCTACAGTATTCAGTACAGTAACATGCTGTATAGGTTTGCAGCTTAGGGGCAATAGGGTATACCATACAGCCTAGGAATGTAGCAGGCTAAACCATCCAGGTCTGTGAAAGTATACTCTACCATGTTCGCATAATAATGAAGTCAACTAATGTCATATTTCTCAGAATGTATCTCTATCGTTAAGTGACACTTCACTGTAATTAAGTTAACCTCTGCCACCTTCTGTCAAACAGAGAAATGATAAAAATAATTACATTTTAAAATGATGGCTTAAAATCAACTGCATCATATTGATTACATTTTACAAAGCAATTTTCTGTGTACTGGCTCATTTAATTATCACATTAACCCAGTAAGATTTAAAATGTATTTTTTTTTTTTGGAGACAGAGTCTCGCTCTGTCACCCAGGCTGGAGTGCAGTGGCACAATCTCGGCTAACCGCAAGCTCTGCCTCGTGGGATCACGCCATTCTCCTGCCTCAGCCTCTCAAGTAGCTGGGACTACAGGTGCCCGCCACCAGGCCCTGCTAATTTTTTTTTGTATTTTTAGTAGAGACGGGATTTCACTGTGTTAGCCAGGATGGTCTCAATCTCCTGACCTCGTGATCCGCCTGCCTCAGCCTCCCAAAGTGATGGGATTACAGGCGTGAGCCACCATGCCCGGCCTTAAGGTGTATTTTACAGCTGAGGAATCAAATTGAAACATTAAGTGACTTGTCTAAGGTCACATGACTAGTTAGGAGCAATGCCAATCCTTAAATTTAAGTAATCTGGTTCCAAATTCAGTGTCCATTCTGCAACACAGATGTGCTAAATTTAAAGTAAGAAAAGTGAACAACAAAAAATGTTTAAATCCCCTAATCACATTTAGAAAGAAAATACTTACATATACAAAATAAACAAAAGAAGAATTTGTAGTACTAAATATTTATATATGTATACACCTATATACATCGCATGTATCTCATATTTATGTAAGTACATATTTATACATAAACATATTTTTATTTACAACATTTTATTACATAATTATCTAAATGTATAATGATTTTACATATACTGAAAAACATATACAGCTTATAAAACCTAAAATATTTATTATCTGGCTCATTGAATAAAAAGTTTGCTGACCCCTAAACTAAAGATAAACTTTGAAATATAGCCCGCCAAAAGAAAAGGAAACAAGCTGACTGGGCTCACCTCTGGTTTGGATTCTAACTCATCTGATAACATTGATTCAGCTTCCAAAACCTGTAGCTATTCAGGGGACAAGTTCAAATTGAATTCAGAGCCAATGATACCTTCCTGTTATGTTCATATTCCTCTAGGAAATACTATGCTCTTCCTGTAAGATGTTGTACTAGGTGGGTAATCAATTTAACCTAGAATAGGGTAAAAAACAGAGAAGGGGCATTAAGAGCAGTGGGAAAACACAGGTACATAAAGACACTTCTTCACATATCCAAAAAAAATCACAAGCAAGCAAATAAAGAATTCAAACCAAAACACTTGTTTTAAAATACAACAAGCTCAACAGGCATCAAAACCCATAAAAATACTATGCTTTGATGCAGTATTTCAACCTTTAATAATCTAAGAAACTATCTTAAATATGGATAGAGCTATGTCCAAAGATGTCCATCTTAAATAATAAACAACTGGAAGCAATGTATATACATACACCACACACACACCCCAATTAGGGAATGATTGATTAAATATGGCACTGTCACTTCAAAATATGCTATCAAGGGTTGGGCATGGTGGCTTACACCTGTAATCCCAGCATTTTGATAGGCTGAAGTAGGTGGATCACTTGAGGTCAATAGTTCAAGACCAGCCTGGCCAACAGTGAAACCCTCTCTATTAAAAATACAAAAATTAGCCAAGCATGGTCGCAGGCACCCGTAATCCCAGCTACTTGGGAGACTGACACAGGAGAATCCCTTGAAGCCAGAAGGTGGAGGTTGCAGTGAGCCAAGGTCGGACCACTGCACTCCAGCCTGGGCAACAGAGTGGGACTTCATCTCAAAAAACAAACCAACAAACAAATGCTATGAAGACTATGCAGCAACAGATGACTGACATGTTAAATTATAAAAATAAAATACAAAATTATATACTTGCTATTATTAAAACTAGTTATAATAAGCATCAGAAAAAGTAAAAGGAGATTCATACAGCTATGAAAGTAGCCATACTGTGTGGTAGGCTGGTGTGACTTAATTTTCTTTTCTCAGTTGTCCAATTTTTCTAAAAGGCAACCATATCGTTTTGATAATTTAAAAAATTACATTAAAGAAAGAGTAAAAATTTGAAGAGTGTTTCCCAAAGGTAGTACTCTCAGGACCCTGATGCGGCTGTTCTCTCCCTATAATTTATTTAGTTAATTAATTTATTTATTTAGAGATGGAGTTTTGCTCTTGTTGCCCAGGCTGGAGTGCAATGGCACGATCTCAGCTCACCGTAACCTCTGCCTTCCAGGTTCAGGCAATTCTCCTGCCTCAGCCTCCCAGAGTAGCTGGGATTACAGGCATGCACCACCACACCTGGCTAATTTTATATTTTTAGTAGAGACAGGGTTTCTCCATGTTCGTCAGGCTGGTCTCGAACTCCCGACCTTAGGTGATCCGCCTGTCCTGGCCTCCCAGAGTGCTGAGATTACAGGCATGAGCCACCAGGCCCGGCCATTCCCTGGAATTTAAATTCTTACTTTCTAATAGTTTAGTTTCTTTTCATGATTTTGGAATGTTAGTCCATTTTATTTGGTACAATTGTTGCTAAAATTGGGAGCACTATTACAAATAATCATACAGGGTAAAATGTATCCAGGATGGGTATATTTTCAATCAATGGGTACTTTAAGTTTCCAATTAATACCAGGTAGTGTGGAAAGGTAGAACAAGACAGACTTAACAAAGAGGGCACTTAGGCTGGGCGCGGTGGCTCATGTCTGTAATCCCAGCACCGAGGCAGGTGGGTCACCTGAGGTCAGGAGTTCAAGATTAGCCTGACAATATGGTGAAACCCCGTCTCTACCCAAAATATAAAAATTAGCCGGGCATGTGGCAGGTGCCTGTAATCCCAGCTACTTCGGAGGATGAGGCAGGAGAATCACCTGAACCCTGGAGACGGAGGATGCAGTAAGCTGAGACTGCATCACTGTACTCCAGCCTGGGCGACAGAACAAGACTCCATCTTAAAAAAAAAAAAAAGTACCTGAATAAATTTTTTTTTTTTTTTTGTCCTGTTGGTTTCTCCCTCTCTCTTTCTAGCTGCCTGAAATCCTCCTTTTTCATTGTAAAAAAGTAACAATTTAGGCCAGGGCCAGTGGCTCACGCCTGTAATCCCAGCATTTTGGGAGGCCGAGGTGGTCGGATCACAAGGTCAGGAAATTGAGACCATCCTGGCCAACATGGTGGAACCCGTCTGGACTAAAATACAAAAAATTAGCCGGTGTGGTGGCACGTGCCTGCAGTCCCAGCTACTCAGGAGGCTGAGGTGGGGGAATCGCTTGGACCCGGGAGGCAGAGGCTGCAGCGAGCAGTGATCGCTCCACTGTACTCTAGCCTGGGCGACAGAGCAAGACTCTGTGTCAAAAAAAAAAAAGTAACCATTTACAAGATATAAATGGAAATGCTCCTTCCAAGTTTCCCACATAAAGTATCATAAATCCCTGACTTTTCTTTCACACATTTTTCTTATTCAAGCTCTGCAACAGCTTCATATGTTTACCCATCCCTCTATTTAGAGAGGAAGGAACCAAGGCTCAGTATTAAGTAATTAAGTAATATACTTAATTACCAAGTTATTAAGTTGCAAAGCCAGGACTCCCACCCACAGGGGAAGTACACAGGAATCATTAGCCTGAATAGTGATTACATCTCTCTAGGTTTGATCCTGAATCTCCATGGCTTAAGAATTCCTTTTCTCAGCCTAGGCAACACAGTGAGACCCTATTTCTCTCTCTCTCTTTTTTTTTTTTTTTTTTTTTTTTTTTTGAGACAGAGTCTGGCTCTGTCGCTCAGGCTGGAGTGGAGTGGTGCAGTCTCGGCCAGTGAGACCCTATTTCTACAAAAAAAAAACACTTTTTTTCAATTAGCTTCACATGGTGGCACATGCCTGTGGTCCTAGCTACTAGGGAGGCTGAGTAGGAGGATCGCTTTAGCCCAGGAGATCGAGGCTGCACTAAGCAGTGATCATGCCACTGCACTACAGCCTGGGTAACGAATGGAGGTTGTATCAAAAAAAACAAGAATTCCTCTTCCCCAATTCCAGCTTAACAAGCCAAGAAATTATCAGATGTTTGTTGTTTAAGTCATCTTTAAGGTTCCTCCAACTTTGAGATTCCAGGATTGTAAAATCGCTGAGGAACCAGACAACTATTTACTGTCCTTTATATGTTATCTATGACATCTTTTTATTTCAGTGTTTTCACTTCAATAATCTTTAAAAATTAACACGAGCATTTTCTCAAGCACTGGGTATTCATATTATAACTAAGTACTACCATACAATTTTGGTGTCCAAGTTTATGATTTGTATGTGTGCAGTATGAATAAAATAGAAAATAGCAGAATGCATTAAGATATGCAACTGAATCAAAAGAATCTGTACTAGAGCACTCAGTATCTTTTTTTTTTTTTTGAGATGGAGTCTCACTCTGTCGCCCAGGTTGGAGTGCAGTGGCCAGATCTCAGCTCACTGCAAGCTCCGCCTCCCGGGTTTACACCATTCTCCTGCCTCAGCCTCCCGAGTACCTGGGACTACAGGTGCCCGCTACTTCGCCCGGCTAGATTTTTGTATTTTTTAGTAGAGACGGGGTTTCACCGGGTTAGCCAGGATGGTCTCGATCTCCTGACCTCGTGATCCGCCTGTCTCGGCCTCCCAAAGTGCTGGGATTACAGGCTTGAGCCACCGCGCCCAGCCAGCACTCAGTATCTTATCAAGTGTACTGTGGGGATCTCATCTTTAACAGAGCAACGTACTAATTAGCTACAGGTGTAACAGCAAATACGCAATTAAACATTCCTATTCCCAATTCCTTACTCAACAGATTTCCAAAACTGCAATGTAAATCTTTTTTAAAAATTAGTTTCATTAAGATATTGTTCACATACATACAATTGACTCATTTAAAGAGTACAATTAAAATGTCTTTAGTTTATTCAGAGTTGTACAAGCACAATCAATTTTACAACATTTCATCACCTCACAAGGAAACCCTGTGCCCATTAACAGTCACTTCCGACTTCTAATGTGTTTATTATGAGCTTAAAGGGCTTCCATACAAGCTTCCCAGTAAGCAACTGGTAGGTACTAAATATTTGTATAATGAATGAATGACACTACAAATGATACCCACATTTTTCTCTAGTCATCTCTGCTGAACTCCAAACCTTCATTTCTAACTGCTTGCTAGGTATCTCCACATGTATGTACATCCAACAGCATCTCAAACCTAACAATGTCCAAAATCCAGATTATTATCTTCCTTACCAAACCTGTTCTTCTTGTATTATCTATTTCAATGATCGCCCAATCTTCCTCCCACTCAGCTGCAAATTCTAGGTCTTTAAATCTCTTTCTGCATTTTTAAATAATTCCCGTGATTCTCTGTTCCCAGAATGTTCTCTGTTCCCTACTGTAAAGCCCTGTTTACGTCTCTCAGTACCTTTTTTTTTTATTATTATTTTTTTTTGAGACGGAGTCTCTCTGTCGCCCAGGCTGGAGTGCAGTGGCCGGATCTCAGCTCACTGCAAGCTCCGCCTCCCGGGTTTACGCCATTCTCCTGCCTCAGCCTCCCGAGTAGCTGGGACTACAGGCGCCCACCACCATGCCCGGCTAGTCTTTTTGTATTTTTTAGTAGAGACGGGGTTTCACCGTGTTAGCCAGGATGGTCTCAATCTCCTGACCTCGTGATCCGCCTGTCTCGGCCTCCCAAAGTGCTGGGATTACAGGCTTGAGCCACCGCGCCCGGCCCAACTTTCTACTATACTACTAAAACAGTCTTCTAACTGGTCATCCCGCCTTTAAAATTCCTCTTTCCAATGCATCCTTTAGGCAGCCATTCAAGTTACCTTTCCAAAACAAAGAAATGCTTATGTCACTTCTATTCAAAGTTCAGTGCCTCGGAATAATTGTCATAACCCTAAGGGTAAACCCTTTCGTTTATACAGAAAAACTCCCCAGAGCTAGAGATTCAGCAACTTGCCAAAAATTAGACATCTACTTAGATGCAAAACGTAAAAAACTAGTACTTAAAACTTCTGACTGCTACTTTAGTTGTCTTTTACTCTGCACCACACTAAGAAAAAAACAAGTGCAATTTCTCACCCCCTAACAAAATGCCCGACTTTATTTCCAAATGTTTCTTTTATTTACCGCAAAGATGCTGCGTTGACCTTCGTGCCAACCTAAGTACTAATTCTTAAGTCCCAACTTAATATTTAACTTCCAAATGGTGCCTAAATGCATTTCTGAGCCTCATGAGCAAGTGGGATAAACTTTAGTAAATTGGATTATCTTGAGAAACTTCAGAAAATAAATTCGACACGAAATGTATAAAGGCCGTAAACACAATTCATACACTTTCCCCTACCCACCTAACTGACAGGTAAAGGTGAAACGGGCGACCCAGCCCAGTCGAGTAGGCAGCTGTCCCTTTTCCAGACGCAGAAAGTAAGTGGTATGAAAGGAGAGGGTAGCTATGGACCGAAACATTCAGGGCAAGGCCTCCTGGCATCCTCTACCCCACACCATAAAGGCCTTAGTAATAAGGCCCCAAGGTCCGTGGGCAGGCCCCGGCTGCGGGTGCAGTCCAAGAGCCCCCGCCCTGGGGACTCGCTGACTCCGGCTTTCTCAGGACAGGCTGTTCCTATATCCCTGCCCCCAAAACCAAGCAAAGGAGCAGGAATATCGCCCCTAAAAACCCGCGAGGGGAAGGGCCAAAGCCGCAGGGCTTCAGACTGGCCGCTCCCAGGCCCGCCAGATCCTGGAGGGATGCCCAAGGAGGGCGGTTTCCTCTCTCGGGGTGAACTCGGCCCCAGGCCCCAGGCCCCAAGTAGCCGGTACTGGCCCCCGCCCTCTGGGTTACTACCTAGCCGAGCAGGTGTGGCCAGGCCCACCTCGGAGCTCACCTTCCAGTTCCGGGCAGCCGGCCGGCCGTCTCTCGGTCCCGAATTCCGTCCACACACAGCGTCTTCCGGCTCCCGCCGGAAGCAGCTCGAGCGCGGGACAGGAAGTTTGGCCGACCCCCCACGCACACACCCACTCGCTCGCCTGAGGGCTGGGTGGCTGCAGCGCCGCTCGGGACCCAGACGACCAGGCTGCTGGCGGGGCTGCCCAGGCCCGCGACGCAGGGCTCCGCCCCGGACAGGAGGAGCCGCAGCCTCCCTGCTCCCACTCACTCACTCTCGGCCTTCGGGACTCCTAGGTCCGCGAAGCCCGAAAAAACAGGTCAGCTAATTCGTTGACGTCACTGCCACCCCGCAGGAGGGAGTAGTTTTTCCCATCAGTGGAGGCGTTGCAATGGAGGCAAACGAGAAAGAAAGGATCACTGCTTAAACATTTATCAGAGGTCTCCATGGAGAGGACCTGGAAGTTTCACCGCCTGAGAAAGGAACTTGCAGAATCAAGTTTTGCATTACATACGGGACGGGGTATGCAGTGAGTCTGGGTTCGGTGTTGTAATTAGGATGTAAAGAGCTCTTGGATGTCCCGACTGCGGCCTTGAACACTTGACTTCCAAGGTAGATGCCACCTTGTTAAAGCTTTGTGAGTTTGACTGACTTCTTGAAATTACTTATTTTTAAATATTTGCGTGCGGAAGAATGAGACTCAACTAATGTGGGGAATTAAAGGGGTTATCTTTAAAAAGGGATTTTCAAGGTTAAAGATAAGCCTCGATGACAGGTTTGGGTACACAAATTACTAATGGTGATTTAAAATAAAGGAGAAACGTTTCAGAGGAAGATAATTCCACTTTAGAAAAGCAGAGTAGGCCGGACTCGTTGGCTCCGCCTGTAATTCCAGCACTTTGGGAGGCTAAGGCGGGCGGATCACGAGGTCAGGAGATAGAGACCATTCTAACGCAGTGAAACCCCGTCTCTACTAAAAATACAAAAATTAGCCAGGCGTGGTGGCACGCGTCTGTAATCCTAGCTACTCTGGAGGCTGAGGCAGAAGAATCGCTTGAACCCGGGAGGCGGAGTTTGCAGTGAGCCGAGATCGTGCCACTGCACTCCAGCCTGGGCGGCGGCAGAGCGAGACAAAAAAAAAAAAAAAAAGAAAGAAAGAAAGAAAAAGCAGAGTATAAGGTGCCAATCCAGAGTTGAGGATATTTACTTGGAGGTGAAGGTCCAGTGCTCAAGAAAGAGGTGAGAAATACAGATGGAGATTTGGGAGTTGGCAACATACAAAGAAAAAGTGAAATCCCCTCAGGAGATGAAATGGTCCAGGAAAAGTAACAAGAAAGAATCACTCAAACTGGAGAGGCTGATTACCAACACAATTTGAATCTACTTATTACAAATGTTGCATACAAAAGTGTATTGGCAGTGTGTAGACAGACGATCATAAGCCAAAACATTCAGAAACAATAATCTTCAGTTTTACTGTTCTGCGAGGGTTGAGTACAATTAATAAAACAAAACTCTTGAGGTATATCATCAGTTCCTGAACATTCATGTTTACAAACATTTAATTTGCCCAGTCATTTTCTGAAACTGTCTTTATTGTCAATCTGTTTTTGTTTTTTGAGACGGAATTTCACTCTTGTCGCCCAGGCTAGGGTGCAATGGTGCGATTTCAGCTCATTGCAACCTCCCCCTCCCAGGTTCAAATGATTCTCCACCCTCAGCCTCTTGAGTAGCCGGAATTACAGGCACCCACCACCATGCCCTGCTAATTTTTGTATTTTTAGAGAGACGGGGTTTCATTGTGTTGGCCAGGCTGGTCTCGAACTCCTGACCTCAAGTGATCTGCCCACCTCTGCCTCCCAAAGTGTTAGGATTACAGGCTTGAGACATCAGGCCCGGCCGTCAATCCTTTTAATCACCTAAAACTCCCTGATGTTTACATCGGTTTGAGCTCTCAATCTTTACAACTATTTGACAGTATGTGCCTGCTAACCTAAAATAAACATACACTTTTCTCAATATATATTGAGGTTTTAGGCTATACAGTAAATTATTTGGCAAATACAAAGAGATCATCCTCTGGAGTAAATCTTGTCAACTTAACCGACCTAAGTTATTTATCTTCCCATACTAATTCCAACCCAAAGCCGCTGGTCTCCTATCCCAAAAACTGTTACACAAGCTCTGAAACCCCCCAATCCTGCCCCTAGTCCCTATGTACACATCATACCATTAAGTCTCTTTTCTGTCTACAATGTGAAAAAAAGGCCATCTCAATTCTATTTTTACATCAAGTTTCAGTTTAAGAATCATGTAAAACATTTCCAGTTCAACAAATCTTTACTAAGTGCCTCTCAAGTATTCTATTTTAAGCATTCTATTTTAAATTAATAAAAGTTATTATTTTTTAAAACCTATTGTGTATGATTCATTAATGGTTGTATCAGATCATGTAAAACTTTTCCAGTTTAACAAATCTTTACGAAGTGCCTCTCAAGCATTCTTTTAAATTAATAAAAGTAATTACTAAAAGTTACTATTAAAAACCTATTGTGTGTGATCCATTAATGGTTGTATCAAATCCCCTATGCAACTAAAAATAACACCTATGATCACATTTAAATCAAGAGCTATGTATATTCTAAGCATTTTTTAATGTATCTTTGAAAATATGCAAAATGGAAAAGAAATCTATGATTGCCTTGAAGACATTTACGGCAATTACAAAGAGATTTCTTCTGAAATGCAAACTATCTGCTTTCCAATGTTGCCTCCTGTCATCATGGACTGGAATGCAGCTGGAAAAAGAGAAAGTAGATTATCTGAAAAGGTAAATGTCACTATCATACTTGTTTCCAAAAGGTACAACACAAAAAATTATCTTCAATAACTTTTTCAGTGATTTTCAATATTAAGCATAGAAAACTGTCATGAAAAGAAATCTCGGCCAGGCGCGGTGGCTCAAGCCTGTAATCCCAGCACTTTGGGAGGCCGAGATGGGCAGATCACGAGGTCAGGAGATCGAGACCATCCTGGCTAACACGGTGAAACCCCGTCTCTACTAAAAAATACCAAAAAAAACTAGTGGGGCGAGGTGGCGGGCGCCTGTAGTCCCAGTTACTTGGGAGGCTGAGGCAGGAGAATAGTGTAAACCCGGGAGGCGGAGCTTGCAGTGAGCTGAGATCCCGCCACTGCACTCTAGCCTGGGTGACAGAGCAAGACTGGGTCTCAAAAAAAGAAATCTCAAGTAAAAAGTTATACACAAACCCAATTAACATCTTAAAAAAAGTTTTGCCTATACTGAAAATATTTAATTGGTATCTAATTTACAGTATCTGAAGACTAGAAGCAAAAAAAATATGGGAATAAAATGTCAGTGAAGGCCAGGCATGGGGCCTCGCAACTGTAATCCCAGCACTTTGGGAGGCCAAGGTGGGCGGATCACTTGAGTTTGAGACCAGCCTGACCAACATGATGAAACCCCATCTCTACTAAAAATACAAAAATCAGCTGGGAGTGGTGGTGTGTGCCTGTAGTCCCAGCTACTCCAGGGGCTGAGGTGGAAGCATCATCTGAGCCTGGGAGGGAGAGGCTGCAGTGAACCATGATCGCACCACTGCACTCCAGCCCGGGTGACAGAGCATGGCCCTACCTCAAAAATTAAAAAAAGGGCCAGGCATTCCCACCTGTAAATTCCAGCACTTTGGGAGGCTAAGGCAGGAGGATCATTTGAGGCCAGGAGTTGCCTGGACAATATAGTGAGACCCTGTTTCTATGGAAAATTAAAAAAAAAAAAAAAAAAAAAAGGCTGGGCATAGTGGCAGGTAATTGTAGTCCCAGCTACTCTGGTAAGAGGATTGCTTGAGCCCATAGGTTCATAAGTTATAGTTAGCTATGATCATGCTACTGCACTCCAGCCTGGGCAACAGAGCAAGATCATCTCTTTAAAAAAAAGGGGAAGGAAGGGCAGGGAAGGGGAGGCCAGAGAGGTAGCATTAAAAGATAAAAAGATAAAAGACTTTGGCCTGTTGGGTGAGTCACACCTGTAATCCCAGCACTTTGAGAGGCCGAGACAGGCAAATCACTTTAGTTCAGGAGTTCAAGACCAGCCTGGCCAATATGTTGAAACCCTGTCTCTACTAAAAATACAAAAATTAGCCAGGCATGCTAGTGCACGCCTGTGGTTCCAGCTACTTGGTACACTGAGGCAGGAGAATTGCTTGATCTCGGGAGGTGGAGGTTGCAGTGAGCCAAGATCACACCACTGCACTCCACCCTGGGAGACAGAGCAAGACTCCATCTCAAAAAAAAAAAAAAAAAGGGCCAGGCATGGTGGCTCACACCTGTAATCCCAGCACTTTGGGAGGCCGAGGCGGGCAGATCACGAGGTCAGGAGATTGGGACCATCCTGGCTATGACAGTGAAACCCCGTCTCTACTAAAAATACAAAAAATTAGCCCGGTGTGCTGGTGGGCACCTGTAGTCCCTGCTACTTGGGAGCTGAGGCAAGAGAATGGCATCAGCCCGGGAGATGGAGCTTCCAGTGAGCTGAGATCGCGCCACTGCACTGTTTCCAGCCTGGACGACAGGGCGAGACTCCGTCTCAAAAAAAAAAAAAAGTTTATCTTTGTGTGCTGAGCACATGTATATAATAAATAAGTCTACATTCATCTTACCTCCCATGTTTTCCAACCCATTTATCACCGTCTCCTTAATCTGTAAATCAAAATAGGTAGATTTAATAGTCTTTAAACTTCAATGTTTCTATATAATAGTTTCCATACTTACAAAAGGCAGCAATACTATTTAGCACCTTCTGTCTAAAAATAGATACTCTTTATTTCATGTAGGTAGTCCAGAAAAGCTTCCTATCAATTGATTTTTTTAAAGTAATATCCTATTTTCCCGTTGTTTAATCTCTTCAATTAGTAACAGATCACAAGCTATACACTCTAAAACAGGAAAAGTACAGAAGTATACAAAGGTACAACTTTGCCTATCATTTGCAGGTTTCAAGAATAGCCTAGGCCAGTCTGGGTGCAGTGGTTCACACCTGTAATCCCAGCATTTTGGGAGGCTGAGATGGGCAGATCACTTGAGGTCAGGAGTTCGAGACCAGCCTGGCCAACATGGTGAAACCCCATCGCTACTAAAAATGCAAAAATTAGCTGAGCGAGTGGCACATGCCTGTAATCCTAGCTACTCAGGAGGCTGAGGCAGGAGAATCGCTTGAACCCAGGAGGCAGAGGTTGCAGTGAGCCGAGATTGCGCCACTGCACTACAACCTGGGTGACAAAGGGAGACTCTGTCTCAAAAAAAAAAAAAAAGAACAGCCTAGGCCAGTATGTCTGAAGCCCAGATTAATAACTCCTGACTTTCAATCAACAACTAAGACATACATTAGGATGTCCAGGGAGGACAGGGAAGAAGTATGGTGGTAAAGGCATCAGGAGGTGCTTACATGATTTTTGAGAAAGCACAGCTTCTAACACATAGTAGCATCCCATAAATAATTGTTAAATTAATAAACATAACAATTTTACATTTGGGAGAAAACCTATTGATTTTGTAATATAATCTATGGAAAGTAAAGCCAAAAAATTTTAGATAAAGGGAATAACAAACAAGGGTTTGTTAAGGGTTTGTTAATCAGGAGGTTATACTCACCTGGGAGGTAGAGTTAATTTATAATATTCAGCATACTTTTCTTTTGTAGGAATTTTTATAATGAAACTAATATGTTTGCTATAGTACATTTAAATAATGCAAAATTATATCAAGTAGCAGGAAGAATTATATTGATAAAGAATAGAAATTCTACCTTTAGCTTTCCTTCTTTAAACCACTGACTCAGCTGTAGAATGCCAGGCTCAAATTTGTCTTTATAATTTAACACCAGAAATCTTTCCCTGCAGTGAGGAAGAAAAGGATCATGATCAGAGAATATGATGGGAGTGGTATTCCAAGATCAAACCATTCCAGAATTCTAATATCTGTTAATCCTTAAAATATTAGGACATAATCACATTGAGTCTGGTCAGATACAGTTTTATGCGGAGTTACAGGTATAACTGTAGAAGACTTCTATTAATAATTTTTGTTGCCAGGCGCAGTGGCTCACGCCTGTAATCCTAACACTTTGGGAGGCCGAGGTGGGCAGATCACCTGAGGTCAGGAGTTCAAGACCAGCCTGGCCAACACGGTGAAACCCCCGTCTCTACTAAAACATAAAAATTAGCTGTGCATGATGGCAGGTGCCTGTAGTCCCAGCTACTCGGGAGGCTGAGACAGGAGAATCGCTTTAACCTGGAAGATGGTGGTAAAAGTGAGCTGAGATCGTGCCACTATACTCCAGCCTGGGCGGCTGAGCGAGACGGCATTTCAAAATAATAAGTTTTTACCTGCCCAGTATCTACAACCCCATTGGTTAATAGCACCGTGATTTTTCCTTTGTGGGTAACATCCTTTCTCGACCCTTATGTGACCTAACCCAGGCCAGTCAAAGCCAGTAAGTATGTTTTCAGGGAGCTACTTAGCCAAAACCTAAATATTGAATGGGCTTAAAAAATGTGTATTTTAAAGCTTTCTTTTTGAGACGGAGTTTCGTTCTCGTTGCCCAGGCTGGATGGAGTACAGTGGCGTGATCTTGGCTCACTGCAACCTCCGTCTCCCGGGTTCAAGTGATTCTCCTGCCTCAGCCTCCCAAGTAGCTGGGATTACAGGCGCCCACGACCACGCCTGGCTAATTTTTTGTATTTTTAGTAGAGATGGGGTTTCACCATGTTGGCCAGGCTAGTTTTGAACTCCTGGCCTCAAGCAATCTACCTTGCTTGCTTTGGGATGCCGTCTCAGCCTCCCAAAGTGCTAGGATTACAGGTGCAAGCCACCACACCTGACCTAAGGTTTTATTTAATAAAGAAAAAGTGTCTATGAAGAACAATAGATTTCATACACATCTATGATATTTAAAACCCCATGAACCGGTAATAAGGGCAAAGAGGAAGAACATACCTTGTGATGTTTCTTTCTTTCTGGAGTGCCTCTATAGCAGGGGATAGTGGGGGAGGATAAGGCACATCTTTGTTGTACTGAGAAATTTGACCACACAGGATGATATGGCTGTTCTCATTCATCTGCACAAAGAAAGATGATGATAAAATACCCCGTTCCTATGTTTACTGATTTTATGGCTGCCATAATGAAAGCCTCCTTGACTATTTAATCCTTTTTGTCAACTAGTTCGATTTTTTTTTTTTAATTTACCTGTTAAAGGTATTTGAGAATTTGAACTAGCTAGAAATAATTATATTCCAAAGGAACACAGAGGCAAATAAATGTTTGGTAATCAGCAAAAGAATTACATTAGTTGTTGTTGCTACTTATTAGTGTATTTTTTTGGATTTAAATAATTTAATAATCTCAACTGCAAATAATTTTAGATGCAGCAAAGGACTATGTAGTGTTAATAACTCACGTTGATATTTTATAATATTGTTAGTAAATATACATAAATACATGCAGTCTGTGAAATCCATTCTCTACACAAGGTCTGGGGCCATAGCTGTGAGTTGGTCAGTGGTGAGTTAGGGGTCAGAGCTTCACTATTTCAACAATGCAACCGTAATTTTTCACAAAAATAAACCAAAAGTGAAAAATATAATATTGGTAGCAAATAACTGAAATTGAAGTTCATAGTACAAATCTGCAAGTAAAGGGAAGTAGGTATCAGCAAGCTCTTTTGTATCACTTAAATACAATACTGATCATCACATTAAGTCACAATAATCCCTCCAATTTTATAAATTTTTTTCTCAGTATTAGGCAAAAAGATATCACAACATATAAAATGCAGTATTCAAATTTGTAATAGAAATCAGCAAACCACCTGACTTATCACTGTATCACTGATGTTACCACCAACATTGTCAAAATAAACATCCACTCCAGCTGGGCATGATTCACGGAGTTGTTCTGCCACATTCTCTTTTTTATAATTAATTGCAGCATCAAAGCCCAGTTCTGAGGTCAAGAGGACGCATTTCTCATGTGTTCCACAAATCCCCACCACTCTGGAACAACCTAACAAATGGCCAATCTAGGGGGGAAATTTGAAGATTAAATGGCTTTATATTGTCACATTTAAATGTAAAAATATACAAGTATGCAAGATGTTACAGGTATATGACAGTGTTCATTACAATTTAGGTTAGATTACGCTGCTTTTAATGAAGAGTAATTTGAAAGTAAAAGAACTGAGGGCAGACAATGTCATCCCCAAAAAAAAATTATTAAAATTGAACAAAGTTAGACTTATGTTCCTCAACTTATGATGGGGATATGTCCCAATAAAACCATCTTTTTTTTTTTTTTTTTTTTGAGACGGAATCTTTGCTCTGTCCCCCAGGCTGGTGCGCCGTGGCACGATCTTGGCTCACTGCCAGCTCCGCCTCCTGGGTTCACACCATTCTCCTGCTTCAGCCTCCCAAGTAGCTGGGACTACAGGCGCCTGCCACCATGCCCGGCTAATTTTTTTATATTTTTTAGTAGAGATGGGGTTTCACCGTGTTATCCAGGATGGTCTCGATCTCCTGACCTCGTGCTCCGCCCGCCTCGGCCTCCCAAAGTGCTGGGATTACAGGCGTGAGACGCTGCGCCCAGCCAAAACCATTGTTAGTTGAAAATATCCTAAGCAAAAAATGCATTTAATATACCTAACCTACTGAACATCATAGCTTAGCCTAGCCTACCTAAAATGTGCTCAGAACACTTATGGCTGGGCAAAACCATGTGGCAATACAGTACACCGTAGAGTACCAGTTGTTTACCCTCATGGTCATTGTCAAAATAAACATCCACTCCAGCTGGGCATGATTCACGGAGTTGTTCAGCCACATACAGTGGCTGACC
This sequence comes from Chlorocebus sabaeus, assembly GCF_047675955.1. Lineage (NCBI taxonomy): Eukaryota > Metazoa > Chordata > Mammalia > Primates > Cercopithecidae > Chlorocebus > Chlorocebus sabaeus. The sequence goes on along the minus strand of NC_132927.1, from coordinate 50,214,092 downwards.
GGGAGTTACAGCTTGTTGCTGCTGCCCAGCATCTCGAGAGAGTGTCATACTGATATCACTAGCCTGGGAAAAGACCAAAATTCAAAATTCAAAGTATGGCTTCTACTGAATGCATAGGGCTTTTGCATCATTGTAAAGTAGAACCATCATAAGTTGGGGACCATCTGTAGTTTAAATGTTAAAATCTCACAATTTTTGGCTTTCAGTCATTGAAAAATATAAAATCAAAGAATAACTAAATTTAAAAAATAAAATTTCACAACTTAAATCTAATTTCATAAAAGGAATAAATAATCAGACCCAAAGCATCACATGCAATTCATTATTTTTCAGGCTTGTGGCAAACTAAAATCACAGCTCAGACACAATGTTTGTTTTCAATGGTTTCAATCTATAAAGGCTATTATTTATAAAAGGATGTACTTTTATAAGATTTTTTTTTTTTTTTTTTTTTTTCCCCAAAGAAACAGGGTCTCACTCTGTCACCCAGGCTGGAGTACAGTGGTATATTCATAGCTCGCTGTAACTTCAAACTCTTGTGCTCAAGTACTCTTCCTGCCTCAGCCTCTCAAATAGTTAGGACAACAGGAGTGCTGCCACACTGGGCTAATTTATTTACTAAAGAGTCTTACTATGTTGCCCAGGCTGGTCTTGAGCTCCTGTCCTCAAGTAATCCTGCCACCTTGGCCTCCCAAAGCACTGGGGTTGCAGGCGTGAGCCACTGTGCCAGGCCGACTTCATAAAATTCTATCAAAATGTTTACACTTCTAGAATTCAGTAAGTGGTTTCTTATTTGAGGATATTAATTTAAAATGTGAGTTTGACTTTTAATTCATGAATTCCAAACAGCTTCTCTATCATTCTCTTCCTTATAATAATGAAAGCAAAGCTTTAGCATTTACTACATCTATTTTTGGTTAACAGAGAGTAAGACACTAAAATCTGCATTTTTTTATTACTGTTATTAAGAGAGTCTAAGTAGGCAAAAAAAAAACACACCCATTTCTACAAGAAACGTGTGAAAGTCATTATAAATTTATTCAATTTTGGCTGGGCATGGTAGCTCACGCCTATAATCCCAGAACTTTGGGAGCCAAAGCAGGTGGATCCCTTGAGGCCAGGAGTTCAAGACCAGCTTGGCCAACATGGCAAAACCCCATCTCTACTAAAAATACAAAAATTAGCCAAGTGTGGTGGCACACACCTGTAGTCCCAGCTACTCTCGAGGCTGAGGCATGAGAATCTCTTGAACCCAGGAGGCAGAGGTTGCAGTGAGCCAAGATTGTGCCACTGCACTCCAGCCTGGAGACTCTGTCTCAAAAAAAAAAAAAAAAAAATTATCCAATTTTATATTTTTAATGGTATACATATATCCAGAATTTCAATTATGAATTATAACAATCCTCAAATAATCAGAAAATCATATAATTCTCAGAAAGTTTACCTGCCCAGCCACAGATCCACAGGCACCTGCAGCCCCACTGACAACCATTGTCTTTTTAGATCCAGCAGTTATATGACCTTTTTCCTGTATCCCAATCAAGGAAGTCAAACCAGGCATACCTATAGCTCCAAGAAAATATGAAAGGTGTCCATTCACAAGTTGTGGGTCTACCTAAAATAAAATATATACTCTTTAAAAATACTAGGAATTCCTGTTTTGAGACAACAAAGTAGAGACAATGTGTTATGGACTGAATTGTGTCCCCGTAACATTTATATAGTAAAGCCCTAAGCCCCAGTGTGACTTTATTTGGAAACAGGGACTTAAAGGAGATATTTAGAATTGAATGAGGACATAAAGGTGGGGTCCTAGTCCAACAAGACTTGTGTCCTGGCTGGGTACAGTGGCTCACATCTGTAATCTCAGCACTTTGGGAGACTGAGGCAGGCAGATCACCTGAGGGCAGGAGTTCGAGACCAGCCTAGCCAACATGGCGAAACCCCGTCTCTACTAAAAATACAAAAAATTAGCAAGGCATGGTGGTGTGTGCCTGTAATCCCAGCTACTTGGGAGGCTGAGGCAGGAGAATCACTTGAACCCAGGAGGCAATGGTTGCAGTGAGCTGAGATCATGCCACTGCACTCCAGCCTGGGTGACAGAGTAAGACTCCATCTCAAAGGAAAAAAACAAAAACAAAAACAAAATGGACTTGTGTGTCCTTAGAAGAAGAAGAAACAAAACAAGATCTATCTCTCTGCACACCCACAGAGGAAAGACTGCCTGAGGACACAGCAAGAAGGTGGCCATCTGCAATCCAGGAAGAGGGGCCTCCCCAGAAACCAAATTTTCCAGAACTCTGATCTTGGACTTCTAGCTTCCAGAACTGTGAGAAAATAAATCTGTTGTTTAAACCACCCAGCCTGTAGTATTTTGTTATGGCAGTCCATCAGTATAATAAACAACCCAATATGGTTTACAGAAGAGTAAACCATTCATCAATCTTGCTAAAATTCTATACTTTATTTGTAAAGAGTAAAAAACAGTATTACTTCTCTTTATATTAAAAAGAAACTTTAAGGCCAGGTGCGGTGGCTCACGCCTGTAATCCCAGCACTTAGGGAGGCTGAGGTGGATGGATCACAAGGTCAGGAGTTCAAGACCAGCCTGGCCAAAATGGTGAAACCCCATCTCTACTAAAAATACAAAAAATTAGCTGGGTGTGGTGGCGGGTGCCCAAATCCCAGCTACTCGGGAGGCTGAGGCAGAGAATTTTGAACCTGGGAGGTGGAGGTTGGAGTGAGTCGAGATCGTGCCACCGCACTCCAGCCTGGACAACAAAGCAAGACTCCGTCTCAAAAAAAAAAAAAAAAAAAAAGAAACTTTTAAAAACAATTCCCACATAAGAGACAAAATATTCTTTCTGTTAATGCCCCAAGTATGGGGGGGAAAAAAAAAAAGGAAATGCTTAACAGAAAAATACTTGGCAACACTGGAGGATTTTTAAGTCTTTGAGCAATTCCAACATAAACATGTATCTATAAAAATCAACTCTGGCTGGGTATGGTGGCTCATGCCAGTAATCCCAGCACTTTGGGAGGCCAAGACGGGTGGATCACGAGGTCAGGAGTTCAACACCACCCTGGCCAAGATGCTGAAATCCCGTCTCTACTAAAAATACAAAAATTAGCTGGGTGTGGTGGTGGGCGCCTGTAATCCCAGCTACCCGGGTGGCTGAGGCAGGAGAATCACTTGAACCCGGGTGGCAGAGGCTGCAGTGAGCCAAGATCACGCCACTGCACTCCAGCCTGGGCAACAGAGCAAGACTGTCTTAAAAAAAAAAGAAAAAAAATCAACTCAAATTCCAACAGTTCTCATTACTGATGTTTAAAATGTACCATTAAGGCTGGGCACAGTGGTTCACAACTGTAATCCCAGCACTTTCTGGGGCTGAGGCGGGAGGATCGGTTGAGGCCAGGAGTTCAAGACTAGCCTGGGCAATATGGTAAGACTCTTGTTTCTACACAAAGTTTTATAAAAATGGCTGGGCATGGTGACTCACGCTTGTAATCCCAGCACTTTGGGAGACTGAGGCGGACAGATCACTTGAGGTCAGGAGCTTGAGACCAGCCTGGCCAACACGGCAAAACCCTGTCTCTACTAAAAATACAAAAAATTAGCTGGGCGTGGTGGTGCACACCTGTAATCCCAGCTACTCGGGAGACTGAGGTGGGAAGATCACTTAAACCCAGGAGGCAGAGGTTGCAGTGAGCCAAGATCACTCCAGCCTGGGTGACAGAGTGAGACGCTGTCTCTAAATACATAAATAAAGTCATTAGCAGACCCAGTCGGGCTATTGCCTATTCTTTTGGCTGCTGCTCTGAAACAACTTTTATTACCTGAGAGACTTTATCTACAATAAGACAAACTTTGTTTACCACGCAATTCCTCCCCTTTCCCTTTTTGTTGCCATTTCCCCCAAAAGCCTCAAGTCCCATTCCTTTAAGCTATAAGAACTTCAAGTTCACACCTGTAATCTCAGCACTTTGGGAGGCTGAGGTGGGAGGACTGCTTGAGCCTAGGAGTTTGAGACCAGATGGGGCAACACAGTGATACCCCATCTCTAAAACAAACAAACAAGCAAAGAAACAACAACAACAAAAAACCTTCAACCCTCTGGTCCCTCCTTTGAGTCTTCTATTCTTCCGTGAGTCTCCAGTGCACATACATGAATTAAAATGGTTTTTCTCCTGTTAATCTGTTTACTGTCAGTTTATTTTAGCAGGCTCAATTATCAAACCTTCAGAAGGAAAATTTAAACTTCCCTATACAGCTAACAGTGGAAAAGGAACAAAGGCTTTCCGCATTTTGGCAGCTAGCTAAAAGAAAATATATGCTTTTATTTTTCCCTGATTACAAACACAACTGAATATCAAATGCACAAAGTAAGAATTACACAGGGAAAAAAAAAATCAGATACATTCATATATATATCACCTTTTCAAGGTTATTTCCATCCAGAATAACTTTGGTTTGCCAGGGCCAATAGAAAGAAGTCACAAAATCGCCTTTAGTCAAATTTGTGTGTTTGCTTTCTTCTATAATTCCAATACCTCCACCATCAACGACTTGAGATAGCTGCCAAGGTGTTATATAATCAGTGCCAGTGTCTTCATTCATTCTACAACGCTGAAAAAAGAAAACATTAAGATAATTTTATCCAATAATGTCAAACCACTCTACTAATTTACCCAATGATAAAAGTATATAATGAGTAATATATCACATACAATACACAAAAATCAACTCAAAATATATTCAAGACTTAAACATAAGACCTGAAACAATATGGTGACTATAGTTAATAACAATGTGTTATATACTTCAAAGTTGCCACTGGCTGGGAACGGTGGCTCAGGCCTGTAATCCCAGCACTTTGGGAGGCTGAGGAGGGCAGATCACCTGAGGTCAGGAGTTCACGACCAGCCTGGCCAACATAGTGAAACCCCATCTCTACAAAAATACAAAAATTAGCCAGGTATGATGGTGGTTGCCTGTACAGCTATTCAGGAGGCTGAGGCAGAAGAATCACTTGAACCGGGAGGCGGAGGTTGCAGTGGGCTGAGATCGCACCACTGTACTCCATCCAGCCTGGGCAATGAGAGCGAAACTCCGTCTCAAAAAAGAAAAGAAACTTGCCACAAGGGTAGATTCTAAGTGTTCTCACCACAAACAATAAGTATGTGATGTAATCCATGTTAATTAGCATGTTAACATGATATAACCACTGCACAATATAAACATATTTCTTTTTTTTCTTCTTCTTCTTTTTTTTTTTTTTTTTGAGACGGAGTCTCGCTCTGTCACCTGGGCTGGAGTGCAGTGGCCGGATCTTAGCTCACTGCAAGCTCCGCCTCCCGGGTTCATGCCATTCTCCTGCCTCAGCCTCCCGAGGAGCTGAGACTACAGGCCCCGGCCACCACGCCGGCTAGGTTTTTTTTTTTTTGTATTTTTTTAGTAGAGACGGGGTTTCACTGTGTTAGCCAGGATGGTCTCGATCTCCTGACCTCGTGATCCGCCCGCCTCGGCCTCCCAAAGTGCTGGGATTACAGGTTTGAGCCACCGTGCCCGGCCTAGTATTTTTCCTTTTTTTGACGTGGAGTTTCGCTCTTGTTGGCCAGGCTGGAGTACAATGGTGCGATCTAGGCTCACTGCAACCTCCGCCTCCTGGGTTTAAGCGATTTTCCTGCCTCAGCCTCCTGAGTAGCTGGGATTATAGGCATGCGCCACCACGGCCGGCTACTTTTGTATTTTTAGTAGAGATGCGGTTTCTCCATGTTGGTCAGGCTAGTCTCAAATTCCCAATCTCAGGTGTTCCGCCCGCGGCCTCTCAAAATGCTGGGATTACAGGCATAAACCACCGCGCCCAGCCTATAAACATTTTAAAAACATCATGTTGTATACCATAAACATTTTTTTTTTTTTGCAGATGGAGTGTTACTCTGTCACCCAGGCTGGAGTGTAGTGGCATGATCTGGGCTCAGTGCAACTTCCGCCTACTGGGTTCAAGCGATTCTTCTGCCTCAACCTCCTGCGTAGCTGGGACTACAGGCACGCGACACCACGCCTGGCTAATTTTTGTATTTTCAGTAGAGATGGAGCTTCACCATATTGGCCAGGCTGGTTTCAAACTCCTGACCTTGGGATCTGCTGGCCTCGGCCTCCCAAAGTGCTGGGATTACAGGTGTGGGCCACTGCGCCTGGCAACAATTTTTATTTGTCAATAAATTTGTTTTTAAATAAAAAATTTAAAAATTGAGGTGACAGTTGCAAAGAAAGCTCTATGAGTATTCTAAAAGTCACTGAATTGTACATTTAAATGCATGAAACGTATGCTAGTAAATAAAGCTAAAAATCTTAAAGAATTACTTAAGGAAACTGAAGTAATATTATACACATTATACTAGCAAAAAGTAATACAAAATAGTGTTTTGATGGTTTCAAAGGATTGTGGCCAATTAGGTACACTCACATGTTGCTGATACTATAAAACTGTTTTTTATGGAAAACAAACTAGCAACATATACACCATAAAACTTGATTTCTTTTGGGCTAAGAATTCTGTCTCCCCAGTGGAAATAACCCAAAAAGTAGTGAAGTAATTTTTATACAGTTGCTCATCCCAACTTCAGACCAAGGACTCTACCTATTTCATGCCCCCTAACCTCAGATGAGTGCTCTCTTCACCCCTCGAAGACAAGAGTGTCACAGTGGGACCACACCCTGTCTCAAGAGGAGAGCTAACAACTTCTCTGAGTAGTAGTCAAGGCTCTCTTCCTCTGTAGCTCACTCTTGCCTCTATCACGAAATCCAAAATGTATAGGACCACAGCATGGACCAGGAAGTGGAAAACATGGAAGGACGCCTGATCCCATGTGGTTCAGTGTACCCGGGTAAAACTGGGTAAAAGACGAAACAGAGAACTGATGCAGAAGCTTCTGTAAGAATACATTTGCTTCTGCTTGTGTGCCACCTCCCACGTATTCCTTAAAAGCAAGTGCAGCCACAGACACTGGCCAGACCAAGGGCCTGACACTAAACACACCTAGTAGGAAAAACGGAAATAAGTTCTCTGAGATATAGGAAAAAAAATCTACTTTTTCCTCCTTTCACTCACCACTCAACACTTTTAAAAACAGATGTGGTGGGGTATTTCCCCATACACCAACCAAGCAGTTCTGCAGAGGACATCAACTGGGTGTCCCCTAATTCCATTCAGTTCAACTGTGACACTATATACCTGGATATAGTGTCAGGTCCCACAGATTAAAGGCTCAGTCCCACAAAACTGCACCTACTTCAGATGCCAATCTCAAGCCCTAGGTTATGGTCTGTGCTTCTGACAAACTGGTTACAAATCAGGGTCCCTGCTCTACTCTCTCCTTTGGTTTAATTTGCTAGAGCACCTCACAGAAGTCAGAGAAATACTTTACTTACATTTACTGTTTATTATAAAGGATATTACAAAGGATATAGATGAATTGTCAAATAAAAATAAAAATAAAAAAAAAGACAAAGAACAAAAATTAATTAAAAAAAAAAAAAGATGAACAGCCAAATAGAAGAGATGCATGGGGTAAGGTGTATGGGAAAAGGTGCGGAGTTTCCACACCCTCTCCAGGTGCACCACCCTACAGGAATCACCATGTGTTCAGCTATTTGGAAAGTCCTCAACCAGGTCCTTTTGGATTTTGATGAAGGCATCATTATATAGACATGATTGATTAAACCAAATAAAAGTTCCAACTCTCTGAGCCTATGGTTGGTTGCCTTGGTAACCAGCCCCCATCCTGAGGCTATCCAGGAGCCCCCCAACCACTTGTCATCTCATTAGAATATAAAAAGACACCTTGGAGATTCCAAAGGCTTTAGGAATTGTGTGCCAGCAAAGAGCAAGAAGACCAAATACTTCCTATTATAAATCGCAATATCACACAAGTAATTCCCTATAGCTAAACAAATGATGTCAACAGAACAGAATGTTATTAACCACCAAAGTAATAATATTTGAACTAGTTTTCCCATTAAAGTCACTTAAAGAATATGAAAGCACACCTATAAACCCACCACTTTGGGAGGCTGAGGCAGGAGGATTGCTTGAGGCCAGGACTTTGAGACCAGCCTGGCCAACATAGTAAGACCCTCTTCTCTATCAAATCAAAATAAAAAATTAAAAAAATTAAAAACAATATGAAAGCCAAGTTGTAGATGCACATTAAGGATAATCATGTAAAATACTGTGTACACATAATGATTAATTTTAGTTGTGAATTGGAATGATATAAAATCTCAATTATTTAACGTTTGTTAGACTACCTTTTCCCTTTTAAAGCTGCTTAAGAAGCCTGGTGTGGTTGGTGGCCCATGTCTGTAATCCCAGCACTCTGAGAGGCCAAGGCGGGCAGATCACCTGAGGTTGGGAGTTTGAGACCAGCCTGGTCAATATCGCGAAACCCTGTCTCTACTAAAAATACAAAAATTAGCTGGACATGGTGGCGCACGCCTGTAATCCCAACTACTCAGGAGGCTGAGGCAGGAGAATCACTTGAACCTGGGAGGCAGAGGTGGCAATGAGCCAAGATTGTGCCACTGCACAGAGCAAGACTCTATCTCAAAAAAAAAAAAAAAAAAAAAAAAAGGTGCTTAGGGTTTTTCTATTTTTTAGAGTTGGGGTCTTGCTTTCTGCCCAAGCTGGATTTGAACTCCTGGCTTCAAGCCATCCTCCCGTCTCAGTCTCCCAAGTAGCTGGAAGTATAGGCCCAAGCCACCACACCTAGCCAATTCTTTTTATTTTTTTTCTGAGACAAGAGTCTGTCTCTGTTGCCCAGGCTAGAGTGTAATGGAGTGGCACAATCTCAGCTCACTGCAACCTCCACCTCCCCGGCTCAAGCGATTCTCCTGCCTCAGCCTCCCAAGTAGCTGGGATAACAGGCACATGCCACCATGCCCGGCTAATTTTTGTATTTTTAGTAGAGACGGTGTTTCACCATGTTGGCCAGGCTGGTCTCAAACTCCTGACTTCAAGTGATCCACCCGCCTCGGCCTCCCCAGAATGCTGAGATTATCAGCATGAGCCACCTTGCCCAGCCTGATTATTTTTTTAAAGGAATGATGCATAGAGAATGTCTAGTGGAAGTATCCCAAAGTGATTTTTCTTCCTTCCTTTATGCAATTAACATTGAATAAAAATTATGCTAGTCACTGGAGATACAGTGATAAATACAAAACTTTGTTTTCATAAATTTTTTTGTTTTTTTGTTTTGTTTTTTTTGAGGCAGGTTCTCACTGTGTTGCCCAGGCTGGAGTACAATGGCACGATCACAGCTCACCACAGCTTCGACCTCCTGGACTAAGTGATCCTCCCACCTCAGCCTCCAGAGTGACTGGTGCACCTTAACACTCAACTAATTTCCTTTTTTTGGTATTGATGGCATCTTTCTATGTTGCCCAGGATGGTTTCAAACTCCGGGGTCAAGTGATCCTCCTGCCTCAGCCTCCCAATGTGCTGGGATTATAAGCATGAACCATGGCACCCAGACCATAAACTGACTTTTTACTAGGGAAGACAGATAATCTAACAATTACACACATATAATTATTACTTTCAATTGGGATAAATGCTGAATGTCAAGAGGAAAATATAAAAGAGAGGTCTAGGCCGGGCGCGGTGGCTCACGCCTGTAATCCCAGCACTTTGGGAGGCCGAGACGGGCGGATCACAAGGTCAGGAGATCGAGACCATCCTGGCTAACCTGGTGAAACCCCGTCTCTACTAAAAAATACAAAAAACTAGCCGGGCGAGGTGGCGGGCGCCTGTAGTCCCAGCTACTCGGGAGGCTGAGGCAGGAGAATGGCGTAAACCCGGGAGGCGGAGCTTGTAGTGAGCCGAGTTCGTGCCACTGCACTCCAGCCTGGGCGACAGAGCAAAGACTCCGTTTCAAAAAAAAAAAGAGAGGTCTAGACTAGTCTGAGGGTTCAGGGTGATTTACCAAAGGAAATCTCTTTAAAGCAGGCATCTAGGGAATAACAGGGATTACCAGGTAAAGGGAAAGGAGTGGGAGGAGGCTTTTAGATAGAGGGCCAACATGTATGAAGGCTTGCTTTAATATGTACCTGGGACTCTGTTTTAACCAGGTATGGTAAAATGATAGATACGAAGACAACTGCCTTGAAAGAAGAATTTCTTACAGTTGCCGGCGGGGGGGCACAATATGCCAAGAAGGGTCGTATGGGGAAGCACGAGAGTTGGTCACGAGGGCAAAGGAGCGAGGAAGAGCATGGCCCAGAGTCTTTCCTTTTTTTTTTTTTTTTTTTTTTAGGAGGAAGTATCTTTGGTTTCCACAGGGATGAAGGGGTAAGGCAGGGTAGGTAACCTTGAGTATATTACATGACAGCTTTAACAACATCAGAGAGCTCTGATATACAGGGGTGGTTCTTAAGTTGTGCAGCATCTGGCCCTGGGGTGATTTAAGGCAGGGGAGTGTGAGTTAGATACAGGAGGAGTTTAGGGATATGGGCTTTGGATTGGTTGGTTTGTTTATGAATGGCAAGACTCAAATGCAAGTTGTTATCTCTAAAACTAAGCAAATCCTGCCAGGGACAGTTACTGTAGGATTCACAAGCCCCCTAAGATGTGACAATATCCTAAAATACACTAAATTAAAAACATGATTAATACAAAGATTAAGCAGAAGGGGGCACTGATGTGTTACAAAAGAAAGACATCCCCTGAGGCAACAGTGTGAGGGTAATTGGCAAGTTTCTCTGAGCCTGGACAGGTAAAGGAGTCAGGTTATGTAGCTTCTGTTTTTTTTTTTTTTTTTTTTTTTTTTTGAGACAGAGTCTTGTTCTGTTGCCTAGGCTGGAGTGCAGTGGCTTGATCTCGGCTCACTGCAACCTCCGCCTCCCGGGCTCAAGTGATTCTCCTGACTCAGCCTCCCAAGTAGCTGGGACTACAGGCATGTGCCACCACGCCTAGCTAATATTTTTTTGTATTTTTAGTAGAGACGGGGTTTCACCATGCTGGCCAGACTGGTCTCAAACTCCTGACCTCAGGTTATCCGCCCACCTCGGTCTCCCAAAGTGCTGGGATTATAAGCATGAGCCACTGCGCCGAGCCCAGGTTATGTAGCTTCTTAGACCATGTCAAGGCTGATTGGTCTCAATTCCAATGGGAAGCCATTAAACCACTTTAAGCAAGGTGACACAATTAGTTGCTGTTATAAAAAGAATCACTCTGGCACTCTGGCTGCAGTGTGAAAAATGGCTTAAAGGGGCAACGTGTGTATGCAAGGGTACCTACCCTATTAGGAAAGAAACAATGGTAATTCAGACTAGGTAGACTTCTCTGGAACTACTAAGACATGGAATGAATTGAGAGGTATTTAGGAGGTGGGACCCACAGGACTTTGCAGAGGCAAAATTCTCAAGACTGTGCTTTCTAGCATGAAATGAGTAAGTAGACAAAATATTTACTTCCCTGGAGGAAAAAGATGTTTTTTGGTTTTTGTTTTCGCTTTGAAGTTGGGAGTGTTCTAAGTGAATATCATTAATTCAATTCACATTACAATCCTATTGTTCCATCATTTTTCCTCCCCTAAAATCTTTTTTTTTTTTTTTTTTTTTTAAAGAGAAGGGTCTTGGCCAGGTGCGGTGGCTCACACCTGTGATCCTAACATTTTGGAAAGCTGGGGAAGGCAGATTGCTTGAGCTCAGGAGTTCTGGGCAACATGGCAAAACGCTGTCTCTACAAAAAAAACAAAAATTAGCCAGGCATGGCAGGAGTTCGAGGTGGGGCAATGAGCCGTGATCACACCACCATACTCCAGCTAAAGGGACATAGTGAGATTCTGTCTCAAAAAAAAAAAAAAAAAAAAAAAAAAATGTGATTTGGTCTTGAGGGCTCTGCCTTCATGAATGGACTAATGCCATTATGGCAGCAGTGGGTTCCAGATAAAAGAATGAGTTTGGCTCTTTCCCCATGCTCTTGCTTGCACTCTTTCTTTTATTCTTTATTTATTTATATATTTTTTGAGATGGAGTCTCGCTCTGTTGCCCAGGCTGGAGTGCAGTGGCGCGATCTCAGCTCACTGCAAGCTCCACCTCCCGGGTTCAAGCAATTCGCTGCCTCAGCCTCTCGAGTAGCTGGGATTGCAGGCGCCCACCAACACCCCAGCTAATTTTTGTATTTTTAGTAGAGATAGGGTTTCACAATCTTGGCCAAGCTGGTCTTGAACTCCTGACCTCATGATCTGCCCGCCTCGGCCTCCCAAAGTGCTGGGATTACAGGCGTGAGCCACCATGCTCAGTCTATTTTTATTTTTCAGAGACAAAATCTTGCTCTGCTGCCAACACTGGAGTGCAGTGGCGTGATCATAGCTTACTGCAGCCTCAACCTCCTGGGCTCAAGGGATTCTCCCACCTCAGCATGCCAAGTAGTCAGGACTGCAGGCCCATACCACCATGCCTAGTTAATTTTTTTTTTTTTTTTTTGAGACAGAGTTTCACTCTTGTTACCCAGGCTAGAGTGCAATGGCATGATCTCGACTTACTGCAACCTCTGTATCCTAGATTCAAGCGATTCTCCTGCCTCAGTCTCCTGAGTAGTTGGTATTACAGGCACCTGCCACTATGCCCAGCTAAGGTTTTTGTATCTTTAGTAGAGACGAGGTTTCACTATGATGGCCAGGCTGGTCTTGAACTCCTGACCTCAGGAGACCTGCCCACCTCAGCCTTCCAAAGTGCTGGGATTACAGGCGTAAGCCACTGTGCCCGGCAAATGTTTTTGTAGAGACGTGGTCTTGCTATATTGCCCAAATTTGTCTTTAACTCCTGGCCTCAAGTGATCCTCCAGCCTTGGCCTCCCAAAGTGATGGGATTACAGAGATGAACCACTGTGCCTGGCCTCTTTTTTTTCTTTCTTCTACTGCATAGCTACTCAACTTATATACTCTTGCCCTTCTACTTTTCACCATGGGAAGACACAGTTAGAAGGCCCTTGCCAGATCCCAGTGTCATGCTCTGGAACTTCTCAGCCTTCAGAATCATGAACCAAATAAATTTCTGTTCCTAATAAATTATCTACTTTGTGGTAATGTATTAATAAGCGCATAAAACAAACTAAGACAATAACGAACCAATCAATAGAATAAGAAGCAAACCACGATTGTCAATAGGTACAGAAAAAGCGTTTCACAAAATCCAATACCTCTGCTGGGGGAAACGGAAAGTGGTGATGGCCACACAACACTGTGAATGTGCTATGTGTGCATGTTCTTTTTTTTTTTTTTTTTTTGGAGATGGAGTCTCGTTCTGTCACCCAGGCTGGAGTGCAGTGGCGAGATCTCTGCTCATTGCAAGCTCTGCCTCCCGGATTCACACCATTCTCCTACCTCAGCCTCCTGAGTAGCTGGGACTACAGGCACCTGCCACCACGCCCAGCTAATTTTTTGTATTTTTAGTAGAGATGGGGTTTCACAGTGTTAGTCAGGATGGTCTCGATCTCCTGACCTCGTGATCTGCCCAACTCGGCCTCCCAAAGAGCTGGGATTACAGGCGTGAGCCGCCATGCCTGGCTGTGTGTATGTTCTTAATGCCAATGAATTGTATACTTAAAAATGGTTAAAATGGTAAATTAAATTATTATATATATTTCACCCCAATAAAAAAAAATCCACATCCTTTCATGATAAAAACACTGAACAAACCAGAAATAGGAGGAAATTTCCTTAATCTGATAAAGGGTATATACAAGAATCCTACAATGAGCCAGGTGCATTGGCTCACGCCTGTAATCCCAGCACTTTGGGAGGCCGAGGTGGGCAGATCATGAGGTCAGGAGTTCAAAGACCGGCATGGCCAACACAGTGAAACTCTATCTCTACTAAAAATACAAAAATTAGCCAGGCATGGTGGCAAACGCCTGTAATCCCAGCTACTTGGGAGGCTGAGGCAGAAGAATCGCTTGAACCTGGGAGGCAGAAGTTGCAGTGAGCCAAGATCATGCCACTGCACTCCAGCCTGGGCAACAGAGTGAAACTCCGTCTCAAAAAAAAAAAAAAAAAAAAAAATCCCACAATGAACATCATACTTAATAGTGAAAGAGTGAATGCTTTCTCCCTAAGATCAGGAAGAAGACAAAGATGTGTACTCTCAATACTTCTACTCAATACTATACCAGATATACTAGTAAGGGTAATTAGGCAAAAAAATGAAATAAAAGGCATCTATATTGGAAAAGAAGAGGTAAAACTACATTTATACTTGACATAATCATGTACATAGAAAATCCTAAGGAATCCACCAAAAAAAAACTATTAGCACTAACAAACAAGTTCAGCAGGGTTGAACAATATAAGATCAATACACAAAAATCCATTGTATTTCTTTACATTAGCAATGAACAATCTTAAAACGAATTTTTTTAAAATTCCATTTATAATAGCATCAAAATAATAAAATAATAAATTTAACAAAGGAACAAAACTTGTACTCTGAGAACTACAAAACATTATTGAAAAAAACTAATGAACACCCGAATAAGTAGAAAGACATCATGCATTCATGGATCAGTGTATTAGGATATTGTTTTTATCAGAATTCTCCAGAGAAACAGAACCAACAGCATACATACATATATATGAAGAGATTTATTATAAGGTATTGGCTCATGCAATTAGAGAGGCTGAGAAGTCCCATTATCTGCCATCTGCAAGCTGAAGACTCAGAAAAGCCAGCAGTGTGGTTCCAATGAATGAGAGCAGGTAAGCTGACAGTAGAGATTCTAGTCCAGGTCTGAAGGCCTGAGAACCAGGAACTCCGAGGACAGGAGAAGAATGATGCTCCAGCTTAAGCAGTTAAGAGTTAGTTCAACCTTCTTCTCCTTTTTTTTTTTTTTTTTTTTTTTGAGACAGTGTCTTGCTCTGTCACACAGGCTGGAGTGCAATGATGCAATCTTGGCTTACTGCAATCTCCGCCTCCCGGGTTCAAGCAATTCTCTTGCCTCAGCCTCCTAAGTAGCTGGGATCACAGGTGCCTGCCACCACACCCAGCTAATTTTTGTATTCTTAGTAGAGATGGGGTTTCACTACGTTGGCCAGGCTGGTCCTGAACTTCTGACCTCAGGTGATCTGCCCACCTCAGCCTCCCAAAGTGCTGGGATTACAGGTGTGAGCCACCATGCCCAGCAACCTTCTTCTACATTTTGCTCTCCTTAGGCTCTCAATGAACTAGATGATGCCCACCCACATTAGAGAAGGACATCTGCTTTATTCAGTCCACCAATTCAAAAGCTAATCTCTTCTAGAAACACCTTTGCAGACACACCCAGAAATAACGTTTAACCAGCTATTTAGACATCCCATGGCCTAGTTAAGTGGACACATAAAATGAACCATCACAGAAGACAATACTCCCCAAATTGATCTACAGACTCAAAGCAATCCCTATCAAAATCCCTATCAAAATCTTCTGTGCAGAAATTGACAAGATGTTTCTAAGGTTCATATGAAAATTCATGGGACCCAGAAGAGCCAAAACAACCTTAAAAAAGAAAAACAGGCCAGGCAGGGTGGCTCACATCTGTAATCCCAGCACTTTGGGAGGCTGAGGCAGGCGGATGACAAGGTCAGGAGATGAAGACCATCCTGGCCAACACGGTTAAAACTCTGTCTCTACTAAAATACAAAAAAAATTGTTCAGGCATAGTGGCTCACGCCTGTAATCCCAACACTTTCAGAGGCCGAGGTGGATCACCTGAAGGTCAGGAGTTCAAGACCCGCCTGGCCAACATGCTGAAACCCCATCTCTGCTAAAAATACAAAAAATTAGCCAGGTGTGGTGGTAGGTGCCTGTAATCCCAGCTATTTGGGAGGCTGAGGCAGGAGAATCACTTGAACCTTGGAGGCAGAGGTTGCAGTGAGCCAAGATTGCACCATTGCACTCCAGCCTGGGCAACAAGAGTGAAACTTCTTCTCAAAAAAAAAAAAAAAAAAATTGCCAGGTGTGGTGGCATGTGCCTGTAGTCCCAGTTACTCGGGAGGCTGAGGACGGGGAATCACTCGAACCTGGGAAGCAGAGGTTGCAGTGAGCCGAGAGAGCGCCACTGCACTCCAGCCTGGCGACAGAGCAAGATTCCATCTCAAAAAAAAAAAGAAAATCAAATTGGAAGACTCACAGTTGCTCATTTCAAACTTATTACAAAGCTATAGTAATTAAGAGAGCGAGGTACTAGCATGACAGATACACAGATTGATAGAATAGAGTTGAAAGTCCAGAAATAAACCCTCACATTTATGGTCAATTGGTTTTCAACAAGAATACTAAGACAAACCAATGAGGAAAGAATTATCTTTTCAACAAACAGTGCTGGTTCATGTCACTTCATGGTCACATATTTCTGGTCTCTCAAAAAAAAAAAAAAAGTGCTGACATGACTGTATATTCACTTGCAAAAAAATGAAGTTAGGTCAGGTGTGGTGGGCTTGCACCTATCGTCCCAGTTACTTGAGAGTCTGAGACAGGAGAATCACTTGAGCCCAGGGAGTTTAAGATTGCAAACAAGAATGAGTTGGGCCCTGTGATGGATAATTTTAGTGTCAACTTGACAGGATAGAGGGATGCCTAGATCGCTTGTGAAGCATTGTTTCTGGGTATGTCCTTGAGGGTGTTTTCAGAGGTAACTAGCATGTGAGTCTGTGGACTATGTGGCGAAGACCTGCCCTCAATGTGGGTGGGCACCATCCATTCAACAGGAGCCCAGATGGAACAAAAAGGCAGGTGAAGGCCGGGCGCGGTGGCTCAAGCCTGTAATCCCAGCACTTTGGGAGGCCGAGACGGGCGGATCACGAGGTCAGGAGTTCGAGACCATCCTGGCTAACACGGTGAAACCCCGTCTCTACTAAAAAATACAAAAAACTAGCCGGGCGAGGTGGCGGGCGCCTGTGGTCCCGGCTACTCGGGAGGCTGAGGCAGGAGAATGGCGTAAAAACCCGGGAGGCGGAGCTTGCAGTGAGCTGAGATCCGGCCACTGCACTCCAGCCTGGGCGATACAGCGAGACTCCGTCTCAAAAAAAAAAAAAAAAAAGGCAGGTGAAGGACAAATTCTCCCTCTCTCCCGCAAAGCAGGACACCCTTCTGCTCCTGCCCTCTGACATGAGAACTCCAGGTTCTTCAGCCTTTGGACTCTGAGACTGCACCCATGGCTTCCTGGGCTCTCAGGCCTTGGGACTGACAAGTATACCAATGGCTTCCTTGGTTGTTGGGCCTTCCAGCTTGGACTGAGCCATGCTACCAGCTTCTCTGATTCTCCAGTTTGCAGACAGCCTATCATGAGAAAGAACAGAGTTCTTTCAGCTTCCATAATCTCATGAGCCAATTCCTCTTACAAGTCCCCTCTCATATACATGTGTGTGCATGTCTGTGGGTGCATGCCTATGTGTGTGTTTGTGTTTCTGTCTCTCTAAAGAATCTTGATTAATACAGACCCCTTCCTCATACTCATACACAAAGTTTAACCCAAAATGTGTTATTGACTTAAATGTTTGAGCAAAACTATAAAACTCTTAGCAGAAAATATAGGACTAAATCTTCATGACCTTAAGTGAGGCAAAGCCTTCTTAGATATGAGTCTGAAAGTATTGAAAGTATAAGTGACAAACAAAAAAACAGATCAATTGGACTTTATCAAAATTAAAAACTTTTGTGCTTCAATGGATACCATCAAGAGAATAGACAACCTACAACATAGAAGAAAATATTTACAGATCATATATCCAGCAAGGAGCTTATATCGAGAATATATAAACAACTCTTACAACTCACTAATAAAAAACACAGATAATCCAACTTTTAAAATGCACAAGAGATCTGAATAGACGTGTCTCCAAAAAAGACATGCAATGACCAATAAGCACATAAAAACATGCTCAACATTATTAGCCATCAAGGAAATACAAAAGAAAACCACAATGAGTTATCACTTTACACCAACTAGAATGGCTGTAACCAAAAAGACAGATAATAACAAGTGTTAGTGAGGATATGGAAAACTGGAATCTTCATACACTGATGGTGGGATTGGAAAATGGTAAAGCCCCTTTGGAAAACAGTTTGGTAGTTCCTCGAAAGGTTAAATATATACTTACATACAGTAAGTATATATACTAGGTCATACAGACCTAGTAATTTTACTCTTACATACATACCGAAGAGAAACAAAAACATAGTTCACACAAAAACATATACACAAACGTTCATAGCAGAAGTATTGCTAATAGCCAAATTGTGTAAACAACCCACATGTCCATCATCTGATGAAAAGATAAGATACTGTATCCATACAATGTAACATTATTCAGCAATAAAAAGAAGTACAAACTATAACATGATGAGCCTTGTAAACATATACTAAATGAAAGAAGCCAGACACAAAAGGTCACATATTATGCCAGGCACAGTAGCTCCCACCTGTAATCCCAGCTACTCAGGAGGCTGAGGCAGGAGGATCCCTGGAATTCAAGACCAGCTTGGGCTGTCTCATAGCAAGAGGTGACCTTGGGTGAGGAAAAGCCTTCTTAGATATGAGTCTGCCAGGTGTGATGGCTCACACCTGTAATCCTAGCACTTGGAGAGGCTGATGCGGGTGGATCACCTGAGGTCAGGAGTTTGAGACCAGCCTGGTCAACATGGTGAAACTCCGTCTCTACTAAAAATACAAAAATTAGCTGGGTGTGGTGGCGCACGCCTGTGATCCCAGCTACTCAGGAGGTTGAGGCATGAGAATCTCTTGAACCTAGGAGGTGGAGGTTGCAGTGAGCTGAGATTGAGACACTGCACTCCAGCCTGGGGGATAGAGCAAAACCGTCTGCAAAAAAAAAAAAAAATGAGCCTGAAAGTATAAGAGTATAAATGACAAAAGAAAAAACAGACCTCATCTCTAAATAAATAAATAAAGGTTTATTCTTTGCAATGATTCATAAATAAATAATTTTAAAATGTTTTTTTAAAAAAATTTAATTAGCCCAGCATGGTGGCACACACCTATGGTCTCAGCTACTCAGGAGCTCTCAGCTGAGGCGAGAGGACTGCTTGAGCCCAGAAGGTCAAGACAGCAGTGAGCTATGATTACCCCACTGCACTCCAGCCTGGGTGACAGTGCAAGACTCTGTCTCTTAACAGTAACAAAAAAGAATAACATATTGTATGTTTTTATTTGTATGAAATGGCCAGAATAGACAAATCTATAAGAACAAAAAGGCCGGGCGCGGTGGCGCAAGCCTGTAATCCCAGCACTTTGGGAGGCCGAGACGGGCGGATCACAAGGTCAGGAGATCGAGACCATCCTGGCTAACTAACACGGTGAAACCCCATCTCTACTAAAAAATACAAAAAATTAGCCGGGCGAGGTGGCGGCGCCTGTAGTCCCTCGGGAGGCTGAGGCAGGAGAATGGCGTGAACCCGGGGGGCGGAGCTTGCAGTGAGCCAAGATCGCGCCACTGCACTCCAGCCTGGGCGACAGAGCGAGACTCCGTCTCCAAAAAAAAAAAAAAAAAAGAACAAAAAGTAGGTTAGTGGTTGTATACAGCTGAGGGTAGGGTGAGCAGGGGAAACGGGGAATGACTGCTAATTATACCATAGGTTCAGGGTTTCTTCTGGGGATGATGAAAATGTTGTAAAACTGATTGTAATGACAGTTGCAGAATTCCATGAATATACTAAAAACAATTTAATTGTACTCTTTAAATGAGTAAATTGTATAGTGTGTGAATATAATAAAACTTAAATTTTTTAAGTATATGGAGACAGATATAGTGGCTCACACCTGAAATCCCAGCACTTTGGAAGCCAAGATAAGAGTATTGCTTGAGTCCAGGAGTTCAAAATCAACCTGGGCAACATGGCAAGACCCCATCTCTACAAAAAAACAAAAAAATTAGCCAGGCATGATAGTGCATACCTGTTGTCTCTGCTAGTTGGGAGACTGAGATGGGAGGACTGCTTGAGCCCAAGAGATCGAGGCTGCAGTGAGCTGTATTCACACTACTGCAGTCACTCTCAGCAACAGAGATCTCATTTCAAAAAAGTTAAAAATTAATAAAATGAAGTACACAGTCCTTCACTCAGCTTCCGCCAGTAGTGACATCTTAAATAGCTGCAGTATAATATCAAAACCAGGACATTAACATTGGTACAATGCTGTTACCTAGACAGCAGATCAATAAGCAATCCTTTGTATGGGCATTCTTTCACTTCCTACTTTATACACTTCTATTTCACCTATTTAGAATGTTAATAAAATAGGCCAGGCACTGTGGCTCACGCCTGTAATCCCAGCACTTTGGGAGGCCAAGGCGGGCGGATCACAAGGTCAGAGATCGAGAACATCCTGGTTAAGACAGTGAAACCCTGTCTCTACTAAAAATACAAAAACTTAGCCGGGTGTGGTGGCGGGTGCCTGTAGTCCCAGCTACTCGGGAGGCTGAGGCAGGAGAATGGCGTGAACCCAGGAGGCAGAGCTTGCGGTGAGCCGAGATCATGCCACTGCACTCCAGTCTGGGCGACACAGCAAGACTCCATCTCAAAAACAAAACAAAACAAAACAAAACAAAACAAAAAAAGAATGTTAATAAAAATAATAAAGTTGCTCGTTTTTAAAAAATGTCTTCAATAATGAAAAAGATAATCAGCCCCTAAATAACAAAAAAAAGAACAGTTTGACACCAGGCTGGCCGATCTGGTGAGACCCCTGTCTCTACTAAAAATACAAAAAATTAGCTGGGCGTGGTGGTGCACTCCTGCAATCCCAGCTACTCAGGAGGCTGAGGCAGGAGAATCACTTGAACCCAGGAGGCAGAGGTTGCAGTGAGCCGAGGTCGTGCCACTGCACTCCAGCCTCGGCAAGGGAGTGAGACTCCGTCCCAAAAAAAAAAAAAAGCCACTAGGTTTATAGTACTATGTTAAAACAGCAACATGAAACTCATACAGTTGTTCAGCAACCTATGAAACAGTTAAACAAAACAGACACATGGGGCCAATTTCCCTACTGCAGCAATCTGATTCCAAGCACTGAGACTTTTTTTTTTGAGACAGGGTCTTGCTCCATCACCCGAACAGAAGGGCAGTGGCGCAATCATGGCTCAATGCAGCCTCAATCTCCCAGGCTCAAGCGATCCGCCCACATCAGCCTCTCAAGTAGCTAGGACTACAGGCACAGGCCACCACACCTGTATAAATTTTTAATTTTTTGTAGAGACGGGGTCTCACTCTCTTGTCCAGGCTGGTCTTGAACTCCTGGGCTCAAGCAATCCTGCCCTGGCCTCCCAAAGTGCTAGGATTACAGGCAAGAGCCACCATGCCCAGCCAAGACTCTTAATAGCAGGGGGTAAACTGACATATAAAGCTGTGCTTTTCATGGCCATAGGAAAAAGTTAGAAGTAAAGAAGAGACTGTATGACCTCTGGGAGAAGTAAAGCAAGACGCCAGCTCATAGAGCCAAAGTCCCTGTGCCTAATGGCTTCTTATCTGCAGTCTTCGGCAATATATACGTTTTCAATAAATCTTCTTTATCTAGAAGTAGCATAAGTGAGTCTGTTCCTTTCAAAAAGAGATCAAATACAGGGCTGAGCACAGTGGCTCATGCCTGTAATCCCAGCACTTCAAGGAGGCCAAGGTTGATTGCCTGAGCCCAGCAAAACTGAGACCAGCCTAGGCAACATAGCTAGACCTCATCTCTTAAAAACAAGAAAAAGTAAAGAAAAGGTCAACTAGAAATAAAGAAAGATCTCATACATAGCCTCTCTTATAAAGTGGATCTGAAAGAATTTGCAATCTCATTTTACCATCTTCAAGCTTTATTTACTGAATTTGCAATTCTATTTTACTATCTTCAAGCTTTATTTACTCCTAGGAAGTAATCTGAACATTTGAAAGCACCTGAATCACATACATACATGTGCTACTATTATCTGTCTCCTCTACAACATTCCTTAATTACACTAGTGAATAAAAATGAAGGCAATCTATAATTACAAAGTATCAATATATAACTGCTCAAGTATTTACCAATCTATAAGGGACTGCACAATAAAATTCAGATACAACAACATGAAAAATAATAAAATAAAGTTATTTTTCACCAAGTTACAACATCCTGATTCTTACCATGTAAGGATCCACAGAAAGATAAAGAGTTCTAACTTGCACTTGTCCTTCATTAATATTATCTGGTAAACAGACTTCTTCCATTCGGAAATTCTCTGCCACTGGATTACCATTTTTTCCTAAAATATTAGGCAAAAATACAAACTAAAAAAAAGCCAGTTTACTATATACTATTATTATTATTATTATTATTATTATATTATCATTTGAGACAGAGTCTTGCTCTATCACCCAGGCTGGAATGCAGTGGCACGATCTCGGCTTACTGCAACCTCTACCTCATGGGTTCAAGTGATTCTTCTGACTCAGCCTCCCGAGTAGCTGGGATTACAGGCGCACACCACTATGCCTGGCTACTTTTTTTGTATTTTTGGTAGAGATGGGGTTTCACCATGCTGACCAGGCTGGTCTCGAATTCCTGACCTCTTGATCTGCCCACCTTGACCTCCCAAAGTGGTGGGATATACTTATTAAAGGGTCACTCTAGGATTCAGAGCACTTCCTTTTAAAACAGGTACAAGGGGCCAGGCGCGGTGGCTCACACCTGTAATCCCAGCACAGGTGGATCACGAGGTCAGGAGTTTGAGACCAGCCTGGTCAACGTGGTGAAACCCTGACTCTACCAAAAGTACAAAATTATCCGGGCATGGTGGTACACACCTGTAGTACCAGCTACTCGGGAGGCTGAGGCAGAGGAATCGCTTGAACCCAGGAGGTGGAAGTTGCAGTGAGCCGAAATCGTGCCACTGCATTCCAGCCTGGATGACAGAGCGAGACTCTGTCTCAAAAAAAAAAAAAAAAAAAAAACAGGCACAAGTAAATCTATATTGTTTTGTAATTCTTCTGTAACTATAGAAATGACTCAGTACGTTTTTTTTTTTTTTTAGAGACAGGGTCTTATTCTGTCACCCAGGATGGAGTGCGGCTAAACTTACCTTCCTCATTTTAAGAAGCAAATAGAAACTTAAAGGAATACAAAAGTAAAAATAATAAAGTCTGAAAAATTAGGAAATTGGCCGGGCGCGGTGGCTCAAGCCTGTAATCCCAGCACTTTGGGAGGCCGAGACGGGCGGATCACGAGGTCAGGAGATCGAGACCATCCTGGCAACATGGTGAAACCCCGTCTCTACTAAAAAAAAATACAAAAAACTAGCTGGGCGAGGTGGCGGGCGCCTGTAGTCCCAGCTACTCGGGAGGCTGAGGCAGGAGAATGGCGTAAACCCGGGAGGCGGAGCTTGCAGTGAGCTGAGATCCGGCCACTGCACTCCAACCCGGGCGACAGAGCGAGACTCTGTCTCAAAAAAAAAAAAAAAAAAAAAAAAGAAAAATTAGGAAATTAAAAAATTAAAAAATTTGAAGCGTGAGAAAAATCTGTAAGAAAAGATCATCATTATAGAAACTTAAACAAATATAAAAGTAATAATAATAAAGTCTGAAAAAATAGGAAGTAGGAAATTAGAAAATTTGAAGTATGAGAAAAATTTGTAAGAAGGAAAGGCTACCAGTAGAAGGTACTCATCTTCAGATATGTTTAATGCATATTTACTCTTCATAGAATTATTACATTTATAAGGTGGGAATAGTACATAAAGATCTTAATCTAACTGCTCATTTTACTAAAATTGAGTTCAGAAAAGTTAAGTGACTTCCCCAAGTGGGCAGCAGTGACCCAAATCTCTCAGGTTCTTTCCACACCTGTTTTTATGATGCAGTTTACATGTCAGCACTGATATAAGTTAGTACATTTCACATAAAAAAGAAAAGCAAATTTTAAGACCAATAATAACATACTCTAAAGAAACAAAAGCCACGTATATTTGTAATGTAACCTTTCAGATGTTATGATTCCAAAATACTTTATTTCATCAACAAATGCCTGGATAAGTTACCACTTGAAAAACTAGCACAGTTTAAAAATGGCCTTGATAAGCTAACACTTGAAAACTATTACATCATTTAAAGTTTCTTCTAATATCTCTACTAGTGTTAATATCTTACTACCTTAATTTACCACATGAACATCACATTAGTTTTTATTCCTCCATTTGCATTAGTAATTATCAAAGATCATAGCTGTTCATTCATCACAAATACATACCAGGTCGAGAATTCAGTACCACTCTCTGAACAATCATCGCTCTGGTTGGGCAGTGGTTTCACAAGATTTCTGTATAAAATACTCCTATAAATAGAAAAATTTTTAAATCACAAATAAGATTTGAAGTATTCAACGATTTAAAAATAAAAAAGAAGTCCATTTGTGTTTCCCAAAGAAGAGGGAGAAAAATCACATTTAGGATCCAAAAAGATAAACTCTCCTGTCAGTTTGCCTTCTAAAGCAAATACATGAAGAAAGACTAAATCTAGTTAGAATTTTTAACTAATAGGAACAAGTTCACTGAAGATTAAGTGGGGCAAAATGTTTGTTTATTTATTTATTTATTTTGTAGACAGAATCTCACTCTGTTGCGCAGGCTGGAATGCAGTGGTATGATCTCTGCTCACTGCAAGCTCTGCCTCCCAAGTTCACGCCATTCTCCCGCCTCAGCCTCCTGAGTAGCTAGGACTACAGGCACCCGCCACCTCGCCCGGCTAACGTTTTTGTATTTTTAGTAGAGAGGGGATTTCACCGTGTTAGCCAGGATGGTCTCAATCTCCTGACCTCACGATCTACCCGCCTGGGATTACAGGCGTGAGCCGCCGCATCCAGCCCAAGTGGGGCAAAATGTTTTTGGTCTCAGATAATTCAAGCTCATTCATCTTCAAGCACACCACCATGAATAAGCCTCCTATGGCTCAATTAAAAGAAAACAACACAAGGCTGGTCCAAAGGTAGTGAGTTGTCGCAACTGATTATTCACAGTCAGTAACAGGTCAGACCCCTTTGTTCTACTCTTTCCCCCTTCTCAGTACTGCACTTGACTTGTTTTTAAATAAAGACAAGAAAAAAACAAAACAAACAACATGATATATTCCTCCAGAGCTAGCAGTTAATCTACTGGCAAAATAAAAACACCGCGGCCGGGCACGGTGGCTCATGCCTATAATCCCAGCACTTTGGGAGGCCGAGGCGGGTGGATCACGAGGTCAGGAGTTCGAGACCATCCTGCCTAACACGGTGAAACCCTGTCTCTACTAAAAATACAAAAAAATTAGCTGGGCGTGGTGGCAGGCACCTGTAGTCCCAGCTATTCCGGAGGCTGAGGCAGGAGAATGGCATGAACCTGGGAGGCAGAGCTTGCAGTGAGCTGAGATCGCGCCACTACACTCCAGTCTGGGCCACAAAGTGAGACTCCATCTCAAAAAAAAGAAAAAAGAAAGAAAGAAAAAAAAAAACACTAACTGCTTAATTGATATGTAACGAAAAAAATTTTTTTTTTTTTGGAGTCGGGGATGGAGTCTCACTCTGTCACCCAGGCTGGAGTGCCGTGGCACGATCTCAGGATCTCAGCTCACCGCAACCTGTGCTTCCTCGGTTCAAGCGATTCTCCTGCCTCAGCCTCCCAACTAGCTGGGATTACAGGCGTGCACCACGATGCCTTGCTAATTTTCTTTTTGTATTTTTAGTAGAGACGGGGTTTCACCATGTTGGCTAGGCTGGTCTTGAACTCCTGACCTCAAGTGATCTGCCCGCCTCAGCCTCACAAAGTGCTGGGATTACAGGCGTGAGCCACCAAGCCCAGCCACGTAACCAAATTTCCAAAGGCTCTTCTATTTGTTTATCAAAATAGAAATTCCTTTGCCTTCTTAGCAGTGGTGAATTTAAAAAAAAAAAACAAAAAACGGAAATTCCTTTATAGTTTAGCTAACAATAAAAGTAACATATCAAAGGAATTTAAAAATCCTTACCTTATAAGAAAGTCCATATCACAATATGGCCAATAAGTAAACGATCAGTTTATTCTGTTTTGTTTTGTTTTTTGAGATGAGGTCTCGCTATGTTGCTCAGGCTGGTCTCGAATTCCTGGGCTCAAGTGATCCTCCCATCTCAGCCTCCCAAAGTGCTGGGATTACAGGCGTGAGCCACTACATCTGGCCAGTTTATTCTGGATTTACAATTTGAGCTAATGAAGGAAGCAAAAGAAGTTCCAGTACTAGCACTATCTGACTTGTTGAAAATCACTTTGCTTACTTTATCCACCAGTGAAAATTAGAAAATCAAGCCCTTAGTGTTACTATGCGCCAAGCACTGTTGTGAGTGCTTTGTACAGCTTGACGACTGGGATACATGCCGAGAAATGTGACATTAGGTGATTTCATCATTGTATGAACATGAAAGTGTACTTACACAAACCTACATGGTACAGATGACACTAGACACCTAGGCTACGTGGTTTAGCCTATAACTTCCAGGATACAAACCTATATGGCATATTGCTGTACTGAATGCTGCAGACAACTGGAACACAGTGGTAAGTATTTGTGTATCTAAATATAGAAAAAGTACAGTAAAAAATATGGGGTAAAAGATTTAAAAATGGGCTGGGCGCGGTGGCTCACCCTTGTAATCCCAGCACTTTGGGAGGCCAAGGTGGGCAGTTCACCTGAGGTCAGGAGTTCGAGACCAGCCTGGCTAACATGATGAAACCCTGTGTCTACCAAAAATACCAAAAAAATTAGCCGGTGGGTAGGTGGCGCATGCCTGTAGTTCCAGCTACTTGGGAGGCTGAGGCAGGAGAATCGCTTGTACTCTGGAGGCAGAGATTGCAGTGAGCCAAGATCGCGCCACTGCACTCCAGCCTGGGTGACAGAGTGGGACTCTGTCCCCAAAAAAAAAACCACAAAAAAATTTTTTTAATGGTATACCTATATAGGGCACCTTACCATGAATGGAGCCTACCAGATTAGAAGTTGCTCTGGATGAGTCAGTGAGTGAGTGGTAAGGGAATGTGAAAACCTAGGACATTACCGTAGGCTACTTAGACTTTATTAACACTATACACTTAGACTACACTAAATTTCTTTTCTTTTTTTTTGAAACGGAGTCTTGCTGTGTCGCACGGGCTGGAGTGCAGTGACGCAATCTCAGCTCACTACAACCTCTGCCTCCCAGGTTCAAGCGATTCTCCTGCCTCAGCGTCCCGAGTAGCTGGGATTACAGGTGCATGCCACCACTCCTGGCTTATTTTTGTATTTTTAATAGAGACGGGGTTTCACCATGTTGGTCAGGCTGGTCTCGATCTCCTGACCTCGTGATTCACCCGCCTCGGCCTCCCAAAGTGCTGGAATTATAGGCATAAGCCACCTCGCCTGGCTCCACTAAATTTCTTAAAATATAAAGTAATACTCCAGGCATGGTGGCTCATGCCTGTAATCCCAGCACTTTGGGAGGCTGAGGCAGGTGGATCATTTGAGGTCAGGAGTTCACAATCAGCCTGGCCAACATGGTGAAACCCTGTCTCTACTAAACATACAAAAATCAGTTGGGCATGGTGATGCACTTCTGTAATCCCAGCTACTCAAGAGTCTGAGGCAGGAGAATCGCTTGAACTCAGGAGGCGGAGGTTGCGGTGAGCCGAGATTGTGCCACTGCACTCCAGTCTGGGTGACAGAGTGAGACCCTGTATGTATAAATAAATAAATAAAGTAATTGCACCATAACGTTCTGATGACTATGACATCACCAGGCAAGAGGAATTTTTCAGTTCCATTATAATGTTATGGGAGGCTCATCGTCTGTCATTGTCTAAACCATTATGATGTGGCAAATGATCGTATAATCTCACTGGTTGTGACAGAACAGCTAGTTGCCCTCAGTGACTATCCTCTCCTACTGGACACTATGTTGCCCCGCTAAAAGATTACATTTTCCAACTTCCCCTTGAAGCAAAACCCAGCCATCACAGATTTAAACATAAACACTATGCCATTATTACACCCAATAGAAGTAATAGTACAAGTAATTCCTTATCACCATCTAATGCCTAGTGCATATTCAAATCTCCTGATGTTTCAAGGATGTCTTTTTACATTTGGTTCATTAAAATCAGAATTCAAGGTCCACATACTACAGTTTGAGTCTCCCTTCCCTATTTCATGCCCTTGATTTGTTTCATTACTTTGTAGAATGTTCTTTGACTGCTTCCTCATGGTGTCATTTACTATCACAAGGTAAATGACTAGCTTTTAAAGGAAGGAGGAAATGTCTCTTCTATCTCCTTCCCTTATCTATGACTGCTAGTTACATCCAGAGGCTTGATTACTTCAGGTTCAATTTTTCAGGCAAGAATCTTTAAGGGTGGTGCCACATCCATTCATCACACCATGAGGTCCATAATGTCATGTAGGGCTACACGTGTTTTAAAAAGAAAACTTTCTACAGAATCACCATATGTGTCAATTATTTAAGGATTAAAAAGCCAAAGTTTTCCAAATTAAGTAGGTCTAAGAGTCCTTAAGTAGTAATAGAACCATAATGGCTAAATTTTCAAAGTAGTCTTTCCAAATGAAATGTCATATTTGCCCTCTTCTCTAATTACTGTCAATGGTATGCTTTATTTCTTTAAAATATTAATATGTATATTATAGATTTGTCCAAACACTGCTTATCAGCATGAAAAATATACTATTAAAGTTCTCTCACTCTGTATTAAATTAGAAACTTTTCAAGTGTCAAATACTACAATTAATACAGGATAATTGTATGATATCCCTCCACAGTACCAAAAAAACACACATTTACAATATAGATAACTTGGCTGTGCACGGTGGCTCACACCTGGAATCCCAGCACTTTGGGAGGCTGAGGCAGGTGGATCACTTGAGGTCAGGAGTTTGAGACCAGCCTGGCCAACATGGTGAAACTCCGCCCTACTAAAAATACAAAAATTAACCAGGCGTGGTGGTGGGCGCCTGTAATCCCAGCTACTCCAGAGGCTGAGGCAGGAGAATAGCTTGAACCTGGGAGGTGGAAGTTGCAGTGAGCCAAAACTGAGCCATTACACTCAAGCCTGGGGGACAAGAGTGAAACTTCGTCTCAAAAAAATAAATAAATAATAAAAATAAAACATAGATAACTGGATTTAGTCATAAAATTAACAGCTAAAATAAGACACACTAAGTTCCAAGATCTGAAAGAAGGGTAGATTGTTAAATTCATCCCAAGTAGGGGAAAAAAACTCAGCAAATCCTATTTGCCTGGGATGCTATTCCTACTTGGTGCTAATATTACAAAATAATAACAGATGAATTTGCTCTGATGTGATGATAAAGAGTGTGTTGAGTGTTTACCTTGCAGCCTGGAAAAGAGAAAGGTCATTGAACTAGGAAGAACAGAGTATTTGTCCTGGTTCTAACCAGGTGGGAACTTGGAAAAAGTCCCTTCTGTCAACCTGTTTCTTCAATATTCCTAAACGCCAGGAACTGAGCAAAGACTCATTCATTAGCCTGTTTAAACCACCTCCCCCACCCCTATCCCCAAAAAACTGTGAGGTTGGTAATATCATCCTCTCAATTTTATAGATGAGAAAAGGGTCCGGGTATGGTGGTTCAAGCCTGTAATCCCAGCACTTTGGGAGGCTGAGGTGGGCGGACCACCTGAGGTCAGGAGTTGGAGACCAGCTTGGACAACATGGTGAAACCCCACCAATACTAAAAATACAAAAATTAGCCCGGCGTGGTGGCGGGCACCTGTAATCCCAGCTACTCTGGAGGCTGAGGCTGGAGAATCACTTGAAACCGGGAGGTGGAAGTTGCAGTGAGCCGAGATCAAGCCACTGCACTCCAACCTGGGCGACAGAGCAAGACTCCGTCACACATACACACACAAAAAAATGTGAGTCCAATCCCCTAAGCCCGGCACATGGTAGGTGTTCAACTAATCTGTGTTTTTTTTTTTTTTTTTTTTTTTTGAGACGGAGTCTTGCTCTGTCACCCAGGCTGGAGTGCAGTGGCCGGATCTCAGCTCACTGCAAGCTCCACCTCCCAGGTTTACGCCATTCTCCTGCCTCAGCCTCCCGAGTAGCTGGGACTACAGGCGCCTGCCATGTCGCCCGGCTAGTTTTTTGTATTTTTTAGTAGAGACGGGGTTTCACCGTGTTAGCCAGGATGGTCTCGATCTCCTGACCTCGGGATCCACCCGTCTCGGCCTCCCAAAGTGCTGGGATTACAGGCTTGAGCCACCGCGCCCGGCCATAATCTGTGTTAAATGAAAGTTCCAGAGGCACCTCAAACACAATTACGTCAAAACATCAGGTTACTTTCCCCCAAGAATTCAAAAAAACACCCCAAAACCTGCTTCTGCTTCTCGAGCGTTCCCTATCTCAGTATTCTGGGCAATAACGCCAGTGTCCCCGGTAGCTCCGGGAGGACGCCTGGAAGTCACCCTGGTTGAGTCTCCTCCCTCACCGCTGAGGCCCGAAGCAGCTTCGGTAGCCACAGTCGCGGCGGCCGCTCGCGCGTCACTGACCGTAGTGGAGCCCGTGTAAACGAAATCTCGCGTGATTTTCCGGAAAGAGGCTGTACTCCACGACCCCAGCTCGCCCCCAGGCCTCGGCTCTCCGACCGCGGTACGCAGGCGCGCGGCTAGGCCCGGCTCCGCGCCCCCTCCCCTCCCAGGGGCGGGGTTTGGAAGCTTAGGGAAGATTCCTGGGCGCCCCACGTTTCCGGGAGAAGCAGGGGAGATGCGGCACGCCAGGGGAGAGTTACTAGTCTGGATAAAGTGCGTTAATAACTTAACCGAGATTGGTTCCCTGTGGCCGCCTCTACTGCCTTGACCCAAAAAGCAAATCTTGCAACCTTGACCAGCGAGTTCACATTTAGCAGTCCTTGAAGAAGCTGTATTAGTTTTGTGGATGTCTCCCTGAACCTCGACTGGGAAATCATAGTGAGAGAGGCACCGTCAAGCCTACTCCTTGTTTTATAGACGGGGAAACTGAGTCTCGGAGAGCTGATGTGATTGGATCACCTACCTTTCAGCTGGTTAGGCGCAGTGCTGAGATAAAACGCCTGTCTCCGGACCCTGATCCAAGGCCCCTTTGCGCCTCTTTTATTTCACAAAGAATACCAAATTCCTCCAAGATTACTCAGTGTGGGCTGATTTCTCAATTTCATTCATTGTTAGTTGTCTCCTCTTGTGCTGGACTGGGTTGAGCAAAGTGTACACCTAGGACAGCTTCGGATCCTCAGGGACTTCAGACCCTAAGAAAGATCATGTGAATTAGGCAGGTATAAGAATTGCTTGTATTCACGTGAGAGCTAATAGCTCAGCACAAGTCACGCATGGAGTAGCTGAAAGATGACGAGGTTGGTGAGCAAGGGAATAGTGATCAAACAGGTAGGAGCTCCTGGTAGCTTTATGTCTGAATATTTTTGCTTCTTTGGGAAAGCTTCAGGAAGGACTAGGAGAATTATACTACTTTGCAAACATTTTCAGACAGGAGCTAATCTCTTTTATCCGTCATGGACAGGTAGGTAGACCTTCAATGCCTTTTGTAATGACTTAAACCAAATGATGAAAAATAAAATGCTCAAATAGACAAAAAGTAGCAGTATAAAATAAAGGTAATCTAGAACCTGATTTAAAAGAAACACTCATTCAAAATAGAAAAGAAACCCTGCAATATTAGTTTTGGGGCTGGGCGCGGTGGCTCACGCCTGTAATCTCAGACTTTTGGGAGGCACAGGCAGGTGGATTGCTTGAGTCAGGAGTTCGAGACCAGCCTGGGCAACGTGGTGAAACCGCGTTTCTTCAAAAAATAGAAAATAAAATGAAATTAGCCAGGTGTGGTGATGCTTGCTGGTAGTCTCTCAGCTGCTCAGTAGGCTGCAGTGAGTCTTGATCACACCACTGCACTCCAGCTTCGGTGACAGACACCTTGTCTTAAAATTTTAAAATATATGTATATTAATTAGTTTTAGCTCTCTTGATTCTAGGGTCTGTGAACTCCTTGTAACAAGTGTGATTTTTCTCACCAAAATGAGTTCCCAAAAATTCAATAAATGAGTAGAGGATTTATATGTACATTTTAATCTTGTTTATCCCCTACTTCTAAATTTTCTCTAACACCAGGATTACTATCATTTATATAATGCTTAGTTTGAGTTGGATAATGCCTTATATGATTTTTTGCCTACATGATTTAATTTTCAAAACAGCCCTGTTACTATTATTACCATTTTACCAATGAGGAAACCGAAGTTAAACCAGTTAAGTACTAAGTCAGGTTAAGTAACTAATAAGTAAAGGAGCAAGTTATCCTCCCTCAGTCCAAGCACCTGACCCTTTGTTATATTTGCCATAAATCTGGAATTCCCTACTCCTCCCCCTTTGCAGAACTTTGTACTGCCCCTTCTCATCATTCAAGCAATTCCTGAGAATCATTTTCTTTTTTTTTTTTTTTTTTGAGACGGAGTCTCTCTCTGTCGCCCAGGCTAGAGTGCAGTGGCACGATCTCGGCCTACTGCAACCTCCACCTCCCAGGTTCAAGCAACTGAACCTACTGAGTAGCTGGAACCACAGGCGTGTGCCACCACACCCAGCTAATTTTTGTATTTTTAGTAGAAACGGGGTTTCATCATGTTGGCCAGGCTGGTCTCAAACTCCAAACCTCAGGTGATCCACCCACCTTGGCCTCCCAAAGTGCTGGGATTAAAGGCGTGAGCCACCACACCCGGCCCTGAGAATAATTTTCTAGACTTCACTAGAAGGAAGTGTCAATTCTTCTCATTTCCATCTTATCAAAAAAAATACATAGTATATATAGTTTCATTCAAGCATGATAAATATAGGCCAGGTACAGTAGTTCACACTCATAATTCCAGCACTTAGGGAAGCAAGACAGGAGGATCACTTGAGGCCATAAGTTTCAGACCAGCCTAGGAACATAGGAGACCCCTATCTCTACGAAAAAAAAAAAAAAGAAAGAAAGAAAAAGAAAAAAAGTAGCCAGGTGTGGTAGCACACACCTGCAGTTCCAGCTACTCAGGAGGCTGAGGCAGGAGGATCACTTAAACCCAGGAATTCCAAGTTGAAGATCAATTAAGCCCAGGAGTTCAACACCAGCCTAGGCAACATGACAAAACCCACCTCTACATAAATTTTAAAAATTAGCCTGGTATGATGCACGTGCCTGTTGTCTCAGCTACTTGGGAGGCCAAGGTAGGAGGATCACTTGAGCCCAGGAGGGCGAGGCTGCAGCGAGCTGTGTTTGCACCACTGCACTCCAGCCTAGGCAACAGAATGAGATTCTGTCTCTTAAAAAAAAAAAAAAAAAAAAAGCGTAATAAATATAACTACTTGGCCAGGCGCAGTGTCTCACGCCTGTAATCCCAGTACTTTGGGAGGCCGAGGCAGGCGGATCACGAGGTCAGGAGATTGGGACCATCCTGGCTAACACGGTGAAACCCCGTCTCTACTAAAAATACAAAAAAATTAGCCAGGCGTGGTGGTAGGCGCCTGCAGTCCCAGCTACTCCGGAGGCTGAGGCAGGAGAATGGCATGAACCCAGGAGGCAGAGCTTGCAGTGAGCGGAGACTGCGCCACTGCACTCCAGCCTGGGCGACAGAGCGAGACTCAGTCTCAAAAAAATAAAAAAATAAAATAAATAGATATAAATACTTAATCTGATATGTTTGTATACTCATTAAATTATGTTTTAGTTTTTTTATTCATTAAATTATTTTTACATGAAAATAACTTCATATGATAGCAAATTACTTAGGAGAAATCATTCAAGTTTGACCAACCTGCATGATATATGACAGTGCAATATCAAAGATTATTGGATGCTAAATAAAACATTTTTCCATGGAGGTGATAATTGTTCATAATGACACAAATTCATACCCAAACATACATCGTAAAGAAATAACAGAACAAGGTAGGAGATAAAAACCGCACCTGGCTAGGCTCAGAAGCTCATGCCTGTAATCCCAGCACTTTGGGAGGCTGAGGTGGGCAGATCACATGAGGTCAGGAGTTCAAGACCAGCCTGGCCAACATCGTGAAACCCTGCTCCACTAAAAATACAAAAATACAAATACAAATAAAACTACAAAAAATTAGCCGGGAGTGTTAGCAAGCACCTGAAATCCCAGCTACTCAGGAGGCTGAGGCCAAAGAATGGCTTGAACCTGGGAGGCAGAGGTTGCAGTGAGCCCAGATCATGCCACTGCACTCCAGCCTGGGCGACAGAGCACGACTCCATCTCAAAAAAAAAAAAAAAAAAAAAGGAAAAGGAAAAAAAAAAGAATGCTGTAACTGAATCCTGTGACACTCAAGCTTAAATAAATGCTTTTTCATAAAAATTGAGTATTTAGAAAAAGGTCATATTTCTGCCTTTTACAAGGTGGGTTCTCTGGAAAGCAGACTCTGATGGGGAGTTTGGTATGCAGGATGTCTATTATGGAATACCTTTTGAATCAATACTTATAGGAGGAAGAGGAAGAAAGCAGGACTGGGCAACAGGAGAAGTTGAACTCCAAGGGGAGCTTGGAACTAACATGGCCAGTCAGAGTTTTCCTCTATTGGACCTGAAGTTTCTCCCACTGCCTTTAGTTAAAGTCACTGTGGGTAATGTATCTCAAAATTGCAAAGCATAATTTTCTCCCCTGTACCTCCTATCGGTATGACTGATCACTTTAGGGGCTTGAATGCAATAAACTCCCTATTTCACTGCTATTAAACAAAAGTTTATTTATTTATTTATTTTAATTTTTTTTGAGATGGAGTCTCATTTTATCACCCAGGCTGTAGTGCAGTAGTGGGATCTTGGCTCACTGCAACCTCTGCTTCCCAGGTTCAAGTGATTCTCCTGCCTCAGCCTCCCAAGTAGCTGGGACTACAGGCACCCACCACCATGCCTGGCTAATTTTTGTATTTTTAGTAGATACAGAGTTTTACTATGTTGGCGAGGCTGGCTTGAACTCCTGACCTCAAGTGATCCACCTGCCTCGGCCTCCCAAAGTGCTTGGATTACAGGCGTGAGCCACTGCACCCGGCCATATTTCCTCCTCCACTTCTGCCAGTAAAATTTAGCTCTACTAGCCTACATTTTACTTATAATGTTGACTAATGAAATCCGGAGCCTGACCTTAAAAATACCAACTCTTCAAAATTAACAAAAAGAGTCCCAGAAAGAGATAAATGAGATTTCTCCTCTCCCCTGCAGTTACTGATGGAAAGAGACATTTCTGTATCATAAAATCATTTCAAAGACTCTAACCATATAAGGTGTTAAATTAAGAACATTCATATGATTACCAACTTGTATGGACATTTATGAATGTGATCAACCTTTTTTTTGTTCCCCCTTAATATATCTGTCCTTTGAAGCATAATTTCAGAAAAGAGAGCTTGAAAACTCTTAGAGGTTTAGAAATTCTTGCATGCCAAGTGAAAATAACCTTGAAAGAAAAACCTTTGAAGATTGGCTGTTGTATCGTTATCTATTGCTACAAACAAATTACCCCTAAAACTTAGTGGTTTAAAACAATCAGCGTTTCAGTGGCTCATGCTTGTAATCCCAGCACTTTGTAGGGGCCGAGGCAGGCGGTTCACGAGGTCAGGAGTTCGAGACCAGCCTGGCCAAAACAGTGAAACCACACCTCTACTAAAAATTCAAAAATTAGCTGGGTGTGGTGGCAGGCGCCTATAATCCCAGCTACTCGGGAGGCTGAGGCACGAGAATCACTTGAACCCGGGAGTCAGAGATTGCAGTGAGCTAAGACTGTGCCACCGCACTCCAGCCTAGGTGACAGAGCTAGACTCCATCTCAAAAAACAAACAAAAACTATGAACTTTTATGTTATTATCTCAGAGTTTTGAAGGATCAGGAAGCCAGGCACAGTTTAGCTGGATACTTCTGGCTCAAGGTCTCTGTAGTCAAGCTGCCAGTCTGGGCTGGGCTGTGGTCTCATTAAGAAGACTCAGCTGGGGAAGAATCCACTTCCAAGCATGCTTTTTTTTTTTTTTTTTTTTTTGAGACAGTCTTGTTCTGTTGCCCAGGCTGGAGTGCAGTGGCACAGTTTCAGCTCACTCAAGCGATTCTCATGCCTCAGCCTCCCAAGTAGCTGGAATTACAGGTGGACGCTACCATGCCTGGCTAATTTTCTTTTTTTTTTTTTTTTCTTTTTTGAGACAGAGTCTGGCTCTGTCGCCCAGGCTGGAGTGCAGTGGCCAGATCTCAGCTCACTGCAAGCTCCGCCTCCCGGGTTGCCATTCTTCTGTCTCAGCCTCCCAAGTAGCTGGGACTACAGGCGCCCACCACCTCGCCCGGCTAGTTTTTTGTATTTTTTAGTAGAGACGGGGTTTCACCGTGTTAGCCAGGATGGTCTCGATCTCCTGGCCTCGTGATCCACCCGTCTCGGCCTCCCAAAGTGCTAGGATTACAGGCTTGAGCTACCGCGCCCAGCCTAATTTTCATATTTTTAGTAGAGACACGGTTTCACAATGTTGGCCAGGCTGGTCTCAAACTCCTGGTCTCAAGGGATTCTCCTGTCTCAGCCTCCTGAGTAGCTGGGATTACAGGCGCCCGCCACCATGCTTGGCTAATTTTGTATTTTTAGTAGAGATGGGGTTCCTATATGTTGGTCAGGCTGGTCTCGAACTCCCGACCTCAGGTGATCCGCCCACCTCAGCTTCCCAAAGTGCTGGGATTATAGGCGTGAGCCACCACGCCCAGTCCTATTATTATTATTATTAAAGACTAGTCAAGCGCAGTTGTAAGAAGGAAGAAAGAGTAGAACAAGGAGTTCAATCTGTAACTGAACAGTCAATTGATATAGCTCACAACCTTCAGACTAGTCCACATTTATTATTGCTGGGAATGAAAATTGGAACAATCTCAATGAGGGGAATTTGGCAACTAATAAACTATATATGCATTTATCCTTCAACTCCGCAATTTCGCTTCTAGAAACTTACCTTGAAGATAGATAGAGACAGATATGTTCAAGGTTATTTGTTGCAGCATTATTTATCATGGTAAAATATTGGCAACTACGTTAAGTGTCCAAGTGTAAGAGATTGGTTAAATAAGCTATGATACATCCTCCTAGTAAAATACCATCAAGCTATACCAAAAAATTCAAGACAGATGATTATGGACTGATATGAAGGCCGGGTTTTTTATAGAAACAGGGTTTCACTCTGCCCGGGCTGGAATGCAGTCACATGATCATAGCTCACTGTAGCCTTGAACTCCTGGGCTCTAGTGATCCTCCCACCTCGGCTTCCCAAAATGCCGGGATTACAGGTATGACCCACCACGTCTGGCCTCCAAGAAATATTACTAAGTGAAAAAAGTAAAGTGCAAATAATCATATGTAGTATGTTACATTTGTGCGAGAAAGGAAGGAAAATAAGAAAACATACATATGGGCCAGGCTCAGTGGCTCTATACTCCTAGCACTTTGGGAGGTCGAGGTGGATGGATCGCTTGAGCCCAGGAATTCAAGACCAGCCTGGGCAAAAAGGTGAAACCCCATCTCTACTCTAAAAAATACAAAAATTAGTTGGGTGTGGTAGTGTGCACCTGTGGTCCCAGGTACTCAGGAGGCTGATGTTGGAGAATGGCTTGAGCCTGGGAGGTGGAGGCTGCAGTGAGCCGTGATCATGCCACTGCACTTTAGCCTGGCCAACGAAACAAGACCCTGTCTCGAAAAAACAAAAAAAAGTAAAAAATATATATGTGTATATATGTGTGTGTGTGTGTGTGTATATATATATATGCTTGTTTTTATTAAAAGAATCAGGAAACATAAACCAAAAACAACAAAGGTGGCTACCTATAAGGGATGTAGGGAAATAGGTGGCAGTGATATTAGGAGTGAAACAGTGGGGCATGGTGGCTCACACCTGTAATCCCAGCATTTTGGGAGGTTGAGGTGGGCAGATCACTTGAGGCCAATAATTTGATATTAGCCTGGCCAACATGGTAAAACCCCGTTTCTACCAAAAATACAAAAATTAGCCAGTCGTGGTGGCGCCTGCCTATAGTCCTAGCTACTCGGGAGGCTGAGGTGGGAGAATCGCTTGAATATGCAAGGCAGAGGCTGCCGAGAGCTGAGATGGCGCCATTGCACTCCAGACTGGGCTAGCGAGTCTTTTGTCATATGCTGATGGATCTGTGTATGTTTAGGGGAGTACATTCAAAGTGGAGACTGTCTTCAAGTATGCTCCATGTTTTCCTTTCTACAGGGCCTTTTTGAGTCTCTTACATACATATGCACAGCTCCAGTGTCAGCTAGGCATGTGTGAATAGGTTGGCCCGTCTTTGGTCTCCACTACGCATGCATTCTGCCCCAGCTAGGAATATGCTTGCCCCAACCACAACAGGCTCATAGAACCAGGCTGTTGGCCTTCTCCTGCTCACCAACCTCAGAGAAGTCACTTCCACTGACAATAGCTCTAAGCATTGACATTGCCCACTGCTCCAAATAAAGCATTACCCTTCCATCACAGCAAAAAAGCTGCCAGTCTTCATGACCTGCCCTGCCCTGGCAGAACCTCCACATATTCAGCTGGAGTGGTGGTAGGGAAATGGGAGTAGCCCCAGGTCAGAATACCTCAGATCCCTCTGATTCTTACCTAAAGTTCAGTGTTCAAGCATAAATGCTTCTCATTGTTGTATGCTTTTGGTCAATTTCTGGAGCACAAAAGGGTTGCTTATGTTAATTTTGTCCAGCTTTAGAGCTGTTTTTTGTTTTTCTAGTGGGGGTTGATTGGATGTACCAATCTCCTCACTTGGTTATTATGAGAAATCTGTTTGTTTATTTTATGAATTCCAAATAATTTTAGGGAAAGACTTGACATTTCTGTGTGACTCAAAAGAGACATTGTCACAGCCAGATGTGGTGACGTATGTCTCTAGTTCCAGTTACTTGGGAAGTTGAGACAGGAGAATCACTTGAGCCCAGGAATTTGGGGCTACAGTGCACTGTGATGGTGCCTGTGAATAGTCACTGAACTCTAGCCTGGGCAACACAGCAAGACCCCATCTCTAAAAACTATAGAAATAGTAAAATAAAAATAAAAGGGGGGGTAGTATTGTAAAAAAAAAAAAGGCATTGGCTTTAAAAATTTTTTTCTGAGAAACTCTGATCTAATTAAACTTCCTCATTGTACAGAGAAAAAAAAAGTTATTATTTACCCAAGATAGAATAACTTGGTTAGTTTTTAAAATAGCAAATTAAGTTATCTTATTTTCTTTTTTTTTTCTTTTTTTTTTTTGAGATGAAATCTCACTCTGACACCAGGCTGGAGTGCAGTGGCATGATCTCAGCTCACTGCAACCTCTGCCTCCTGGGTTCAAGTGATTCTCCTGCCTCAGCCTCCCAAGTAACTGGGACTACAGGTGCGTGCCACCATGCCCAGCTAAATTTTGTAAATTTTTTTTTTTTTTGAGACAGAGTCTCGCTCTGTCGCCCAGGCTGGAGTGCAGTGGCCGGATCTCAGCTCACTGCAAGCTCTGCCTGCCGGGTTTACGCCATTCTGCTGTCTCAGCCTCCTGAGTAGCTGGGACTACAGGCGCCTGCCACCTCACCCAGCTAGTTTTTTGTATTTTTTAGTAGAGACGGGGTTTCACCGTGTTAGCCAGGATGGTCTCGATCTCCTGACCTCGTGATCTGCCCGTCTCGGCCTCCCAAAGTGCTGGGATTACAGGCTTGAGCCACCGCGCGCAGCTAAGTTTTGTATTTTTAGTAGAGACAGGGTTTCACCATGTTGGCCAGGATGGTCTCCATCTCTTGACCTCGTGATCTGCCCACTTCAGCCTCCCAAAGTGCTGGGATTACAGGTGTGAGCCACCGTGTCCCGCCTATCTTATATTTTCATAGTGACTAATAAAGCTACCCATCCTAGAATATTTTTTCCAATTTCTTTAATTTGCTGCCATCTGTTGATCACCTCTGTCTTTCTTTTCATGTACTGTTTCTATGGATACATGTCCAGGACTTGTATAATAATCGTAGGGGTGGAAAGGTGTGATATGCCTGATACTCCCATAAAAACAGACAAATTAACAAGAGAAAAAAGCATAACAAATTTATTTAATCAAGATGGGGTTTTTTGTTGTTTGCTTGTTTTTTTTTAGACAGAGTCTCACTCTGTTGCCCAGGCTGGAGTGCAGTGGCGCAATCTCAGCTCACTGCAACCTCTGCCTCCCAGGTTTAAGTGATTCTCCTACCTCAGCCTCTGGAGTAGCTGGGATTACAGGCACCTGCCACCATGCCCAGCTAATTTTCATATTTTTAGTAGAGATAGGGTTTCATCATGTTGGCCAGGCTAGTCTCCAGCTCCTGACCGCAGGTGATCTGCCCACCTTGGCCTCCCAAAGTGCTAGGATTACAGGCGTGAGCCACCGCGCCAGGGCTAATCAAGGTTTTACAGGATACAGGAGGACTTCAGAAATGAAAACCCAAAGACCCAGGGAAAATTATTTTTTTCTTTTTAATTTTTTATAGAGACAGAGTCTTGCATACTGCCCAGGCTGTTCTCAAACTCCTGGCCTCACGCAATCCTCCCACTTCAGCCTCCCAAAGTTTTGGAATTACAGGCGCAAGCCACTGCTCCCAGCCTCTTACTCATTTTAGAGCCACAGTGCCTAGCATAATCTTTGACATATATAAAAAAGTACAAGATATATTTGTAAATTTAATGGAAAATCTGGGACTCTTCTCCTAATTCAAGTTGTCTGTATTATCTCAGTAAGACTTTCAAGCTCTGTGGTCAGGGTTTGAAAGGCATTAGATACGCTGAGTGCAGTGGCTCACACCGGTAATCCTAGCACTTTGGGAGGCCGAGGTGGGAGTTTCATTTGAGCTCAGGAGTTTGAGACCAGGCTGGGAAACATAGTGAGACCTTGTCTATACAAAAAATGAACAAAATTAGCCAGGCGTGGTGGCGTGTGCCTGTAGTCACAGCTACTTGGGAGGCTGATGTAGGAGACTCGCTTGAGCCCAGGAGGTCAAGGCTGCAGTTAGCTGTAATCACCCCACTGTTCTCCAGCCTGGACGACAGAGCGAGACCCTGTCTCAAAAGAAAAAAAAGGGGCTGGGAAGAAAGAAAGAAAAGAAAACAAAGGAAGGAAGGAAGGAAGGAAGGGAGGGAGGGAGGGAGGGAGGGAGGGAGGGAGGAGGAAGGAAGGAAGGGAGGGAGGAAAAAGAAAAAAGAAAAGAAAAGGGGAAGTATTCGATAAGCAGTTGAGATCAGAAATTCAGTTCTGCATCTTCTTTGTGACTTCTCATTCATCTCTGGGTCAGTCATAGAGTCTCTCTTGTCTTAATTTTCTCATCTATGAAATAGCTACCCCTCTATTTATCACCAGTGGTTTTGAGAACCTTAATCAACATTTAGGAAATAATATATAATCCTCATAACATGAGACCCATCATTGAAAGACTATACCATGATCATGGCCCATTTCATTTTATCTGGATTTTTTTAAACTAAGTTGGTTTTATATATTGATGTGAATTTCTATGCAGCACTATTGTTTAATTGAGTGTTGATTTTCACTC
This sequence comes from Chlorocebus sabaeus, assembly GCF_047675955.1. Lineage (NCBI taxonomy): Eukaryota > Metazoa > Chordata > Mammalia > Primates > Cercopithecidae > Chlorocebus > Chlorocebus sabaeus. The sequence continues at coordinate 50,172,475 of NC_132927.1, read as the reverse complement.
CCCAGAGAGTTTTCTCCTTCAGTAGTGGAAAAATGAAGCGTACATTATTGCAATAATAACACTCTTACTTGTGATCTTGTCATTTCACAAGATTCTTTTTTTTTTTTTTTTTTTTTTTTTGAGACGGACCGTGGTATGATCTCGGCTCACTGCAACTTCTGCTGCCGGGGCTCAAGTGTTTCTCCTGCCTCAGCCTCCTGAGCATGCTAGGATTACAGGCGCGTGCCACCATGCCCAGTTTGTTTTTTTTTTTTTTTTTTTTTTTTTAAGTAGAGATGGGGTTTCACCATGTTGGTCAGGCTGGTCTTGAACTCCTGACCTCAAGTGATCGGCCTGCCTCGGCCTCCCAGAGTGCTAGGATTACAGGTGTGAGCCACAGCACCTAGCCTCATAAGAATCTTGAAACAGGAGTTGGGCTAAATTACAGCTTAGAGGAGAAACCTTCAGAGTAAAAGCATGAGCTGTAGGAACAACCTTAGCTGCTGTTCTTTGCATTTTCCTTTTTCTATGTTCAATTCTTGAGAACCCAGGAGTAGATAAGCCCTAGCATCATATGCATTCAAACACTTCTTTTAAATATAATAGCTGCTGTTTCTCCTCTAGCTGCTCCACCAATCCTATGAGACACCCTTCTTATAGTCCGGGGGGACTTCCTGATATCTGTCCCTAGCTATTCCCTTTTTCTTGTTGGTTACTGAAGAAATAGTGGGCAAGAGCTTGTGGTTTAGGAGAGCTGCCAAACCATACCTCAGCGTGCATTCTTATCAACCAGTTTCAATTGTGATGACTCTTGGCACTTGCAAAAGCTCTTTAATTTCCATCTCCCATTGATATTTGCTACCATGCTCTCTTGCTGTGGCCAGAATTCAGTCCTAAGAAGTTACCACATGTGACTGGGTGGTATTTTGTTAAGTAATAACTTTATTTATATGTATACATCCATATGATGATGTAGATACACATCATAAACACTACTCTATGCCATATATATATTATATATGTATGTATATATATCTGCCCATGAGTAGTTCAAATTCCTTGACATAAAAACATATAGAATTTGGGCACAGTGGCTCATGCCTGTAATCCCAGCAGTTTGGTAAGCCAAGGTGGGAGGATCACTTGAGGCCAGGAGTTCAAGACCAGCCTGGGCAACATAGTGAGACCCTGTCTCTACAGAAAATCTTTAAAAATATTAGCCAAGTGTGGTGACACACCCCTGTAGTCCCAGCTACTCAGGAGGCAAAGATGGGAAGATTGCTTGATCCCAAGAGATTGAGGTTATGCTGAGCTATGATCGTACCACTCCAGCCTGGGTGACAAAGCAAGGCCCTGTCCCCCCCCAAAAACAAAAACGAAACAAAAACATACAGAATTTCCATTTATATATATATATTTTTGTTTTGTTTTGTTTTGTTTTTTGAGATGGAGTCTCGCTTTGTCACCCAGGCTGGAGTGCAGTGGCACGATCTCGGCTCACTGCAAGCTCCGTCTCCCGGGTTCCCACCATTCCCCTGCCTCAGCCTGCTGAGTAGCTGGGACTACAGGTGCCCACCACCACGCCTGGCTAATTTTTTGTATTTTCAGTAGAGACGGTGTTTCACCGTGTTAGCCAGGATGGTCTCTATCTCCTGACCTTGTGATCCGCCCGCCTTAGCCTCCCAAAGGGCTGGGATTACAGGTGTGAGCCACCTTGCCTGGCTAATTTGTGTACTTTTAGTAGAGACAGGGGTTTCACCATGTTGGTCAGACTGGTCTCAAACTCCTGACCTCAGGTGATCCACCCACCTCCACTTCCCAAAGTGCTGGGATTACAGGCGTGAGCCATCGCACCCGCCCCCCCCATACATTTTCTCCCCTCACGTTCCCATATTCAAAACACTCTGGTCCCAAACATTTTGAACAAAGGATATTCAACCTGTAGTATATAGTATATACTGTACATATTACGTAATATGTAAAATAGATACATTCCCATCATTTGTCTCTACCTTATCTCCAGAAGCCCCAAACCCTATTCCTTTCCATAGCTGAAGATGATACCCAAATCTGGATCATCTGGCCTCTTCCCTGCATCTTATATTTTTGAGGGACTCCTGTGCATACATACATACATACATAAAATTGTGTTTCTCCTGTTAATGTCTTATGTCAATTACATTCACAGACCAGCCAAAGAGCCTAGAAGAGTTGAGGGAAGCATGTTTCCTTCCCTACAGTCACTGGTGTGCATGTGAACAACACGTGTCACATGAATAGCAAACTCAGGTGTTTCACCACTTATCTGTTCACGACTGTAGTCATTCTCCATTTCTTCTTCTTTTTTTTTTTCAGGCTGGAGTGCCGTGGCACGATCTCAGCTCACTGCAACCGCCACCTCTCAGGTTCAAGGAATTCTCGTGCCTCAGCCTCCAGAGTAGCTGGGACTACAGGCACAAGCCACCACACTCAGCTAATTTTTTGTATTTTTAGCAGAGACAGGGTTTCACTGTATTGGCCAGGCTGGTCTCGAACTCCTGACCTCAGGTGATCCACCCACCTCAGCCTCCCAAAGCGCTGGGGTTACAGGCATGGGCTACCGTGCCTGGCCCATTCTCCATTTCTTCTGATCTCCTTAATAAACACTGCTGTGAACATACCTCTTTCAGTTGATTTCATCATTTCACCAACCTGAACACAAACTGCATTAGGCTGGTATTGCAATAATATCCTCTGACAGATAGCATAGTGCCACTGAGATGTGTTGGGGTGTGTGGGAGGCAGAAGATGTACCTTGAACGGGGGAGGAGAGGGCTATGCAAAACAAAATCAGAAATGAAGATGAACTGAAAGGGGTGTCAAGTGCGACTAGTCTAAAACACAACGCGCAACCAAATCCTTGACAATAGTAGGAAATTACTTGCAGGGAGAACATTCAATTAAGCCACTATTTTCAGGAACTAGTTGAAAAAGGACTAATAAGCAGCCAACTGTTGAACATCATCTTGAGAAACAGCTAAATGACAGGTGCATCACCAAAGCGGGTAATGAACACATGAATAAAGATGTAAGTGTTTTGTGTGTCTGAAGTTATATTGCTGTGAGTGAATTATTAAAGAGTTTTATAATTTAAGGCTCAGCAAGAAGAAACTCTTGTTAAGTAGCTCTTTAGGGGACAGGGGGTTTCTACTGATCATATAGTTATCCAACATGGCTATGTTCTTTTTTTTTTCTTTTTTTTTTGAGACGGAGTCTCACTCTGTCGCCCAGGCTGGAGTGCAGTGGCGCAATCTAGGCTCACTGCAAGCTCCGCCTCCCGGGTTTGCGCCATTCTCCTGCCTCAGCCTCATGAGTAGCTGCAGCTACAGGTGCCCGCCACCATGCCCAGCTAATTTTTTGTAATTTTTTTTTTTTAGTAGACATGGGGTTTCACTGTGTTAGCCAGGATGGTCTCGATCTCCTGACCTCTTGATCCACCCACCTCAGCCTCCCAAAGTGCTGGGATTACAGGCGTGAGCCACTGTGCCTGGCCTTTTTAAAAATTATTATTTGTGTGTGTGTGAGAGAGAGACATAGTTTCACTCTTGTTGCCCAGGCAAGAGTGCAGTGGTGCGATCTCGGCTCACTGCAACCTCCGCCTCCTGGGTTCCAGTGATTCTCTACCTCACCCTCCCGAGTAGCTGGGATTACAGGTGCCCATCGCCATGCCAGGCTAATTTTTTGTATTTTTAGTAGAAACGGGTTTTCATCATGTTAGCCAGGCTGGTCTAGGACTCCTGATCTCAGGTGACCCACCCACCTTGGCCTCCCAAAGTGCTGGGTTTACAGGTGTAAGCCACCGGGCCTGGCCAAGACTGTCTATGTTCTATGCGCTGCAACAGTTGCTGAAATCCTTGTCTTAGATGCCCAGTGCACACACAGTCTCCACATACTAAGCATATATGTACACACAGTACCTCACCTCTTATTGTAAAGAACAGCATAAAATCCAGCTCAAGGCATGTTGCATCATTGGAACACCTGAAAGCTTGCTGCTTTTTCTTCCTGGATTGACTTTATTAAAGTCAGCCTCCCTGGGCTACCTTTAATTCTGCAGCTTGTTTAGACCCAGAGGTCTGACAAGACTTTCCTTAAATCTAGATGCTTTGGTGCTTCCCAGGGGTCAGCCTGCGTGGGCCTGGTATACAGGCGGCCATGCTTGTGAGATCCATTGAACTTGTCTTTTTTTTAAATTTATCTTTTTTATTTATGCCTCTGTAGGGGAGAAAAGTAATATCTTTCATCACTCATTGCTAGGTTCTTGGCTGACCCCCCTATAACAAAAGACAGATTAACAGGAAAAGAGAGATAATCTTTTCTGTCCTTTTTTACCAGGTCCTTGGGAGAATGTAGGAGGTTTGCGATATAAATGCAAGGAGGAGAAAAAGAAAGATTCAAGAGTTTTACAGAAGTGTCTTTAAGAAAATTGAAGGGGGCCAGGTGCTCATGCCCATAATCCTAATTTTTGGGAGGCTGAGGCGGATGGATCACTTGAGGCTAGGAGCTCGAGACCAGCCTGACCAACATGGCAAAACCCCGTCTCCTCTAAAAATGCAAAATTTAGCCAGGCGTGGTAGTGGGCACCTGTAATCCCAGCTATTCAGGAAGCTGAGGCAGGAGAATTGCTTGACCCCAGGAGGCGGAGGTTGCAATGAGCTGAGATGGCGCCACTGCACTCCAGTCTGGGCAACAGAGTGAGACTGCATCTCAAAAAAAAAAAAAAAAAAAGTTGAAGGGAACATATTTCCTTTAGTCCTCTTTTCCTGGCAGGGCCCCAAGGAGGTGGCAAAGCCCCAGAGAGGAAAGCAACTGGGGCCCTCAGTCTTGCAAACAAGTCTCATGTCTCAAGTGGGCGTAGAAACGAAGGTGTCAGCAGATCTGAAGGGGCTACTGGGAAAGGGACAATGTCTCCGCAGGGATCTTCAACAGCCAGGCAGGACTCACTGTAAGAAGGTCACCTTCAACTTGGAATTGGGTAAGACTGTGGAATCTTTGCCTGATTGCAAGGTGCCAAACATTAGAAATGACCAAAGTTAAATATTTGCCTGCCTGTCTGACTGGGACAGAGAGGCAGTAACTCAATTGATATGGAAAACAAAATACCTGTTCTGCAGGTCTGGCCCTGGGTACTGAGACTGGTTTTCTCTGTGCATTCATCAGTGAAGTTGTGCAGATATAGCTCAACTGGAACTACATTTCCCAGAATTCCCTCCCCCATAGTGTATGAGTTAGGCTTGGCCACAAGTGAAAGATTGCATGTGATTTGGATGGCAGAAGTGAAGCAGTGGCCATAACGCTCTGAAAGCCTCACATACATTGTGACTGCCCTGCTGACTTCCCTTGGTGTGGGGCAGCAACTTGGCCCACCATTCCTCCAGCTCGCATCCCAGGGATGTTTCCTGGGATGCTTCCCAAATAAACTACTTGCATTCAAATCCTTTTTTTTTTTTTTGAGACAGGGTCTCTCTCTGTCACCCAGGCTGGAGTGCAGTGGCCTGATCATGGCTCACAGCAGCCTCGACCTCCTGGGCTCAAGCAATTCTCCTGCCTCAGCATCCCAAATAGCTCGGACTACTGGCATGAGCCACTATGCCTGGCTGATTTAAAAAAAAAAAAATTGTAGAGACAGGGTCGCCCTATGTTGCCCTGGCTGAGTCTCAAACTCCTGGGTTTAATCAATCCTCCAACCTTAGCCTCCCAAAGTGTTGGGATCAAATCCTTATTTCAGGGCTGGCTTCTGAGAAAACCCAACCTAAAACAGACCTCGTAAGATGGAACAATGGACCGAACCTGATAAAGTTAAATTTATTTATTTATATTTTATTTTTTGAGACGGGGCTGGAATGTCAGTGATGTCACCCAGGCTGGGGTACAGTGGCATGATTTCGGCTCACTGCAACCTCCACCTCCTGGGATTACAGGTGCCCACCACCACACCTAGCTAATTTTTGTATTTTTAGTGGGGACGGGCTTTTGCCATGTTGGCCAGGCTGGTCTTAAACCCCCGACCTCAGGTGATTGATCTGCCCGCCTCGGCCTCCCAAAGTGCTGGGATTACAGGCATGAGCCACCGCACCTGGTCAGATGAAGTTAAATTTAAAGATCCGCCTGGCTGGGCGTGGTGGCTCACGTCTATAATCCCAGCACTTTGGGAGGCCAAGGCAGGCAGATCACAAGGTCAAGAGATTGAGATCATCCCGGCCAACATGGTGAAACTCCATCTCTACTAGATACAAAAATTAGCTGGGAGTGGTGGCACGCACTGTAGTCCCAGCTACTTAGGAGGCTGAGGCAGGAGAATCGCTTGAACCCGGGAGGCAGAGGTTGCAGTGAGCTGAGATCGCACCACTGCACTCCAGCCTGGCAACAGAGCGAGACTCTGTCTCAAAAAAAAAAAAAAATAAGATCTGCCCTTAGATTCAAAACCATCTTCACGTATAATAGGGAGATACACCTGAGCAGTCACAGGTCTCAGAGTTGGAGCAGGCCTCTGGCTGTGCCTGTGGGGAAGTTCAGGGGTGATCCCAAAGGTCCCAGGTTTTCAATTACTTTACATCCTGTTCAACTATACCAGATGAATAAGTGTTGTTTGTGTTTAAGATGATGCTGAGCAGATAAAGAGAAGTACACCAGTGTCACCCTAACACATCTGAGCGCCCATCTCCTTCCCAAGGCCTACATCAGTGCTGCATCTTGGTCAAAAGACACGCCAATTTGACTCCAAACAACCATGAAAGTAACAAAGCCTGTACTAAATCTCTCTCAGGCTGGGTGCGGTGGCTCACTCTGTAATCCCAGCATTTTGGGAGGCCGAGGCAGGCGGATCTGTTTAGCCCAGGAGTTCAAGACCAAGCCTGGGCAACATGGCAAAACCCTGTCTCTACCAAAAACAAACAAACAAAAATACACATATATATTTATATATATTATATATATATATAACATATATAACTTAGCCAGGTGTGATGGCATGTGCGTGTAGTCTCAGCCAGTTGGAGGCAGAAGCATCACTTGAACCCAAGAAGTTGAGGCTGCAGTGAGCCTTGATGGGACCACTGCACTCCAGCCTGGGTAACAGAGCGAGACCCTGTCTCAAATAAAGTAAAAATAAATCTCTTTCAGAGGGTTGGTTGAGGAAGTTGAGGAAGGAGCTACCTTATTGAAACAATAGCAAGTTCTCAAGCTTCAAAATTCCACCCTTAAGGAAATTGTTTAAATCTTTCTTCGATTCCCCAAAGGCTCCAGCGCCCCTGTGGGTGCCCCCAAGTCCCACCCCCAAGTCTGTACTGGTGCACAAATGTTGGAGTCTCAATGACTCACAAACCAAGAGTTTCCTCAAGAGGTTGGGGTTGGGGAAAGAATGGGATTGGGGGGCAGGGAGAAACTGACTAATTATACCTCAAAAATTATTGTCCCTGTCACATGCAAAAATTAATTGCTTAAATGATCATAAATTCAGGATCCACCACTCCCTCCTTACCAGCCAAGCCTCCTCTCAGGGAGAATTAGCATAGGATAATAGGAGCGGACTATTAGAAACAACTCAGTTACCTCTCACTTCCTGCTGGGAGCCAGTCCCTTATTCAGATAGGTATTTTAGGCAGGGTTGCTAATGACCTCCAAGCCCATTAGTGACATTCTTCATGTTGGCTTCACATGCTGATGCAGGTGATGTGACTGCCCCCTGGCAAGATGGGAACTTCTCTCTCTGCCCTGGCACAGCTGCGTTAATGTTCTTAGGTAGCCCCTACTATTGTGTTCTAGAATCAAAATCCAGGCTAGTAAAAAGGGCTTCAGAAATTGGCTGACCACGAAGTCCTTTCCTATTTCGTTCTTTTCTGCACTGATGTATGAGTAAAAGTTTACGTGGTTGACACAGCGCCCAAACTCCATTTTCTCTGCTAATGGAAGAGAGTAGAGGGAAGAAAACACAAAACAAGCCCTGTGTGCACAGCACACACACTGTCATTCTCACAAGGGCCTCTCTGGCTTCCTGGGCAGCTTGCCTCTTGAGGGGAGAGCAGGGCCGCTGGTCATGGTGCCAGGAACTCCTAGTTGCGTCAGAAAGGGGAGCCGCTGCCCGTGAAGGCTGAGCAAATTCCCCGAGGCACCCAAACAGTGGGCAAAGGAATTCAGAGGTGTTGGGCCCCTGCTGCCTCCACCCCTCCCACTTATAAAAACACAGGCAACAAGCCATCAAAAAGACATTTTCAACCAGCAAAGCCCTAATATCCAAAATGCATACTCCAATGAATCAATAGGGAAAAAAAAGCAACCCACTAGAAAAAAATAGACATTTCACAAAAGATGAAAAATATATTTAAAAGACTCTCATCTTCACTAACTAGCAGGATAATGCAACTTAAAACAATAAGATGTCTTTACATCTGATGATATCAAATGGTAAAGAGGATGTGTAACAATGGGAACTCATACATGGCTGGGGAGGGAATACATTGGATTCAGTCACTTGGAAAACTATTTGGCAATATCTAGCACAGTTGATTATTCACACATGCTATGTGCCATTTGTCCCAAAAACCTGATCACTTCTCTTGCAGGTCTCCCAGAACCTTGTCTGGATTAGCTATACAAACAAATGAGGTCTAGTTCGAGGACCTGGCATTCCTTTCCTTCCTTTCTTCTCTCCCTCCTTTCTCCCTTTTCTTCCTTCCTTTCTTTTTACCTTTTCCCTTCCCTCCTTTTCTTTCTTCCTTTATTTTTGCTTTTCAAAATAGTAAAATACAACATACATATAGAAAAATGCATAAAAGACTGGGCATAGTGGCTCACGCCTCTAATCTGAGCACTTCGGAAGGCCTAGCCGGGCGGATCACCTGAGGTCAGCCTGGCCAACATGGTAAAACCCTGTCTCTACTAAAAATACAAAAAAATTAGCCGGGCATGGTGGCACACACCTGTAGTCCCAGCTACTCGGGAGGCTGAGGCGGGAGAATTGCTTGAACCCTGGAGGCGGAGGTTGCATGAGCTGAGATAGAGCTACTGCATCAAGCCTAGGTGACAGAGCGAGACTCTGTCTCAAAAAAAAGAGAAAAAAGAAAAATGAATAGAATATATTTGGACAGGTTAAAAAATAATTACAAAGCAGCCCCCTGTGTAACCAACACTCAGATCAAGAAATAATAATGGCCAAGCATGGCGGCTTATACCTGTAATCCCAGCACAATGGGAGGCCGAAGCCAGAGGACTGCTTGAGCCCAGAAGTTCAAGACCAGACTGGGCAACACAGTGATGTCCTATCTCTATGAAAAATTTTCAAATTAGCTGGGCATGGTGGCATGCACCTGTAGTCCTAGCTACTTGGAGGGCTAAGGTGAGAGGATAACTTGAGCCTGGAAGGTTGAGGTTGCAATGACTTGTGATTGTGCCATTGCACAATCCTGGGTAACAGAGTAAGATCCTGTCTCAAAAAGAAAAAAAATAGCCGGGCGCGGTGGCTCACGCCTGTAATCCCAGCACTTTGGGAGGCCGAGGCGGGCGGATCACAAGGTCAGGAGATCGAGACCATGGTGAAACCCCGTCTCTACTAAAAATAGAAAAAATTAGCCGGGCGCAGTGGCGGGCGCCTGTAGTCCCAGCTACTCGGGAGGCTGAGGCAGGAGAATGGCGTGAACCCGGGAGGCGGAGCTTGCAGTGAGCTGAGATTGCGCCACTGCACTCCAGCCTGGGCGACAGAGCGGGACTCCGTCTCAAAAAAAAAAAAAAGAAAAAAATAAAATAAAATAAATAGTAATAATCAGCACCCGAGAAGTTCCCTGTGCATCCCCTGAGTGATCACAACCATCTCCCTCCTATCAGAATTACTATTATCCTAACTTTCATGATGTTAATTCCTTCTTATTCTTTATAATCTACCACCTGTATTTGAATTTTATATGTGTGGATTCCCACTGTGTACATTCTTCTGTATCATGCTTCTTTCTCTCAATGTTATGTTTGTGGGATTCAAACAACTAACTCACTGGCTGTCACCGTAGGTCACTCATTTTCATTGCTGTATTATATGAATTCACCACAATGCATCTCTTTCATTGTTTTTCTTTTTTTTTTTTTTTTTTTTTTTTTTTTTTTTTTTTGAGACGTAGTCTCGCTCTGTCGCCCAGGCTGGAGTGCGGTGGCATGATCTTGGCTCACTGCAACCTCTGCCTCCCGAGTTCAAGCAATTCTCTGCCTCAGCCTCCCCAGTAGCTGAGATTACAGGCACCTGCCACCATACCCATCTCATTTTTTTTTGTATTTTTAGTAGAGACAGGGTTTCACCATCTTGGCCAGGCTGGTCTTGAATTCCTGACCTCATGGTCCACCTGCCTCAGCCTCCCAAAGTGTGGGCATTACAGGCATGAGCCACCGCACCCGGCTGCATCTCTTTCATTCTATTTTTTTCTTTCTTTTTTTTTTTTTTTTTTTGAGACGGAGTCTTGCTCTGTCGCCAGGCTGGATTGCAGTAGTGCAATCTTGCCCCACTGCAACCTCTGCCTCCCAGGTTCAAGCGATTCTCCTGCCTCAGCATCCCAAGTAGCTGGGACTACAGGCGCCCGCCAGCATGCCTGTCTAATTTTTGTATTTTTAGTAGAGATAGGGTTTCACCATGTTGGCTGGGATGATCTCAATCTCTTGACCTCGTGATCTGCCCGCCTCGGCCTCCCAAAGTGCTGGTTTTTCATTCTATTCTTGATAGATAGGATTGTTGGGCCGGGCGCGGTGGCTCATGCCTATAATTCCAGCACTTTGGGAGGCCGAGGCGGATGGATCACGAAATCAAGAGATTGAGACCATCCTGGCCAACATGGTGAAACCCCATCTCTACTAAAAATACCAGAATTAGCCGGGTGTGATGGCAGGTGCCTGTAGTCCCAGCTACTCTGGGGGTTGAGGCAGGAGAATCACTTGAACCCGGGAGGCGGAGGTTTCAGTGAGCTAAGATTGTGCCACTGCACTCCAGCCTGGCGACAGAGCGAGACGCCATCTCAAAAAAAAAAAAAAAAAGATAGATAGGATTGTTTCTGCTTTGAGTCTATTATGAACAATGCTGCCAAGAACATTCTTGCACCTAAATCCTGATACCCACGTGCAAGAGCTTTTGTAAAGTGATGGCATTGGGGGGGCTTTCCTTTAATCAGGGCTTAGTGCATTCACGCTTCTTCCCTGTCTCCTCTTTCAAAACCAGCTCTCAGGAAAGGATTAGAAATTCACTCATGGCAAGGTATAAATGGCTGAGAAGGATTAATATGTAGTCTCTCCCATATCACTGTGAGGTGGGACCAAAGGAATTAATTTCTAGTTGTAGAATTTTAGTATCAAGAGATTGGTGGAGAGAAATCCATTACAGTTAGCCCTAGAAAAAAGCATCACATGGTTGTAATACCATAAACCAAGAAAATGAAAAAGAAAAAATCCACATACACAACAACAACAAACCAGCCAAGGTGTTATACTCTACTTGAAAGGTCAAAAACCACATACAAGAAGTGAAGTCCCGCTGGGCATGGTGGCTCATGCCTGTAATCCCAGAAATTTGGGAGGCCGAGGTGGGTGGATCACTTGAGGTCAGGAGTTCGAGACCAGCCTGACCAACATGGTGATACCCCATCTCTACTAAATATACAAAATTAGTTGGGCGGGGTGGCGCGTGCCTGTAATCCCAGCTACTTGGGAGGCTGAGGCAGGAGAATCACTTGAACCTGGGAGGTAGAGGTTGCAGTGAGCCAAGATCACGCCACTGTACTCCAGCCTGGGCAACAAGAGCTAAACTTCGTCTCAAAAGAAAAAAAAGAAGTGAGGTCTCATCTCCGAGGATCAGTTGGTAGTTAATGGCTAAGTTAACTGGTGATAGAGTGGTCAAAAGTAAGTCCTCAAGGCCAGATACCAGCACTTGAACCTCAGCTCCATCAGCTAGATGGGTCACGTTCTCCCAGCCTCAGTTTCTCTTCTGTGAAATCAACATAATGAGAGTACTTACCTCATCAGGCTGTTGTGAAAATAATGACTGAATCACATTCCACATAGCACTTCCCATTTAGTAAGTGCTCAAATAGTATTGGGCATCCTTCTGCTTATTTGTATTATTTGATGCCGAGCGTGGGCACTTTCTGTGAGTCAGGGTAAGCCAATGATCTGAGTAGGGCTTAATGATGCCATTGGAGAGTCTGACAAGATCAAAGCGTAAATGGGAGACAAGAGGAAAAGAAGGAAAGAAATGAGAACCACATATCTGCTGGGCAAGATGAAAAGTGCAAAATTTCCAGGGAGGGGCAGGTGGGCAAGTGGAGAGGCTGGGCCAGAGAGGCAGAGGGGCTGCTCACCTAGATGAGGCCCAAGAAGCGGTTTGAGTGGGTCTCAATGCGTCAGGATAGAGAGGTCAGGTATAGTCAATACATGAATAGGAAGGTGCAGGGCAAGAAGTAGGTCAGACAACAGCAAAGGTGTGCATCCCCACAGGATTCCTGTAGATCTACTGGAACTGAGGTCTGTGGCTTGTGATGCAACTGTGGCTAACAGCTCCTATGCATGCTGATGGCTTCATGTCTCAAGCACCAGTGGAGTCTCTCAGCTTTTCTGCCTCAGAATTTTCCCTTGGCTTGGAAGCTTGTTCAGTCCAACTTGCAGAGACAGCCACAGAAGAAAGGGGTGGAAGCTGGCTGGTAAGGGAGTGGGAGATTGCCAATGGAGGATGAAGGTTGCTGGATAAATGTCCCAACCTCTCACACTTCAGCAGGACAGTTTTGGGTGGTTTCTATATGGTTATTCAAAGGTGTGCAGGAAGAATGAGCCAATTGTCCACAGTGAAACCTGGCTCAGTAGTGTACCTTTCATTGGCTTTCCCTCCTTCCCGTATCACTCTCTGCTCTCCCTCCGTGTCTTCCTTGGATATCTTCCCAAGTAAACTATTGTCACCCAAGTTCTTGTCTCAGGGTCTGCTTTAGGAGGCACCAAACCTAAGTGGTATTATTACTAACACAAATCTGGAGCTGAGATTCCAAAAACGGAAACAAAAACTAACTTAAATAGAATGTAGTCTGGATGTGGGGACTCATGCCTGTAATCCCAGCACTTTGTGAGGCCAAGGCGGATGGATCGCTTGAGTCCAGGAGTTCAAGACCAGCCTGGGCAACGTGGCGAAATCTCATCTCTATTAAAAAAAAAATAGAGGCCGGGCGCGGTGGCGCAAGCCTGTAATCCCAGCACTTTGGGAGGCCGAGACGGGCGGATCACGAGGTCAGGAGATCGAGACCATCCTGGCTAACACGGTGAAACCCCGTCTCTACTAAAAAATACAAAAAACTAGCCGGGCGAGGTGGCGGCGCCTGTAGTCCCAGCTACTCGGGAGGCTGAGGCAGGAGAATGGCGTGAACCCGGGGGGCGGAGCTTGCAGTGAGCCGAGATCGCGCCACTGCACTCCAACCTGGGCGACAGAGCGAGACTCCGTCTCCAAAAAAAAAAAAAAAAAAAAAAAAAAATAGAAAAATTAGCCAGGTGTGGTGGTGCATGCCTGTAGTCCCAGCTACTTGGGAGGCTGAGGTGGGAGGATCACTTGAGCCTAGGAGGGTGAGGCTGCAGTGAGCCGCCATCATGCCTCTGCACTCCAGCCTGGAAGACAGAGCAAGACACTGTCTCAAAAAACTAATCAATAATAAACTAAAAATAAATATAATAGAATGTTGAAGAAACATGGTCAGAGTGGAAATTAGGAGTGTTTTTGCCAATGGAAAAGGTCAAGAACTAATAGATCTTGTTCCAGCAGGTGTAACTAGAGAAAGAGGGGGAAAAAAAAGAATAGAGTCAAAATCATTGCATAAGATAGATGTGCTCAGATAAACCAAATGTGGGGAGGCATATGAATAGAAGAAAAAACAAACTGCAGGAGTATCAGAAGAAAATGTAAGCAATCCTGTGAAAATAGTCCTCAGAAATTCTCACAAAGGACCATATATGAGGTTGTTCATTACAGGGCTGTTTGTGGTAAGGGGAGTTGAAGGCTCCAGGGGGTCAATGCTGGGGGAAGGGATGAGGGTAGCAGTTAGAAGCAAGAAACTGAGGGTACCACGGCCATGTGGAAGGGCTGTAAAACAGTGTTGAGAGAAGACAGTCAGAATAAGGCCTATGACACAATATCATTTACCTAAATAAATAAATAAATAAATATATATATATATAAAAAACATATTTTATTTGTGGCCGGGCGCGGTGGCTCAAGCCTGTAATCCCAGCACTTTGGGAGGCCGAGACGGGCGGATCATGAGGTCAGGAGATCAAGACCATCCTGGCTAACACAGTGAAACCCCGTCTCTACTAAAAAGTACAAAAAACTGGCCGGGCGAGGTGGCGGGCGCCTGTAGTCCCAGCTACTTGGGAGGCTGAGGCAGGAGAATGGCGTGGACCCAGGAGGCGGAGCTTGCAGTGAGCTGAGATGTGGCCACTGCACTCCAGCCTGGGCGACACAGCCAGACTCCGTCTCAAAATATATATATATATATATATATTTTTTTAAATTTATTTATATGCTTTCCATGGAAGATATATAACATATATATATGTATATATTTTTGAGATGGAGTCTCACTCTGTCACCCAGGCTGGAGTGTAGTGGCATGATCTCAGCTCACTGCAACCTTCAACTCCTGGGTTCAAGCGATTCTCCTGCCTCAGCCTCCTGAGTAGCTGGGACTACAGGCATGTACCACCACACCCAGCTAAGTTTTGTATTTTTAGTAGAGACGGGGTTTCACCCTGTTGGCCAGGATGGTCTCCATCTCTTGACCTCATGATCTGCCCGCCTCGGCCTCTCAAAGTGCTGGGATTACAGGCATGAGCCACCGTGCCCAGCCCGAGAGCCACCATGCCCGGCCATTTATTTTATAAGGAAACATGCAAATGCTGTAAAACCTATCAAATGCATTACTGTGTTGGCTATGGTGTATTGGGGGGATAGGAATAGGAAATGGGATAAGAGGGAATAAACAGACAGACAAAGAGATGTCTCACACAGACCAATGCTGACCATGCGGAATGTGAGCTGAGGAGCAGATTAACTCAACTGAGGTCCAAAATGAAACAAAAAAAGTACAGGGAGATAGTATTATAACCTTAAAGTACAGAAGGCCTTGAACAAGGTATAAGATGCTAAATACAGCTGGGCGCAGCTACTCACACCAGTAATCCCAGCAGTTTGGGAGGCTGAGGAGAGAGGATCGCTTGAGCTCAATTCAAGACCAGCCTGGGCAATTTAGAGACCTCATCTTTACTGAAAAAAAAAAAAAAAAAAAAAAAAGCCAGGTGTCGTGGTATACACCTGTAGTCCCAGCTACTCGGAGGCTGAGGTGGGAGGATTGCTTGAGCTGGGGAAGTCAAGACTGCAGTGAACCATGACTGCACCACTGCACTCCAGCCTGGTGAGGGAGCAAGACCCACTCTCCATTAAAAAAAAAGTAAAATAAAATGTATACATGCTAAAGTAAAAATTACAACCACTACATACATAAAAACATATCTGGCTGGGTGTAGTGGCTCATGCCTACAATCCCAGCACTTTAGGAGGCCAAGGCGGTAGGATCACTTGAGGTCAGGAATTTGAGATCAGCCTGGCCAACATGGTGAAAACCTGTCTCTACCAAAAATATTAAAAATTAGCCAGATGTGGTGGCCGGCGCCTGTAATCCCAGCTACTCAGGAGGCTGGAGCAGGAGAATCGCTTGAACCCGGGAGGTGGCGGTTGCAGTGAGCTGAGATCATGCCACTGCACTCCAGCCTGGGCCACAGAGCGAGACTCTGTCTCAAAAAAAAAAAAAAAAAAAAAAAAAAAAAGACATCTATTAGGGTGTCAACACAGCATTTTAGTAACAGCTAGAAATTGAAAACGAAATGGCTAGTGGTGTTCCATTTCTACCACAGAATACTATGCAGGCGTCACAAGAATGAGGTGAACCTGCATGTACTGAGAAAGGGCGCAGAGTGCAAGGAGGTCATTCTCAGGGTCACAGAGGGTTCTGCTTGCCTCACCCTGGTCCTGGCCCTGCCAGGGTATATCTATAGGGGAAGAAGCAAGTCAAAGAATAACAAAAGTGGCCAGGCGCAGTGGCTCACGCCTATAATCCCAGCACTTTGGGAGCCTGAGACAGGTAGATTACCTGAGGTCAGGAGTTCAAGACCAGCCTGACCAACATGGCAAAACCCTGTCTCTACTAAAAATACAAAAATTAGCTGAGCATGGTGTGCATGCCTGTAATCCCAGCTACCCGGGAGGCTGAGACAGGACAATTGCTCAAACCCAAGGTGGGGAGGGCAGAGGTTTCAGTGAGTTGAAATCACGCTACTGCACTCCAGCCTGGGTGACAGAGCAAGATCCCATCTAAAATAAAATAAAATAAGCCGGGCACAGTGGCTTACGCCTGTAATCCCAGCACTTTGGGGGGCTGAGGCGGGCGGATCACCAGGTCAGGAGATCGAGACCATCCTGGCTAACACGGTGAAACCCCGTCTTTACTAAAAACACAAAAAATTAGCTGGGCGTGGTAGCGGGCACCTGTAGTCCCAGCTACTCAGGAGGCTGAGGCAGGAGAATGGCGTGAACCCAGGAGGTGGAGCTTGCAATGAGCTGAGATCACGCCACTGCACTCCAGCCTGGGCGACAGAGTGAGACTCCGTCTCAATAAAAAAAAAAAAAAAAAAGATTAGCTGAGCATGGTGGCATATGCCTATAGTCCCAGCTACTCGGGAGGCCTAGGCAGGAGAATCACTTGAGCCCAGGAGGTCGAAGCTGCAGTGAGCTGTCATTGTGCCACTGTGCTCCAGCCTGGGTGACAGAGTGAAACTCTCTCTCAAATAAAATAAAATTAAAAAGAATAAAAGTACAATACAATATAATTTGTACTATAAAAATAGCAGGGATATACCTACTATGTATCCACAGTTTTGTTTTTTTTAATGGCAGGGGAACACAAAAAGGAATTTATAATTTGATCTGTACATTCTACACACATACATCAGTGTCTAGAATGAAGTATGCAAATTAAAATAAATAAATGTATGTGTTGAAAACGAGTGTAGGGAGTATGAAAGGATTGCTACATGATTAGTTGCTCCATGGTAAGATCTTCCAGAACAGTTTTGAGCAATGAGGCCAGTTTTTCCAAATGTCTCTGGGTTCTGAAACACTCATCTCTCCAGGGCCCTGTCCCTGGAGAAACACGCAGGCCAGAGCCTGCACTTTCCAGAGATGCCCATCGGGGGGCAGAAGCACCTATGAGCCGGCTGCCCTGGCAAACTGCCCTGTGACCTGGAATTTAGGGCTGGGCCCCGCCTGCTTCAGAGCCATTAAGGCTGCTTATTAAGTTTTTCTACAGAGCAGCAGATTCACATATGTGCTCTTGGCTGCATATTTTCAAAATTCTGAACATGCATTTGAGTTAAAAGTAACGACCTAATATTTTTTTTCAAAATAGAATTACCCTACTTTCTTTCTTTATGATTATAAAAGTAAAAATATACTTATTATAAACACTTTTTTGGAAAAGTATAAAATGAGAAAAACACATTTTTATTACCTGAATACAACACTGTAATGTATTTCTTTTTATACACAAACATTTTACTAAAAGATTTATTCATACTATACATATCATTTTATAGCTGCTTCATTTCAACTGGATGAGTAAGATCTCATGGGTAATAAGATCAAGGGCTCAATGGTAAATAAAATTTACATACATGTTATTAACCTAATTATTTCCATTAAAGCATCCTGACACTCACTGAGATGGGCCAAGACCCATGCCACTGTTTGGGCTTTAGATCTGGTTATGCTATCCCGATCAGAGGACTTGCCATTTCTGGGAACAAATCAGCAGTGAAGGGACCAAGTGCTTCCATGGATCCACACTTCTAAATGGCTGTGGAGTTTTGGCAGTCAAGGGCTTTGTAGTCTTTTATAGGTTCCCTTACACAGTGACTTTCTTTTTCTGTTCTTTTTTCTTTTTTTTTTTTTTTGAGACAGAGTCTCTCTCTTGCTCTGTCGCCCAGGCTGGAGTGCAATGGCGTGATCTCGGCTCACTGCAACATCCGTCCCCGGGTTCAAGCAAGTCTCGTGCCTCAGCCTCCCTAGTATCTGGGACTACAGGTGCCAGCCACCACACCGAGACAATTTTTTGTATTTTTAGTAGAGGTGGGGTTTCACCATGTTGGCCAGGCTGGTCTCAAACTCCTGACCTCAAGTGATCCGCCCGCCTTGGCCTCCCAAAGTGCTGCGACTGCAGGCATGAGTCACCGTGCCCGGCCACACAGTCACGACTTTTTGAATAATAGATGTTATTTCAATTTATTAGATAACAGAAAATAGATGCACATCAGCTTCAAAAATCTCCCTTGGAAAAGTGACTGATTTGTCTATGTATTGTGTGGAGTGACTTACTAGAAAATAAAGTCTTTGGACTGCCAGATTTTAGTTGCTTCTCCCTTAGGGGAAGTGATTATCACATTATAGAAATTTATAAATATAGCTCTTGCTAACTACATTGTTTGGGGAGGTTTGATTCAAAAAAGAATAAAGCAGTGGCTTCATATGCAAAGACATGTCAGATTTAAACTATCTTTCTTTCTGGCCCTGTTCTTCCAGGAGTGCCTAGAAAACTTAACCAGATAAAAAATAGTTTGGGCTGGGCACAGTGACTCACACGTGTAATCCCAGCACTTTGGGAGGCCAAGGCGGGCATATCCCTTGAGCCCAGGATTCGAGCAACATGGCAAAACCCTGTCTCTAAAAACAAATACAAAATACAAAAAAATTAGCCAGGCATGGTGGTGTGCATCTGTAGTCCCAGCTACTCAGGAGGCTGAGGCAGGAGGATCGCTTGAGCCCGGGAGGTCAAGGCTGCATTAAGCCATGGTCATGCCACTGCTTTCCAGTCTGGGCGACAGAGTGAGACACTGTCAAAAAAAAAAAAAAAAAAAAGAAATCTGATTTTTTTTTTTTTAAGTGAATTGTTTCTTGTTTTGGAAGGTGTTCCGATAAATAAAAAGTTAAAAGATTTGCCAACAAATACGAGAACAAATATACCATTTGGAGGGGATCAACCACCATACATATCCAACGCCCAAGGAAACAACAACTAATTTTGCCACCAACTTACAAAGATCAATGAATACAGAATTCAGAGAGAAAGTGTGATATTATTTTCTCAAAGGCATAATGAAAAATTTCCAAACTCCAACATCTTGGCAGACAATGGCTCAGACAATGGCTGAACTGAATACTCAAAACCCCAGGAACAATGGGCCACAGATGCAGAAAGGGCCCTGGGTGGTCAGGCTTGTGGCGGGGTGACAGCTTGCCAACCAGCAAGGGCCCCTCTGAAGAGTTCTGCAGTTGTATTCCTTCTTCCTCAGGATTTAGGTCACAGGAGATTGTCCTGCTTTAAACCACCAAGCTTCAAACCACTTCCAAAGTTGTCAATGCCTGGAGGAACTCCAGTCTTTGTCTGTGGTAGAGCAGACAAAGCTGACAGGAAGTTGGAAAGCATATTTTATTACATATGTATTTGTTTTTTGACAGGATGGAAGGCAAAGGTTGTTGATGTTATGAATGTCTGTTTCACAGAACTAAATGTGAACAGTTTTATTAAGGAGATGGCTCATCCCAGGGTAAAGACAGTAACAGATGATATAGAGAAGATTACACCAAGCAAACCTGCTGTAAACTGCATTTACCTTTAGAAGATGATAAACTAAAAATGAAGAGAAGGGATAATGAATGAATGTTAAGAGCTAAAAACTATAAAACTCTTAGAAGAAAATATAGCAGTACATCAACACAATCTTGGATTAGGCAACAGTTTCTCAGATACCTCATCAAAAGCACAAGTGACAAAATAAAAATATAGATAAATTGGACTTCATCAAAGTAAAACTTTTGCATTCCAAAGAATACCATCAAGAAAGTAAAAAGACAACCCACAAAATGGGAGAAAATATTTGCAAATCATGTATCTTAAGAGAATTGTAGCCAGAATATAAAAACTCTCACAACTCAACAATAAAAAAACAAATAACTCAATTTTGAAAGTGGACAAAGGGATAGACCTACAAATGCTCAATAAACACACGAAAAGACACTCAGTATCATTAGCCATCAGGGAAATGCCAATCAAAACCACAATAGATGCCACTTTATGTCCACTAGAATGGCTGTAAAAGAAAGATAGATAATAATAAATTTTGTCAAAGATTTGGAGAAACCAAACCCTTACACATTGCTGATGAGAACATAAAATGGTACAGACTTTTTGGAAAACAATCTGGCAGTTCTTCAAAGAGTTAAAACAAAAAGTTACCTTGTGACCCAGTAATCCCATTCCAGGAGAGTTAAAAACATATGTTCCAACAAAAGCTTGTACATCAATGTTTATAGAAACATTATTCATTATGGCCAAAAAAGTGGAAACAACCCAAATAAATGTTCATCAGCTGATGAGTGGGTAAATAAACATGGTATGAACTTATGTTTTATTTATTCATTAAACCATAAAAAGCAATTAAGTACTGATAAAGGCTACAACACAGACAAATCTTGAAAACATTATGCCAGCCTGGGCAACATGGTGAAACTCCATCTCTGCCAAAAAAATATGAAAGTTAGCTGGGTGTGGTGGTGTGTGCCTGTAGTCCCAGTTACTCAGGAGCCTGAGGTGGATGGGAGGATCGCTTGGGGCTGAGAGGCGGAGGTTGCAGTGAGCCAAGATTGCACCACTGCACTCCAGCCTGGGCGACAGAGTGAGACCCTGTCTCAAAAAGAAAAAGCAAAAAAAAAAAGAAAAAGCAGAGAAAACAGTATGCTAGCTGGGTGCAGTGGCTCATGCCTGCAATCCCAGAGCTTTGGGAGGTTGAGATGGGAGAATCGGTTAAGCACAGGAGTTTGAGGCTTCAGTGAACTCATCACACTGCTGCACTCCAGCCTAGATGACAGAGACTCTGTCTCAAAAAAAAAAAAAGAAAGAAAGAAAAAGAAGGAAAGGAAGGAAGGAAGGAAAGAAGAAAGGAAGGAAAGAAGGAAGGAAGGAAGGAAGGAAGGAAGGAAGGAAGGAAGGAAGGAAGGAAGGAAGGAAGGAAGAAAGGAAGAAAGAAAGGAAGAAAGAAAACTTCATGCTAAGTGTCTAAGTGAAAGAACCCAGGCTGGAAGTGGTGGCTCATGCCTGTAATTCTAGCATTTGGGAGGCTAAGGTGGGTGGATCGTTTAAGCCCCGGAGTTCAAGACCAGCCTGAACAACATGGTGAGATCCCATCTCTATTAAAAATTTAAAATCTGGCTGAGTGTGGTGATGTGTGCCTGTAGTGCCAACTACTCAGGAGGCTGAGGTGGGAGGATCGCTTGAGCCTGGGAGGTTGACGCTGCAGTGAGTTGTGTTTGTACCACTGTACTCCAGCCTAGGCAGCCTGGGTGACAGAGTGAGAGACCCTGTCTCAAAAAGAAAGAAATAAACCATACATAAAAGGCCACATATTGTATGATTCCATTCATATAAAATAACTAGAACAGGCAAATCCACAAAGACGGAAAGTAGATTAGTGGTAGCTAAGGCCAAAGGGGAAGCAGGAATGGAGAGTGACTGCTAATGGATATGGGGTTTCTCCTGGGGGGTGATGAAAATGCTCTGGAGTTAGGAAATGCTGATGGTTGCACAGCTCTGTGCATACACTAAAGCTACTATATTGTACACTTTAAAAAGGGAGATTTTATGGGTGTGTGAACCATATCTCAATAAAGTTGTCAAAATAAATACATAAACTAGGAGGACTTCAATAAATAAAAATATAAAGGGAAGTCACAGACTGTCTGATCCCATCTCTCAGCTGAGCAGGAGCCCGGAGTGCTGAGTAGTGACTTGGGTGGGGTGACCAGGCCTGGCTCACCAGCTGCCAAGGGAGGAGTGAGGACAGTCAGGAGACGGCACCCACGGGCAGAAATGGAACCGACACCCATTGTCACTGCTTACTGGGAAAACTCCTGTTAGGTGGCAACCCAGGGAAACTGAGGCAACTGGAATTGAGCAAGAGGGATGGGCAGGAAGGTGGGAGCCAAGGTATTTCCCGAATTAAAGAGCACAGCCAGTTCTATAGGTTGCCTGGAACAAGGTGTGAGCAGAGAGCTATTAAGGGCACTAAGCAGAAATTGTGTGGTGTTTAAGGAGACTGACTTGTGTAAGTAGTCATCGACTATCTCCAGAGTGATCTGTGACATGACATTCATTTTATTCAGTAAGCTTGCGCGCCTACTGTGGTGCTAGACTGAGACAATGAAAAGGAAAGTAAGGCCAGGCGCGGTGGCTCATGCCTGTAATCCCAGCAATATGGGAAGCCAAGGAGAGTGGATCACTTGAGGTCAGGAGTTCGAGACTAACCTGGCCAACATGGTAAAACCCCATCTCTACTAAAAATGTAAAAATTAGCCAGGCATGGTAGCGCGTGCCTGTAGTCCCAGCCAACCCAGAGGTTGAGGCAGGAGAATTGCTTGAACCCGGGAGACAGAGGTTGCAGTGAGCCGAGAACCTGCCACTGCACTCCAGACTGGGTGACAGAACGAGACTCCATCTCAAAAAGAAAAAAAAAAGGGAAAGTAAGGGCCAAGACTCGCAGCCTGATAAAAATGACAGATGGTAAGTTACTCTACAGTATGACAGGTGCTATGGTGAAAATAGGTACCAGAGTACAGATAAGGGTCATCAGATTCAGGTGGAACGCAGTGACCAAGCAGGTAATAATCTGATTCTCTTTGTCAATTGAGATGCTGAGTTAACTCAGTTTTAACTGGAGTGTGTTCCTCCAAATGTCTCTGTTATGAATCAAGTTATGATCCCCTCAAAAAGATATGTTGGACTGGGCGCAGTGGCTCACGCCACCGCAGGCAAGGCCGGCAGAAAACCTGAGGTCAGGAGTTTGAACCCAGCCTGACCAATGTGCCGAAATGTCATCTCTACCTTTTTTTTTTTTGAGACAAAGTCTTGCTCTGTCACCCAGGCTGGAGTGCAATGGCATGATCTCGGCTCACTGCAACCTCTGCCTCCTGGATTCAAGCGACTCTTCTGCCTCGGTTTCCTGAGTAGCTGGAATTACAGGCGCCCACCACCACGCTCAGATAATTTTTTGTATATATATATATATATATACACACACATATATGTGTGTGTGTATATATATATATTTTTTTTTTTTTTGAGATGGAGTCTCACTCTGTTGCCCAGGCTGGAGTGCAGCGACCCGATCTCAGCTCACTGCAAGCTCCACCTATCGGGTTCACACCATTCTCCTGCCTCAGCTTCCTGAGTAGCTGGGACTACAGGTGCCTACCACCATGCCCGGCTAATTTTTTGTATTTTTAGTAGAGTTGGGGTTTCACTGTGTTAGCCAGGATGGTCTCCATCTCCTGACCTTGTGATCCACCTGCCTCGGCCTTCCAAAGTGCTGGGATTACAGGTGTGAGCCACTGTGCCCGGCTAATTTTTGGTATCTTTAGTAGAGACGGGGTTTCACTCTGTTGGCCAGGCTGGTCTTGAACTCCTGACCTTGTGATCTGCCTGCCTTGGCCTCCCAAAGTGCTGGGATTACAGGTGTGAGCCACCACACCCAGCCTGTCTCTACCTAAAAATACAAAAAGTAGTCGAGCATGGTGGTGCAAGCCTATAATCCCAGCTACTTGGGAGGTTGAGGCAGGAGAGTCGCTTGAACCTGGAAGGTGGACGTTGCAGTGAGCCGAGATCACGCCACTGTACCCCAGCCTGGGCAACAGAGCAAGACTCCATCTAAAAAAAAAAAAAAAAGATATGTTGACGTTTTAACCCCTTAACCCAGTATCTCAGACTCTGACCTTATTTGGAAATAGGTCATTGCAGACGTAATGAGTTAAGGTTAGGTCACACTGGAGTAGGATGGACCCCTAATCCAACACGAGTGGTGTCGTAAGAAGATGGCCATGTGAAGACAGAGACCCACAGGGAGAACAGGACGCGGGGAGCCTTGCCGCTGCAAGCCAAGGCAAACTACCAGCAGCTAGGAAGAGGCAAGGGAGGGTTCCGTGACCTCTACCAGAGGAAATACGACCTTGCCAATACCTTGATTTTGGACCTGTAGCCTCTAGAACTGCGAGACAATGAATTTATGTTGTTTTATGCCACCCAATTTGTTGTATTTTGTTATGGCAGCCCAGGGAAACTAACACAGCCTCCCAAAGCTGAGGCTCTATCAACTTGCACACAAAAAAAGTTTGTAGCCTTTACTTGAAGGATTGTTTCCATTAACAACAACAACAAAATACTTTCAAATCCCCTGGGATTCCAAAGCTGTTCCCAAGAGTGCTCGTTTCCTGATGGAGTCTGGTGCTGGCTCTAGTACATCTTGCTCTGGTGAAATGGACTCAGCTTCCTTGAGAAGCACCTGGAAATGCCATTTTCAGGTCCTATGTGAGACTGAAATAATGGATAAATTGGGCTTCTTTTTTCTAGGGTTTTGGTTTTTGTTACTTTTTTTTTTTTGGAGATGGGGTCTTGCTCTGTCTTCTAGGCTGGAGTGCAGTGGCACGATCTCGGCTCACTGCAACCTCTGTCTGCCAGGTTCAAGCAATTCTCCTGCTTCAGCCTCCCGTGTAGCTGGGATTACAGGCGCATGCTGCCACGCTCGGCTAATTTTTTGTATTTTAGTAGAGATAGGGTTTCACCGTGTTGCTCAGGCTGGTCTTGAACTCCTAAGCTTAGGTAATCTGCCCGCCTCGGCCTCCCAAAGTGCTGGGATTACAGGCGTGAGCCACCACGCCCGGCCTATTTTTTTTTTACCTTTTTAAGAAATAAATTATTATTTTTGGGGGGTGGGTGCGACTGGGCATGGTGGCTCACGCCTGTAATCCCAGCACTGTGAGAGGCCAAGGCGGGCGGATCACTTGAGGTCAAGAGTTTGAGACCATCCTGGTCAACATGGTGAAAACCCGTCTCTACTAAAAATATAAAAATTAGCCAGGCATAGTGGTGGGTGTCTGTAATCCCAGCTACTCTGGAGGCTGAGGCAGGAGAATCTCTTGAACCCGGGAGATGGAGGTTGCAGTGAGCTGAGATCATGCCACTGCACTCCAGCCTGGGTGACAGAGGGAGACTTGGTCTCAGAAAAAAAAAAAAAATATATATATATATATATATTAAATAGAAATAGAGACAGGGTCTCAATATGTTGCCCAGGCTGGTTTTGAACTCCTGGGCTCAAGCAATTCTTCTGCCTCAGCCTCCCAAAGCCTCCCAAAGTGTTGGTATTACAGGCATGAACCACTGCACCCAGTATATGTATATATATTTTGGAGATAAGGTTTCAGTCTGTCCACCCAGGCTTGGGTTTATTGGGGTGATTACAGCTCATTGCAGTGTCAAACTTGTGGGCTGGAGTGATCCTCCCACCTCAGCCTCTAGAGTAGCTGGCTGGGACTACAAATGTGCACCACCACACCCAGCTAATTTTTTTTGTTTTTTTATAGAGATGGTTCTCAATTTTTTGCCCAGGCTGGTCTTGAACTCCTGGCCTCAAGTAATTCTCCGGTTAAGGGAGATTACAGGCTGAGCCACTGCACCCAGCCCTTTTTTCTAGTTTTTAAAAGACACCGAAGAACTTATACTTCCATATATGTGATAGTCTTTCTCTTTCTTTCATTTATTCATTCAACAAACCTGTACAGCACACCTACTGTGTGTCAATGGTGGATGGTTTCTGCCCTCACGGAGTCTGCAGCCGGGGGCACCTTCTCACTATTGCACCTGTGCTGCCGCTGCCTCTACGCCTTTCCAGGCCTCCTCACTGAATAATGTCTGCCTACCTCATAGCATGTCCTCAGTGGTGAAAACCTCCACCTTTGCAGGCAAATAGGAGTTTTTGGAGCATCCAGAGTCCTTCAGAACCATGTCTGAAGAATAAAATGTATGATTAAGCAGGAAAAAAAAAGATTAAGTCTCGGTTTTTCCTCTAAAAATCTCAGGAAAAAAACCCAAAATATTTTAATGGCAATACCAATGGGATACATTTATAGCTCATAAGATGATGCTGTAGAAGAACAATGTTATTCAGATATAAAAAATGACTTATTACACCATGGTCATAGAAGGAGAACCTTTTAAGTCAAGCCCGGAGTTCTCACGTGGCAGCCTTTCTCTCATGTTTTTTTTTCTTTGTGTTATTCTTTCCTTTAGATAGAGGCGCAGGGTGAAGGGAGCGGTATCTTTCATCTCTTCTTTCTTTCTCTTGAGTACATAGATGATGACTGGTGCATGGCTCAAACCTTTCATAGCTGCCAGGACTTTCCAGACTCTTGATTGCCCTCATTATTTTTCCTGCCTTGTCCAGGGTTCTCCTTCCAAGGTCATTTTCTGGTTGTGATGTGAGCCTCATCACAGCTCCCATAACACATCACAAGACACGTACACTGCAGACACTCACAAAGCTGAACTGCAAGAGAAAACAGGAAGCAGGCTGGGCTTTCCATTCACAGAGGAAAGCGTCTCAAGATGCCTGGGAAAGTGACTCCAGGGCTTGTGACCCAGTGAACTGAACCTAGTTTCCCTTTCCTTCCTTCCTTCCTTCCTTCCTTCCTTCCTTCCTTCCTTCCTTCCTTCCTTCCTTCCTTCCTTCCTTCCTTCCTCCTTCCTTCCTTCCTTCCTTCCTCCTTCCTTCCTTCCTCCTTCCTTCCTTCTTCCTTCTTCTTCTTTCCTTCTTTCCTTCTCTTTCCTTCTTTCCTTCTTTCTTTCTCTCTTTCTCTCTTTTTTTCTCTCTCGCTCTGCCATCCAGGCTGGAATGCAGTGGTGCAATCATAACTCACTGCAGCCTTTAACTCCCAGGCTCAAGCAATCCTCCCACTTCGGCCTCCCCAAGTGTTGGGATAGCAGACGTGAACTGCCATACTGGGTCATTACTATTTCTTGACTCAAGTGTCGGTTACACAGAGAGCTGCTTTGTAATTATTTGTTAAATTGTCCAAATATGTTCTATGCCTTTTTTTCTCCTTCCTTCCTTCCTTTCTTTCTTTATCTTTTTCTTCTTCTTTTTTTTTTTAGAGAGAGGGTCTTGCAGTCTTGTGTCATTGCCCAGGCAGGAGTGCAGTGGCACAATCACGATTCGCTGCAGCTTCAACCTCCCAGACTCAAGCCATCCTCCCACCTCAGCCTCCCAAGTTTCTGGGACTTCAGGCACATGCCACCACGCCCAGCTAATTTTTTATTTTTTGTAGAGAGAGGGTCTTGCCACGTGGCCCAGGCTGGTCTCAAACTCCTGGGCTCAAGTGATTCTCCCATCCCAGCTTCTGCAAGTGCTGGGATTACATGTGTGAGCCACCATGCCCAGCCCGAGCCTAGTTGTGAAGTCTAGAATATTCCCTCCTGGTGTGTGGAAATAGCAAAGGTTAAATTCAGTGTTCCATAAGGCAATTGTATATCTGATGACCACAATTTGTTATATCAGAAGACCACCATCTCTGCAAATGAGGAGGCTTCATTCACTCATTCATTCATTCGTTTATTCACCAGATATGTATGAAGTGACAGACACTTTAATAGGCAGTAGGAAATCTAAAGCTGGAAACACAGTCTGTGCCCTTGAGGGGTTCACGGCAGGGAGACAGATCTACATAGAATCTGGTGTGATATGGCCTGAAGGCAGCCATGACTTCTTAGTCCACCCTTCTCATTGTTTTGTTTGTTTGTTTGTTTGTTTGTTTGTTTTATTGAGTTGGAGTCTTGCTCTGTTACCCAGGCTGGAGTGCAATGGCGTGATCTCGGCCCACTGCAACCTCTGCCTCCCGGGTTCAAGCAATTCTCCTGCCTCAGCCTCCCAAGTAGCTGGGATTACAGGTGCCCGCCACCACGCTCAGCTAATTTTTGTATTTTTAGTAGAGACAGGGTTTCACCATGTTGGCCAGGCTGGTCTCGAACTCCTAACCTCATG
The DNA here is from genome assembly GCF_047675955.1 of Chlorocebus sabaeus. Classification (NCBI taxonomy): domain Eukaryota; kingdom Metazoa; phylum Chordata; class Mammalia; order Primates; family Cercopithecidae; genus Chlorocebus; species Chlorocebus sabaeus. The sequence continues at coordinate 50,144,488 of NC_132927.1, read as the reverse complement.
ATCCATCCGCCTTGGCCTCCCAAAGTGCTGGGATTACAGGCGTGAGCCATTGCACCCAGCATGGTTTTTTGTTTGTTTGTTTGTTTGTTTGATATGGAGTCTTGTTCTGTCGCCCAGGCTGGAGTGCAGTGGTGCGATCTCGGCTCACTGCAACCTCCGTCTCCCGGATGCAAGCGATTCCCCTGCCTCAGCCTCCCAGGTAGCTGAAACTACAGGCATGCGCCACTATGCCCAGCTAATTTTTGTGTTTTTAGTAGAGATGGGGTTTCATCATGTTGGCTAGGCTGGTCTTGAACTCCTGACCTCAAGTGATCCACCCACCTTGGCCTCCCAAAACTCTCGGATTACAGGCATGAGCCACCGCACTCGGCCTTCATCCACACTTCTAAGCCCTGTAGATCCAGCCCAGGATCTAAATTACCCTGCTCCAAAGACAGGAGCAGGAAAAGGATGAGCAGATATCACACATCACCAACAAAACTTCCCAATCACTGCCTTTTAAAAACCTCTCTGCTCCTTCCCCAAAGTGCCCTCTCATCGCAGTTGCTGTACCTCAGCTCTCATCCCATCCCACCCCAAAAACTAGGATCTTAGCTTTTTCTCCCCTCCTCACATCACCCCTCCACTTGTAATCTGGTTTAGTAAAACAAGACTTGGCCTCAAGCATCTTTCAAGATTGCCTCTAAGGGGCCTCAATTCAAAGTGGTTTGGTGTTGCTGCACCATGAAGTGAAAGCCCAGGGGAAGCCTGGAGTCAGAGGAAGGGGGATCTCAGAAGCCAGACCAATTTTTGTAGTGGCTGCACCTACCCTTGATTTTCTGAATCAGAATCTAAACAAAATTCCGTCTCTTTTTCTCTCTCTCTTTTTCTACTTGTTGAAAAAGTTGAGTGGTCTGTTCTGCAGGACAAAGTTTCTCGCACTCTGAATGTTGCTGATTATAATATTGCTGTACTTCCTGGTAGTTAGATTTTGAGGTTAAAGTGGGTTCAGGTGTGACTATTTTGGCCAGACTACTTCTAGGGTTACCAGGATTAGTAAATAAAAATACAAGATGCCCAGTTAAGTTTTAATTTCAGATAATGAGCTTTTTTTTTTTGAAATAGAGTCTTGCTGTGTCACCCAGGCTGGAGTGCAGTGGCGATCTCGGCTCACCGCAACCTCTGCCTCCCAGGCTCAAGCAATCCTCCCACCTCAGCCTCTCAGGGAGCTGGGACCACAGGCATGCACCACCTTGCCTGGCCAATTTTTTGTAAGGATGAGGTCTTGGTATGTTGCCCAGGCTGGTCTTGAACTACTGGGCTCAAGCAATCTGCCTGCCTTGACCTCCCAAAATGCTGGGATTATAGGTGTGAGCCACTGCGCCCAACCTGGTCCTTGAACATTTTTCAGCATATGTATGTCTCATTGAATATTTGGGATATATTTATACTAAAATTTATTTGATATTTGAAATCCAAATTTAACTGGACACTGTGTATTTTATCTGGAAACCCAAACTACTTCACAAGATGTATTGCGTCCACTCGTCAGGAGCTGAATATCTGGCTCTTGCTCTTTTTGCGATGTTAGAAGCTGGGGATGATCGTGGCCTAGACTGATTATTTCCCCAGAGGCTGTAAAATGATGATATTCTAATTCTATCTTTTTTCTTCATGTCTTAGCTGGAATATGTCTATAAAGAGGAACTTTTCCTCGTCAACTATTTGGTTTCCTTGGTTATTTTCATATAGAGAAAGCAGGCAACATGCTTATTTCTGTCCTTTTCTTTACCAGTTTTCAGAATAATTAATCAGTTCCCTAGAACTTGCCAAAGGTGATCAATGGGTTGTGTTCTTGACTTTAAAAGTATCATTATGATCTCAGGTGTTTTTTTTTTTTTTTTTTGAGACAGAGTCTCGCTCTGTCACCCAGGCTGGGGCACAGTGGCGCGATCTCCACTCACTGCAACCTCCGCCTCCCGGGTTCATGCCATTCTCCTGCCTCAGCCTCCCGAGTGGCTGGGACTACAGGTGCCCGCCACCATGCGCAGCTAATTTTATGTATTTTTAGTAGAGATGGGGTTTCACCATGTCAGTCAGGATGGTCTCGATCTCTTGACCTCGTGATCCACCCGCCTCGGCCTCCCAAAGTGCTGGGATTACAGGCGTGAGCCACCGTGCCTGGCCGAACTCAGGTATTTGGACATGTACATATTTTGACCCATTGCAGTTGTTATTCTTTCAGACACTCAAATTGTTCCATATTTGGCAAATGAGAGTCTCTTGAACTTGGCTACTGGGTCCTTTTGATGCCACCCCAACAGTCTTTGTTAGGTTCTTTGCTTTCTGGTGTAACAGGATATTCCAGAATCATCTTACGCATTTCTTAGCTCTGGCATGGAATTAGACATTTCTCTTAGGAACTCTTTTAGTAGGAAATGATATTTAGAGATCAAACATTTCCTACTCCCCTATTTAAAATTACAAACCCCTGCAAGTTACACATAGACCTATGTTCCCTGAGATCCCCTTACCTGATCTGCTTTTTCCCATACGGTTATCACCTTCTAACATGAATTTGTTGATTGCTTTTCTCTCAGCATGAGACTGTAAGCTTCTAAACAGCAGAGACTTGTTCACTGTCTGATGCATCGCACAACAACAGACACTCAATAAATACTCCTTTAATGAGACGATGACTATATATCACCAAATGACTTTTTTTTTTTTTTTTTTGAGACAGAGCCTTGTTCTGTTGCCCAGGCTGGGGTGCAGTGGCATGATCTTGGCTCACTGCAACCTCCACCTCCTGGGTTCAAGTAATTCTCGTGCCTCAGCCTCCCGAGTAGCTGGGATTGCCACCATATCCGGCAAATTTTTGTATTTTTAGTAGAGACGGGGTTTCACCATGTTGGCCAGGCTGGTCTGGAACTCCTGACTTCAAATGATCTGCCTGCCTCGGCTTCCCAAAATGCTAGGATGACAGGCATGAGCCACCGCACCCGGCCCCAAATTACATTTTTGAAGTGTCCATTCTCACTTCTGGTGGAGAATGTATTTGGGAGGGACTGATGTGAAGCAGGGAGGCCACTAAAGAGGCTTTTTCAGTTGTCCAGGGGAAAAACGAGGGTGGCTGAGACTAAGAATATGTCTGTGGAAATGGAAAGAAAAGTGAGGTAGAGACAAGAGGTATTTAATAGAACTGACTAAACATGGTGATGGGCTGGATGTGTGGGATGAGGGAAAAGAAAGAATGAAAGATGACTTAAAGAATTTGCCCTGTGCAAATAGATGGATAAAGAAGCTAAAGGGGTGAAGGGGAGGGGAGAGGAGAGGGAGAGATTTTGAGGATAAAGAGAATGAAGAGCTCCAATGTGGAAATGCAAGATCTGAAGTGCTTGTTAGCCAGGTGGAGACATAAAGCAAGAGGAGGATGGATGAGTCTGGGCTCAGGCATGGAGATGTAAAATTGGGTGTCATTAGTATTTAGGTGGTATTTAGAGCTCTGGAGTAGATGAGATCATTTTGACAGCTTTAGACAGCGACTAGATGCTATTTCAGAACCAAGCCCTAAAGTACCCCAACACTAATGGTCAGATAAAAGAGAAGCCTGCCAAGGAGACTGAGAAGAGGAGGCTATAGAGGCAGAGGAAAACCAGGAGAGAGTATCATCGTTAAAACCAAGAAGGAAGAATGCCTCGAGAAGGAGGAAATGGTCAACTGTGTCACATGCTACTGAAGGGTCAAGTTCTACGAGGGCAGAGGTAAACTCATTAGATTTTGCAATATATAAGTTGCTGGCAACCTTTACAAGGGAAGTTTCAGTGGAACAGTAGGGACAGATGAGTGAACAGGAAGAATGAAACCATAGAGAGTAGACTCTAGACTCTTTCTTTTTTTCCTTGTTTTGAGACAGGGTCTCGCTCTATCACCCAGGCTGGAATGCAGTGGCAGAATCATAGCTCATTGCAGCCTTGAACTCCTGGGCTGAAGTGATCCTCCCACCTCAGCCTACAGAGTTACTGGGGGTACAGGTGTGCACCACCTTGCTGGGCTAATTTTTAATGTTTTTGTATGAAGACAGTGTCCAACTATGTTGCCCTGGCTGGCCGCCAACTCCTGGCCTCAAACGATCCGTCTGCCTCAGCCTCCCAAAACATTAGGATTACAGGCGTGAACCTCCGCACCTGGCGTGACTACTATTTCAAGAAGCTTTGTAATGGAGGGGAGAAAAGGAGCAGTAGTTGGAGAGAGATGCAGAGGCGAGGAATGGGTATAGTCAAAATGTGAGATGCTGTGTAATAATGAGATGCCCCTGTGTAGTAGGAGAGCCCACTGACACAGGACTGAGAAGAAACTGAAGACTGTTGGCAACATCCATGCAAGAAATAAGAAAGACCTGAACCAGGACAGGAAAAAACAGCTAATGGAATTTATGAAGCAGGTTGACCTAGGAGTCCTCCATTTCCAGACCAGGAGGCAAATGCCAGGGTACATCATTTCTCGGGATCCAAACCTACCTGCTGAACAGACTATCTTCTCCCCACTGTCACCCCAAATCAACACACAGACGGAAACACCTGACCCTTTCGAAAAGCATAGAAAGCAGGATGCACACTGGGATCCTGAACAAATGGCCAGCTGCATGTAGGGTGGCCTGATCTGGGTTCAAAGCCGAGAAAGCACACGGAGTTTCCTTGCTCCCCGACTAGATTTAAGTAGGGTTTTAAAACACTCTTCTCTGGCTACCCAGGGATTAACCATGTGTTTCAGCAAGTGATTTAAAATCATTACTCGTCTCCTTTGGTTGAACCTCAAACGTTTGAAATGTACACAGCTTGGCAGGCTGGACAGTGCAGCTGAGCATCAAGAGGCCATGTCCCAACCATCTGTTGCCCCACTTAATTCCAGCTTTCTGCCCTTCCCGCGGCTTGGGAGCGCTGGGCTTGACAGGCAGATGCAGGACAAAGACAACTGCAGCCTTGGCTTCAAACAGTTGCTCATACAGTGTCTTGGGTGGTGGTGGGAGGGACGGGGAAATCATTGAGTTGATTCTAAGTGCTTTGCCTTGACATATGGAGTTTTTTCCTCCACCTCAGAGATCCAGAGAGTTTTAGAGACAAAGACTAAGGGTGTTATCTTTTGTTTCCCTTCCATCAGGGCGGATCAGTGGATTTCAAACTGTGCTCAGCTACTCTGAGGTCATTCAGCAGTGCCAATGGAAAGATTAGAATCTCATTACAATTATATTTAAATATTTTTCTCTTTTTTCTTATTTTATTATTATTATTATTTTTGAGACAGGATCTCGCTCTGTTGCCCAGGCTGGAGTGCAGTGGCATGATCTTGGCTCATTGCAGCCTTGACCTCCCCTAGGTCCCATCTCAGCCTCCACAGTAGCTGGGATTATAGGCACATGCCGCCACGCTCAGCTAATTTCTTTTGTATTTTTTTTTTCCCTTAAATATGGGCTTTTGCCATGTTATTCAGGCCGGTCTCAAACCCCTGGAGGCTCAAGCGATTCTCCTGCCCTGGCCTCCCAAAGTGTTGAGATTATAGACATGAGCCACCGCCTCTGGCCCTATTTAACTATGTCTTAAAACAGCTATTAAAATGTTTAGGGGGCCGGGTGCGGTGGCTCACGCCTGTAATCTTTGGGGGGCCAAGGCGGGTGGATCATGAGGTCAGGAGATCGAGACCATCCTGACTAACATGGTGAAACCCTGTCTCCACTAAAAATACAAAAAATTAGCCAGGCGTGGTGGTGGGCATCTGTAGTCCCAGCTACTCGAGAGGCTGAGGCAGGAGAATGGTGTGAACCCAGGAGGCGGAGCTTGCAGTGAGCCGAGATTGTGCCACTGCACTCCAGCCTGGGCAACAGAGTGAGACTTCGTCTCAAAAAAAAAAAAAAAAAGTTTAGGGGACAGGTTTGGTGGCTCACACCTGTAATCCCAGCACTTTGGTAGGCTGAGGCAGGAGGATAGCTTGACCAGCCTGGGCAACATAGCAAGACCTTGTCTCTACAAAAAAATTTGAAAACTTAGCCAAGTATGGTTCCATGTGCCTATAGTCTCAGCTACTTGGGAGGCCAAGGTGGGAGGATCACTTGAGTCCAGGAGTTCAGGGTTTTAACACACTGTGATCGTACCTGTGAATAGCCACTGCACTCTATCCAGCCTGGGCGTCACAGCAAGACTCTGTCTCTAAAAAAGTTTAGTCCATAACAATATAAGTGCATTAAACACTTACTTTTAGCATGTCAAGACCTTGGTGGTTTAAGTTGCATCACCAGGTAAACTAATTTTTTAACAGGGCAGCCAATTTTATTTTTTATTAATGATTTTATATTTTAGAAAAATTTTAGGCCAGGTGCAATGGCTCACGCCTGTAATCCCAGCACTTTGGGAGGCCAAGGCAAGTGGATCATGAGGTCAGGAGATCAAGACTTGGCTAACATGGTGAAACCCCGTCTCTACTAAAAATATAAAAAATTAGCCAGGCATGGTGGCATGCGCCTATAATCCCAGCTACTCGGGAGACTGAGGCAGGAGCATCGCTTGAACCCGGGAGGTGGAGGTTGCAGTGAGCCTAGATCACGCCACTGCACTCCAGCCTGGGTGACAGAGCGGGACTCCATCTCAAAAAAACGAACAAACAAAACAAAAAACAAAAAGGAAAGAAAAATTTTAGATTTGCAAAAACATTGAGCAAATAATAGAGTTCCCATGTTACCTTCCCCTTTCCAGCAGTCACTTTCTCCTGTTATTAACATCTTAAATTGATAGGGTACATTTGTTACAATTGATAGACCAATGTTGACACATTATTAACTAAAGTCCATAATTTATTCATATTTCCTTAGTTTTTACCTAAAGGCCTTTTTCTGTCCCTGGATCCTGTTTAAGATAATACCTTACATTTTGCTCTCCTATCTCCTTAGGCTTCTCTTGGCTGTGACAATTTTTCAGACTTTCCTTGTTTTTGATGACCTTCTGAGTTTTGAAGAGTACTAGTAGAGAATTTTGTAGTATGGCCCTCTAGTGAGATTTATCTGATGGTTTTCTCACAAGTAGACTGGAGTTAAGAGACTTGGGAAGGAAGATCACAGAGATAAAGGTGTCATTTTCATGATATCATATCAAGGGTATGTACTATCAACATGATTTATCAACATGATTTATGAGTGTTGATGTTGACCTTGATCACCTAGCTGAAGCAGTATTTGTTTTTATTCTTTTTTTTTTTTTTGAGATGGAGTCTCACTCTATCACCCAGGCTGGAGTGCAATGGCACAATCTCGGTTCACTGCAATCTCTGCCTCCCTGGTTCAAGCAATTCTCCTGCCTCAGCCTCCCAGGTAGCTGGGATTACAGGCACCTGCCACTCCACCTAGCTAATTTTTGTATTTTCAGTAAAGATGGGGGTTTCACCATGTTGGCGAGGCTGGTCTCGAACTCCTGACCTCTAATGATCTGCTCGCCTCAGTCTCCCAAAGTTCTGGGATTACAGGTGTAAGCCACTGTGCCCAGTCTATTTTTACTCTTTTTTAAATTAAAAATTATGTAAGTGTCGATTCACAGATATTCATTCTACACTTTGGGTTGTAATCCAATACTACTTTATCCTGTTGGTGACATTGTTCCAACTTTGGCCACTGGGGCACAGTTGACTCCTGTGCCTCCCTGTCATACCCCCATCTGTGTAGTAATTTTTTATTTTTTGAGACAGAGTTTCGCTCTTGCTGCCCAGGCTGGAGTGCAATGGTGTGATCTCCAGCTCACTGCAACCTCTGCCTCCCAGGTTCAAGCAATTCTTCTGCCTCAGCCTCCCAAGTAGCCGAGATTACAAGCAAGTGCCACCACGCCCGGCTAATTTTGTATTTTTAGTAGAGATGGGGTTTCTCCATGTTGGTCAGGCTGGTCTCGAACTCCCAACCTCAGGTGATCTGCCCACCTCAGCCTCCCAAAGTGCTGGGATTACAGGTGTGAGCCACCGTGCCCAGCAGTAATTTTTTTCTAAACTCAATTTTATGCAGACTTTGGCACAAGCTCCTCCCAGCATCTCTGAGCCCAGCTAGCACTGAGATGGGTGGGTCAAGCCGATGTTGCAGTGCTGTGCCAGCCTGGGCACGTCTGCTTGTGAAGAGCAAAGCAGTGAAGAGCCGAGAGCTTCCTGCAGTTGGGTGTACCAGGCTCCATAAACCACCAGGCCTATAACAGGGAACACCACCGGCAGAGTGATGAAATTGTCTTGGTTGTTTAATATTTGTCATAAGTTTTAGTTGTTTATTGCCTGATTTTTATGTTTATGATGACGAAAAGCAGTTGTTAGATATTTTGATAGTTACTCATTCAACTTTGAAACAAATATTTCTACTGCTTCTCTTTCTAGCTTCTAGATTGGTTTAATTGAAGACTATTCTAATCTCAAAAGAGAATCTGAAAAAAAATTCCTTTAGCAGGAGTTAAGAGCACAAATCCTGAATTGGGACTGCCTAGATTTAAGTCCTTGACCTCGGACAAAACACTCCTCTGTCCCTCAGTTTTCTCGTTTACAAAAGGGGGATGTTAATGATAGACCCACTTCAAAACATTTGTTAAGTGAATTAACATATGCAAAGTGATTAGGACAGGGCCTGGCATATAGTGAGTGCTACGTTAACAGTTTTTTGTGGCGGCTGTTGTTGTGTCTCGCTCTGTCACCCAGGTTGGAGTGCAGTGGTGTGATCACGGCTCACTGTAGTCTCAACTTCCTGGGCTCAAGCAATCCTCCCACCTCAGTCTCCCAAGTAGCTGGAACTACAGACATGCACCACGATGCCTGGCTACTTTTTAAATTGTTTTTTGTAGAGACGGGGTCTTCCTATGTTGCCCAGGCTGGTCTTGAACTCCTGGGCTCAAGTGACTCTCCTGCCCTAGCCACCCAAAGTGCTGGGATGACAGGCAGGAGCCACAGTGCCCACAGTGCCCAGCCAGTAATAGTTGTTATCATTATTATTTATAACCATCCATCTGTATGATCAGAATTTTCTCAGAACCGTGTGTACCAAAGCAAAATGCAAAAATAAGTTGGATGCAGAGACTGAAATAAGACTGTGAATTGGTCGGAACTCTGACTTAAAAATGCAACAGAAACTGGCTCTGGATGATTTTAAGCAGAAGAGGGATTTATGGTAAAGATGCTGGGCAGCCCACAGGTCTCTGGGAAGGCTAAAGAGCCAGTTTAGGGCATGAATGAGAGCAAAGGGTGTGAGACAGCAGCCAGGAACATGGCCAGAACTGTGGAGCACAAGCTATGCAGACAGTCCTGCTTTGTTCTCAGAACACTGGGCAGCTGTGCCACAACCATGGCTGGGGTCTGAACCATATCCCTGCTGCTGTTGCCCTGGAATCTGGACAAGGCTGCAGTAGCCATGGCCACTTCCACCAGAAAAGTTTCTGTGCCGGCCTCTGGCTTGGTCCAGGCTCCTCGGTCCACGGAACCTGAGTGGCCCAGCCGAGATCACATGACTAAGCCCTGCAGCTAAAGGAGGTTGAGAAGCATCTGGCATTTTCAGCCTCTATGTTGACAGGTAAGCAAAAGGCTCCAGCTTCCACGAAGGCTCCTAAGATGGCATCTTCCACAAACCTGGGAAGGGACTCCAAAACCGGGTAGCCAAAAAGTAACAAATGTTACTCATTACCCTGCTTTCAAATTTTGTTCCATCGTATTGGTATCATTGATGGACTTTATTTTTTTATTTTTATTTTATGTTTTTGAAATGGAGTTTCGCTCTTTTTGCCCAGGCTGGAGTGCAGTGGCGCAATCTCGGCTGACTGAAACCTCCGCCTCCGGGGTTCAAAGGATTGTCCTGCCTCAGCCTCCCAAGCAGCTGGGATTACAGGCGCCCACCACTACACCCAGCTAATTTTACAAAAAACTACAAAGTTTTAGTAGAGAAGGGGTTTCTCCATGTTGGCCAGACTGGTCTCAAACTCCTGACCTCATGATTCACTCGCTTTGGCCTCCCAAAGTGTTGGGATTATAGGCGTGAGCCACCGTGCCCGGCCCACTGATGGACTTTATAACAAGCACTGGCCCAGTGCTCTGGTATCCCTTGTATTTTTCCTTTTTAAAAAAAATAGAGAGGCCGGGCGCGGTGGCTCAAGCCTGTAATCCCAGCACTTTGGGAGGCCGAGACGGGCGGATCACGAGGTCAGGAGATCGAGACCATCCTGGCTAACACAGTGAAACCCCGTCTCTACTAAAAACACAAAAAACTAGCCGGGCGAGGTGGCGGGCGCCTGTAGTCCCCGCTACTCGGGAGGCTGAGGCAGGAGAATGGCGTAAACCCGGGAGGCGGAGCTTGCAGTGAGCTGAGATCCGGCCACTGCACTCCAGCCCGGGCGACAGAGCAAGACTCCGTCTCAAAAAAAAAAAAAAAAAAAAAAATAGAGATGGGATCTATGTTGCCCAATCTGGAGTGCAGTGGCACGATCTCAGCTCACTGCAACCTCTGCCTCCTGGGTTCAAGCAATTCTCCTGCCTCAGCCTCCTGAGTAGCTAGGATTACAGGTGTGCGCCACCACACCTGGCTAATTTTTGTATTTTTAGTAGAGACAGGTTTTGCCATGTTGGCCAGGCTGGTCTCGAATTCCTGACCTTAGGTGATCCTCTCTCCTCGACCTCCCAAAGTGCTAGGATTACAAGTGTGAGCCACCGTGCCCGGCTGTATTTTTCCTTTTTTTAAAGACTAGAGATGGAATCTCGCTACGTTGCCCAAGCTGGATTGCAGCAGCTATTCACAGGCATACCACAGCTCACTGCAAACTCAAATTCCTAGGCTCAAGTGCTCCTCCCGCCCTAGCCTCTCAAATAGATGGGACTACAGGCAAACACCACCATGCCTAATTTTGTATTATTATTATTTTTTTAATGGAGTCTCATCCTATTGCCCAGGCTGGAGTGCAGTGGTACAATCTCAGCTCACTGCAACCTCTGCCTCCCAGGTTCAAATGACTCTCTTGCCTCAGCCTCCCGAGTAGCTGGGGTAACAGCCATGTGCCACCACACCCAGCTAATTTTTGTATTTTTATTAGAGACGATGTTTCACCATGTTGGCCAGGCTGGTCTCGAACTCCTGACTTCAGGTGATCCTCCTGCCTCGGCCTCCCAAAGTTTTGGAATTACAGGCATGAGCGACTATACCCAGCCTAATTTTGTATTTTTTAAATCAACAGATGCCAAAATGAACACTACTATCATGTGGACTCTGAAATGTTGTGCTTTCAAAACGAAGTCTTCATGTTAGAACGCTGCAAACCCTTCACATCGTCCCAACACTCCTTTCCAAAGTGGAGAAATGGAGGCCCAAGGGGTGAAGTGACTTATGCAAGTCCACACAGTTGGTTTAGTAGCAGGACTGGGCCTCGTGTCGCAGTTCTTAATTTGCCTCATTGCTGTGCTGCCAGCAGCCAGCTCAGGAACAGGCCCGGCCCTCCAGCCCCACAGCCACCTCCTTCTCAAAGCAGGTCTTGACAGGAACCCAAAGCTGCTCTGGAATACTGGCCTGTGGCTGCTGCTGCTGCTTTCCTCATCTTTACTTCTGGGATGAGAAGTCCTAAGTGACTTTCTCTCTGCCTTCTAGCTCCTCCACAGAGACAGGAAGGAAAAAAAAAAGAGCAAGGCTGACAACACCCCCTGCACTGGGAGTGCTCTCCTCCCTGATGGTACTAGACCTGGGAGGACCTCGCCTAATAGACTCTGACCTCTGCCAGGCTCCACTCAGCCGTTTCTCAGAGTCGCTCCCCTCCTGCCCTCCCTCACTTTTGACTTGCTCCAGATCCTATGAACCAGAGTTCCTGGTCCTGCCTTCCTGCCCTGGTTCCCAGTCCCATGCTTTGGTCACATCCTGACATGGGCTGTCTGTACCCAGCACCGGAACTGCCTGTCTCCTCGCCTGGTCAGCCAGATCTGGAGCCAGCCACTCCTCAGGAAGCTCCGGAAACAGGGCTCATACCCTATTTTCCCTGGCATCCTCGGCACCCAACAGGGCCTGGCCCTGCAAACCCTTGTTGAAAGGAGGAATGGCCTGTTCTGTGTGAATGCTGCCCGTGCCTCATCATGACAAATTAGAGCAAAGGAAGGTGGAGGTGCTGAGAGGGCATTTCTACCAAACTATGAGCCACTTCTCTTATATGCTACCTGGGGGGATGTCTGTCTTATGTTGAGACCAGTTATGTAGATCTGAAATTCAAATGCCATAAACAAGATCTGGGCTGTGACCTGCCCAGGCCAGAGCAAGGAAAACTGGTCTTGGGAATCCAGAAAGAACTTCAGGATTAGGCAAAGTCTGCTGAGCTAAACCAAGAAGTGAGATATACATTCATTCATTCATTCATTCATTCATTCATCCATCCATTCAATAAATATGTATTGAGGGCCAGGTGCGGTGACTCACACCTGTAATCCCAGCACTTTGGGAGGCCGAGGCGGGCGGATCACAAGGTCAGGAGATCGAGACCATCCTGGCTAACACGGTGAAACCCCGTCTCTCCTAAAACTACAAAAAAATTAGCCAGGCGTGGTGGCGGGTGCCTGTAGTCCCAGCTACTCAGGAGGCTGAGGCAGGAGAATGGTGTGAACCCAGGAGGCGAAGCTTGCAGTGAGCAGAGATTGTGCCACTACACTCCAGCCTGGGCGACAGAGCAAGACTCTGTCTCAATAAATAAATAAAATAAATAAATATGTATTGAGCACCATGTGTGTCAGGTTCTAAGAGAGGCACCCAGAGATTTTTTTTTTTTTTTTTTTTTTTGAGACGGAGTCTCGCTCTGCCGCCCAGGCTGGAGTGCAGTGGCCGGATCTCAGCTCACTGCAAGCTCCGCCTCCCGGGTTCACGCCATTCTCGTGCCTCCGCCTCCCGAGTAGCTGGGACTACAGGCGCCCGCCACCTCGCCCGGCTAGTTTTTTGTATTTTTTTAGTAGAGACGGGGTTTCACCATGTTAACCAGGATGGTCTCGATCTCCTGACCTCGTGATCCGCCCGTCTCGGCCTCCCAAAGTGCTGGGATTACAGGCTTGAGCCACCGCGCCCGGCCTGGCACCCAGAGATTTAATGGTAAATGACATATACTCCCTGCCCCCAAGGAGCTTAGAATGAGGAAGACAAAGCAGGGAATTGGTATCTACCATAGATTATGATGTGGGCTAGAATAATAATAGCTAACATTTATGGAGTGTTCACTACATGCCAGACTCTGCACTAAGCCCTGCATGGTTTCATATAATCCTTACAGAAACCGTATTAGTAGATATTATTATTATTCCATCTTACAGATGAGGAAACAGAGGCACAGAGAAGTTAAGTGACTTGCCCAATGTCACACAGCTGGGGCACATAGCATACCAAAAATTTAAATCCAGGCTGGGTGCGGTGGCACACGCCTGTAATCCCATCACTTTGAGAGGCCAAGGCAGGCAGATTGCTTGAGGCTAGTTTAAGACCAGCCTGGGCAACATGGCAAGACCCTGTCCCTATAAAACAAACAGAAAATTAGGCATGGTGGTGCGCACCTGTAGTCCCAGCTACTTGGGAGGCTGAGGTGGGGGGATCGCTTGAGCCCAGGAGGCAGAGGTGGCAGTGCACCCTGATTATGTCACTGCATTTCCGCCTAGGTGTCAGAGTGAGACCCTGTCTCAAAAATAAACAAATAAGTAAGTAAATCCAGGAAGTTAGACTCTAGGGCCTGTGCTTCCAGAGGACAGCACAGGGTATTATCGTAGCACAGAGAGATGTACCTGACATGGGAGGGCAAGGAAGGCTTCCTTGAGGAGATCACATATGAGCAGAGTCCAAAACAACCAGGCAGAATTGGGAGAACAGGGGAGGAAAGGGCATTCCAGACTAAAGGAACAGCACGTACAAAGACTGGCGGCAAGAGGCCATAGTGCGTTAATTACTATTTAGTGAGTACCAACTGTGTGTCAAGGACATCTAGAAGCCTTCAGGGACTGTAATCAGTATCAAATGACTGGCTTGTCTGGGATGAAGAGAAGACTGGGGAGAGAAGCGGCTGGAAGGTACAGGAAGTACCAGTTCACAAAGGTCTTTAAATCCAGGCTAAGGAGTCAAGACTTTATCCACAGGGCAGTGGGGAGATGCTTAAGGATAAGCAGAGAGTTTCCTAATCAAGTTGTACCTCAGTAAACTCACTTTGAACCATACTAGTTAAAGGAATGAAGGCACGCAAGGCTGGAGGGCATGCTAGGTGCCCACTCCGGAGATGATGGTGGCCCAAAGAGGTGATTGGCAGTGGCAGGAGAGACAAGTAGCCTGGTTTGATTATTTCACTGGAGGGGAGCTCACCATCATACCAGAAGATTCGTGGGGACCAAGATACCAGCCGAACCTCAGAGGGTCAAGGGTCAGCAATGGCCCAGTGCCAGGCAGTTCGCCAAACTCTGAACAGGTGAGGAGACAGGAGGAGAAAAACCCAGCAGGAGTTGGCGTGGACCCTGCAGCAGGAAAGGACTCCAGCCCTGGGGGGACTGATGAAGAAAGAGAATTTTCCATCCAACAACTGGGGACAGGGGAGACAATGAGAAACCAGAACCAGAAAGGCGAGTCCCTCAGGCTGGCAGCCAGACCGAGGATGCTCAGCTTCGAGAAAGGGATGGAGTTCCTTCCGTGTCCCTCCTCCTCCCTGGTCCTAAACACCCCCTTCCATGGCAGGTGGATTCTGCTTTTTTGTTTGTTTTGTTTTGTTTTGTTTTGTTTTCGAGATGTGGTCTCACTCTGTCACCCAGGCTGGAGTGCAGTGGCGCGATCTCAGCTCACTGCAACCTCCGCCTCCCAGACTCAAGTGATCCTCCCTCCTCAGCCTCCTGAGAAGCTATGACCACAGGAATGCACCACCATGCCTGGCTATTTTTTGTATTTTTGGTAGAGATGGGGTTTTGCCATGTTGCCCAGGCTGGACAGGTGGATTGTTTAATCAGGTTGGGTGAAGAGGGGGCAATATGGTGAAAGGGAAAGAGCAAGAGTTTTGAAGTCAGAGTCTGAGTTGAACCTCATCCTTGAGCCACTCACTAGCTCTGTGACTTCAGGTAAGTTACTTAACCTCTCTGAGCCATAGCTCATTCATCTGTAAAATGAGAATAAACAACAACTACTCCCGAGGGGTTGCTGAATGGGAATAGCACCACTAGCTCCTGCAGTGGAGTTATTGTGAGGATGCAGAGTTAACATTTGAAAGCCCAGGGCCTGGCACCAGGGTGGGAGCTCAGTCAATTCATCAACCATCCTCCTTCATCAGAAACCATCCATGTGCAGGACCTTAGGCTGAGGCTGCCTTTTAACAAATCCAGGGAAATATCACCATTTCATTTAGCAGGCCAGGAATCAGGGTCAGAGAGTTAAGAAACATGTCCCACTTCACATTGCATTGTTTCTCCAAACTGTAGCCTTGCATCTTCTGCACAACTTTTTCGATATCAACTGTACCTATACTATTTTTTGCTTCATATTTTATTTAAATTAGTCCCTCTTTTACATTAATCAATGTATTCTTTTATTTAAGAGATGGGGCTAGGTGCGGTGGCTGATACCTGTCATCCCAGCACTTTGGGAGGCTGAGGTGGGCAGATCACTTGAGGTCAGGAGTTTGAGACCAGCCTGGTCAACATGCTGAAACCCTGTCTCTACCAAAAATACAAAAATTAGCCGGGGATGGTGGTGCATGCCTGCAATCCCAGCTACTTGGGAGGCTGAGGCACAAGTATCACTTGAACCCGGGAGGCAGAGGTTGCAATGAGCCAAGATCATGCCACTGCACTCCTGCCTGGGTGACAGAGCAAAACTCTGTCTCAAAAAAAAAAAAAAAAAAAAAAAAAAAAGGCCGGGCTTGGTGGCTCACGCCTGTAATCCCAACACTTTGGGAGGCCGAGGCAGGCGGATCACAAGGTCAAGAGATCGAGACCATTCTGGCCAACATGGTGAAACCCCATCTCTACTAAAAGTACAAAAATTAGCTGGGCATGGTGGTGCTTGCTTGTAATCCCAGCTACTCAGGAGGCTGAGGCAGGAGAATTGCTTGAACCTGGGAGGCGGAGGTTGCAGTGAGCCAAGATCACCACTGCACTCCAGCCTGGTGACAGAGCGAAACTCCGTCTCAAAAATAAGTAAATAAATAAAAGATGGGGTCTCACTATGATGCTGAGGCTGGAGTGCAATGGCTAGTATTCACAGATGTGAACATAGCACACTACAGCATTTTCAAGAGATCCACCTGCCTCAGGCTCCCGGGTAGCTATGACGACAGGCACATATCTGGTTCCAATGTATGTTTTTCTTTTTTTCTTTTTTTCCCCACATCAGATGGGTAATGTGCTGACAATATAACAAGGTTTGAGTTAGGCACATCTCACAGATGAAAGTGAAAAGCCAATTGTCACGCTTATGAACTACAAAAGGATACCAATTTACTTTTTTTTTTTTTTTTGAGACAGGGTCTCACTTTGTTACCCAGGCTGGAGTGCAGTGGTGCAATCACAGCTCACTGCAGCCTAGACCTCCCAGGCTCAAAGTGAGCCTCCTCCCTCAGTTTCCTGAGTAGCTGGGACTAGAGGAGTATGCCACCATGCCTGGCTAATTTTTTTTTATTTTTTGTAGAGATAGGATCTCACTATGTTGCCCAGGCTGGTCTCAAACTCCTGGGCTAAAGTGATCTTCCCACTTTGGCCTCCCAAACTGCTGGGATTACAGGCGTGAGCCACCGTGCCTGACCTCAATTTACTTTTTAAAATGGCTTTGTGGGGATGTAATTTGCATACCATCCAACTCACCCATATAAAGCTTATGATTCAGTGGGTTTTTTTTTTTTAGTATATTCACAGAATTGTGCAACATTACCACAATCAATTTTAGAACATTTTCATAATTAAGTTACTTTTAAAGGAAACTTTGCATCATTCTCATAAGTGGAAAACCTGAATTATTTGCCACAAATGGAAGGCAAAACAAAAATAAAGTAAAGAGAGCTGGGCAATGTTATTAAATGCTATCTAGCTAGTGCTGCCTGTGAAGTATCTGAGCTTGAGACTTCTCTCTTTGCCAAAAAGGGAGGATGGGAAGTATTGAAGAGTTGTTGAAGACACACCAGCACTAAACTGAGACTCTCTCTTTAACATAATCAGAAAAACAAAAAGAAAACTGAAAAGAAAAATTACTTTTTCAATATATAATTTAATGCCACATCTCTGAGCCACCCAAAATCATCTTAAGTCTACGTCCCCACGTGCCTCCTCCAGGTAATTTAAGTCACTTGCCCAGTGTCACACGGCTAGGTAGTGGCAGACTAAGCCTAGAATTCAGGCTTCTTAACTGCTAATGCTATGTCCTTTCCACTACGTCATAGTCCTCTTTGCAATTATTATTTTAAATTAGGTCAAGTGCCTGATGTGTGTGCTAGGCAGCCCTGTTACAGATTTATAAAGCACAAATTTTACAGCTAGAAGGCACACCAGAAACAATCTAATCTAACTCATTTCATTTTACAGATGAGAAAACCAACAAGTTTGTTCACTTAAGCATGTTTAGAATTGCCTGTCAGTCAATCGGCTAGAACATACAACCAACAATATAGCTATAAACAGCCCAGAATTACAATGACCTTTCTCCGGTCTCAGCCTTAAATCAAACTTCCGGATATCTCAGCCCGGTCACCAGGTCCTGGTTCAGCTTCAGTCTTGCTCTTCAATTTGGTCCGTTCTCACTTCTACATGAGTAGTTTCCCCTTGACCTAAACTGCCTAGGTGGCTTTAAGGATCACAGGGGTGAGGGGAATTCACTGGTGGATTGAAGGAGTGTGTTATATGAGAAAGAAATGAGAGCTTCTCAAGAACTGTGGAGGGTTTAAGATTTTATCCTACTTGCAAGCTAATAAGTGAGCCTGTCGCAGTTTCATGGATGCTGGCAGAAGACAGAAGACTTCTAGGTGTGTCTGAAACAAAAGGTCTTATTTGCTCATAGAAATAGCAATAGCAAAAATATTGACATTTTCTTGTGCTTGTTTCCTGAGTCCCAGTTCCCAAAGGCAATGCAAAGGGGGCCAGGTGACATCTGTACACACAGCAAAGCATATCACAAGACAGCCTAGCTTTAAGCTTGGGGAAGCAGAATCTCTCTCTCTTTTTTTTTTTTTCGAGTCAGCATCTTGCTCTATTGCCCAGGCAGTCATAGCTCACTGCAACCTCAAACTCCTGGGCTCAAGCAATCCTCCTGCCTCCGCCTAGGTGTGAGCTGAAGCACCGTGCTCAGAATCTTAGCTAATGGATAGTAAGCATGCTTTACTTTGCTCTGGGAAAGAAGCTCTCCTAAAAAGTTGGTCTGAAACAAAGGGCAGTGACTCTGCTCGCAAGGCATGCAGACATGGAAGAGACCCACGGAGAACTGTCTTCCAACAAGCATTATGTACATGCAGTCTATGGGAAGTGAGCTCACGGTTCTTTGCCATACTGGAAGGCACAGGGTGGGGAAGATGGAGAACCAGAAGCCCAAGTCCACTAGTGCTTTCTGTTCTATATTGATTCTTACTGGTTTCAGTTATGGAAAGAGCATTTGGAGGCTTGCTTGTGGATTTTGGCACGTGTCTTATTTATTTTTTATTTATTTATTTTTTTGAGACAGAGTCTCACTCTGTCGCCCAGGCTGGAGTGCAGTGGTGCCATCTCGGCTCACTGCAAGCTCCATCTCCCAGGTTCACGCCATTCTCCTGCCTCAGCCTCCCAAGTAGCTGGGACTACAGGCACCCGCCACCACGCCCAGCTAATTTTTTGTATTTTTAGTAAAGACGGGGTTTCACCATGTTAGCCAGGAGGGTCTCGATCTCCTGACCTTATGATCTGCCTGCCTCAGCCTCCCAAAGTGCTGGGATTACAGGTGTGAGCCACTGCGCCCGGCACGTGTCTTATTTTTTGCTGTATATAGTCCTCAATTCACAGCCTTGACCGGGTTTAGACAATTCAAGTCATTCCTTTGCATAGCTATTAGAAAACCCTACAAGCTCCATAAATTCACAGTTGGGAGAAAGAATATAACCTTCCAAATTTTATCTGCTTCCTGAAAATCATGCATGCTGGGAGAATCCAGGGTGGCCACACTGCAGTTGGTTGTGGGATGTTCACTCATCTCTTGCATCACGTTTATTAATACCTAAAATAAATGTGGTAAGATCTAACAGTCACCATGATGTAGTCACCAAGATTCCTGACTTGGTCTAGTCTCTCATCTGAAATGAGGACTACATGGGCCATGAAGGAAGATGTTATTTGTTATGTGGGGTCCACATCTGAGGCAGATATTTTGTGTCTATAACCAAGACCTTGAATCCAGGCCTCAGGCTGTCAGGAATAATGGCTGTTCGTTTTATTCCTCTGCCTGGAGAAGAATAAATTCTTAGGCTAAAGAAAAGCCAAAGCAACTGAGGACAGGAGCTCAGAGATACTGCTGGAACCATACCAAGACCTGGGATGTGGTCCACAGAGGAATTCTGTGGCATTCCATGGGTCCTCAGGCTCTTTGCAATCAACTCAGATGGGAGTTAACCTGTTGACTGGACTCAGGCAATGAGTTCCTGGTAGGTGAGTCAGTGGCCACACCCTCCAACTGGGGGCAAAGAGCAAAAATTATGTCAGTAAAACAAGGCCGAGCACAATGGTACAGGGCAAAGGCCATTGAGTGGGATATCCTTAGCTGGTGATTCTAAAAGAGTGATATGGGAACCAGAGATGTTCCTGCAGATGTGGTGGGCTGCTCTAGATATAAATATAAATATAAATATAAATATAAATATAAATATAAATATAAATATAAATATAAATATAAAGCTGACTATCCAAAGAGGTCCTTCTAGCTCATTGCCTCCTGAAGACCTCTATTTGGAATCGGGAAGTAAAAGGGGATAAATTAGAGGGATCATGGAGTCTTTTGCCCTGTCCAAGCAATCCATAAACTAAAGCTTTTACGAAATTCCTTGGTGCTATTGTGAAGAATTTCAGTTCATGAAGATCCCTGAAGATCTGCAGTCCCCTATGGAGTCTATATACTGCCACACACCTGGTTGCTGTAATCCCCAGATATTACCACACCCAGAAGAGGAAGACTTCCTTCTTCCCAAAAGAAGCTGTGGGCCCTGAAGTAATCTCATGAATGCCTAGCAACCTCTTGGTCTATGAACCCAAATGATACCTCCCACATTATGCTAAGACTGATGTCCCAGGACCAACATGTATTACTGGCAGAGGACTGTGAAAATACTTCCTCCCCACTGTGCAGTGGGCTTTAACTTTTGAGCTGTGCCCGCCAATAAATAGTGACCTATCTCAGACAAGAAAAAGCACACTGTGTGGGGTGAAAGAACCGGGCTCCAGCACAGCTGGCCAGTCTGGTCCCAGAAATGCCATGCAGGTTGCCTTGATTTTTGGATTTGTGTTTTTCTATCCATTGTGAAAGACTGATTTACACACTCTGAGTGGTTGTACAGCCTTGCTGGGCTCCTGTGATCGTCAAACGCACAGAATTTCCACAGCAGCTTTGGAGAGCTGACTCCTGTTTACTTTTGTTAACCATTTCTACACTTGGCCTCCAGATTGTGGCCTGCGAGGCTAACAAGTCTGAGAAGAAGCTTCAAGAAAGAATGTGTGAATTAGAGTTTATCCCGAAGCCAGGGATAAACTTGAAAGATACAATCAGATTGTACTTTCAAGATACTGTCTCACGGCCAGGCACGGTGGCTCACGTCTGTAATCCCAGCACTTTGGGAGGCCAAGGCTTGCAGATCACTCAAGGTCAGGAGTTCGAGAGCAGCCCGGCCAACGTGGTGAAACCCCGTCTCTACTAAAAAAAAAAAAACCTAAAAAAATTAGCTGAGGCAGGAGAAGCGCTTGAACCCAGGAGGCAGAGGTTGCAGTAAGCCAAGATTGCATCACTGTACTCCAGCCCGGGTGACAGAGTGAGACTCCGTGTCAAAAAAAAAAAAAAAAAAGTAGACTGTTTCAGAGTTTGGGACTCAAGCCATTGACTTTCTAGTGGCTTGTTACTTTGGAAACCTTCTGGTGACCTAGCATCCTGGGACATTGCTTGGCCCACCTAGTTTGACTTTCTGCTCAGGCTCTTATATAAAAACCAGGGCTTCTAATACCTGGCATAAACACTTCACAGAGAACACCACATTTAGAAGACATCCCTGCAGTAGTTTTCTATGGCTACTGTAACAAATTACCACAGTTGTATATGGCTACTGTAACAAATTACCACCAACTTGGCAACTTAAAACAACACAGACTTTTTACCTTGCAGTTCTGTGGGTCAAAAATCCAATGCAAGTTTACCAGGCTAAAATCAAGGTGCTGGCTAGATCGTGTTCCTTTCTGGGGTTCCAGAGAATTTGTTTCCCTGCCTTTTCTGGCTTCCAGAAACTATCTGTATTTCTTGGGTCATGACCCCTTTTCTCCGTCTTCAAAGCCAGCAATGCTGTATGTCTTCAACCATTCATTCTTCCATAATCACACTTTCCTCTGACTCTGATTCCTCTTCTGCCTCTTGGTTCCACTTTTAAGGACCCTTGTGATTATAATGAACCTACTTTGATAATCCAAGATAATCGCTTTATTTTTTATGCATTTATTTTTTTGGGAAGGGAAGTCTGGTTGAATAACTGCTTTATTTTAAGGTCAGCTAATTAGCAAATCTTAATTGCATCTGCAACCTTAATTTCCCTTTTGTCATGAAACGTACCATATTCACATATTTATTAGAATATGAACATTTGGGGGAAGATCTTTATTCTGCCTACTGCAGTTCCCTTCCGAATTACTTTTGGACAATCGGAGGTAAGTAAATGCAAAGACTTGCTGTGTCTGTCTTCCCAGTTGGACTGTGTTTGGGGAGGGTCAAGCCTTTTAATTTAGATTACTTTTTTTTTTTTGAGATGGAGTTTCACTCTTGTTGCCCAGGCTGGAGTGCAATGGCATTATCTCGGCTCACTGCAACCTCTGCCTCCCAGGTTCAAGTGATTCTCCTGCCTCAGCCTCCTAAGTAGCTGGGATTACAGGCATGGGCCACCACACCCGGCTAATTTTTTTGTATTTTTAATAGAGATGGGGTTTCCCCATGTTGGTCAGGCTGGTCTCCAACTCCTGACCTCAGGTGATCCACCCGCCTCAGCCTCCCAAAGTACTAGGATTACAGGTGTGAGCCACTGCGCCTGGCCATAATGTAGATTACATCTTAAATGTGCAGTCTATAACTGATCCAGTCCTCCCCATGAGCTGATGATGGTTGGGAGAACTTTTTTTCTTCTCTTTTTTTTTTTTTTTGAGACGGAGTCTTACTCTGTCACCCAGGTTGGAGTGCAGTGGTGCAATTTCGGCTCACTGCAACCTCCACCTCCCAGGTTCAAGCGATTCTACTGCCTCAGTCTCCCGAGTAGCTGGGATTACAGGTGCCCGCCACTACGCCCAGCCAATTTTTTGTATTTTTAGTAGAGACAGGGTTTCACCATGTTGGCCAGGCTGGTCTCAAACTACTGACCTCGTGATTCGCCTGCCTCGGCCTCCCAAAGTGCTGGGATTACAAGCATGAGCCACCGTGCCTGGCTGGTTGCAGGAATTTTTAACTGACAGTCCAACTTGAGGGTGTGGGAGACACAGGATGTTGCTATCCATATAGAATCCTATTGTCAGGTGAATGATTTACTTGTTTAACTGATGCTCATAGAACGCTTATATGTAAGAGCTTTACAAACTAATTTAATTCTCATAACAACCTTATCAAATATGTACAATTGTTATTATCATCCTTGTCTTACAGATAAGGAAACTGAGGCACAAAAAGATTAGTAACCTGTCCAAGGTCACACAGATAGTATATGGCAGAGATGGGCCTTGCAGTCAGGCAGCCTGTGGACCATCCTGAATCCTTGTTCCTAAGCCCCCATACCAAGCTGCCTTGTCCTCTTGGTTTCTGCTTACTCTTCAGGCCTTGCTGCTCTGCTAGGCAAACTTGTGGTTCATTCTTTAGCAAAGCCGACCCCCTCCCTCCAACACTGGTTCCTCCCCACTGCAACTTGATGCTCATTTCTCCCTCTGTTCTCAGTGGTACAGACCCCTGACCTCCTCTGAGCTTGCTGTAGGGTCACCTTGCGCCATCAGGGCTGTCCCACACACCGCAGGCTGCTGGTTCCCAACGTGATATCCATGCCATGCAAGAATCAGGGGGACTCAGGAGAGCTCAGCCTCAGAGCTTCTCTCTGCCTACTTGGGTTTTTACTGCCAGGTTCACTTTGGCATGGCTGCCCCTGGTTGGGCATAAAACAGCCTTGGATACAGGTTCCTCCCAGAGTCCCTAGTGGGGAGCTGGGTGAGAGCCCCCTCTGTGTACGGAGTACCACTCATTAGGTAGTGCACCTGTCCAGACCCCATCCAAGACCTGGAGAGGAATAAACATGAGACCCTTCTGACCCTCCTCTCGCTCCTTACCCTTCCTACCTGCCAGCAGGCCAGAAAGGGAGTGGGGCTTTCTCCATCTTAGGTTCTCTCTGTCTATCTTAGGGCTTTCTCTATCTCTATATTAGAGTTGGCCTTGCTGTTCTGGTGGAAATGGCCTCTGCTCTGCTAAGAGAGGACTCCAGGAGCTGGTCATTCAGGCATGGCCTTTGCTTTACTAAGGAGGGAGAATCTGGAAGGATCTGGAAAATCTCTTAAGTCATAGCTAACCTCTTCAGCTATACAGTGGGACGCCAACACCCTGATGCCTGGCCTATCAAAGGCGTTCAGTGTGTGGTAGTTATTTATCACTTTATCTCTCTCTCTCTCTCTCTCCCCCCCTCTTTTTTTTTTTTTCTTGAGATGGAGTCTTGCTCTTGTTGCCCAGGCTGGAGTGCAATGGCACAATCTCAGCTCACTGAAACCTCTGCCTCCCGGGTTAAGCAATTCTCTTGCCCCAGCCTCCTGAATAGTTGGGATTATAGGCATGTGCCAACACGGCCAGCTAATTTTTGTATTTTTAGTAGAGACAAAGTTTCACCATGTTGGCCAGGCTGGTCTCCAACTCCTGACCTCAGGTGATCCACCTACCTCAGCCTCCCAAAGTGCTGGGATTACAGGCATGAACCACCACACCCAGCCTTATTTATCAGTCTCTAAACCCAGAACTTTCACACTTCTTTATCTGAATGTAGGAAATTTGTTTTACATTCTGACACTGCACGAATGTACCTATATAGTACATAATTGAAACAAATGCTACACAAAACAATACTTATTATTACTCAATGCAATACAACCAGTTAATTTTTAATATATGCTCTTTTTGTAAAAGGAAACACCCTGGTGCTGACCCATAACCCCTCTCCTGAGACAGACTTACTTTCCCCCTTCTCTGAGATCTCATAGTGCTCTCTGCAAAGCTCAACTCGAATACTTCTCATACTGCATTGCAATGTATGTCATTCTCTCCCACTAGGGACTTTGTTCTTTTCATCTTTGCATCCCTAGCATACACAGTAATAGACATCCAGTGAGTGTTAACTGAAGAAGTGAGTGGAAAATGCCTGTCTGAGCCGGGCATGGTGGCACATGCCTGTAATCCCAGCACTTTGGGAGGCTTAGGCAGGCAGATCACCTGAGGTCAGGAGTTCAAGACCAGCCTGGCCAACATGGTGAAACCCTGTCTCTACTAAAAATACAAAAATTAGCTGGACGTAGTGGCGGGAACCTGTAATCCCAGTTACTTGGGAGGCTGAGGCAGGTGAATTGCCTGAATCCAGGAGGCAGACGTTCCAGTGAGCTGAGATCATGCCATTGTACTTCAGCCTGGGAGACAGAGTGAGACTCCGTCTCAAAAAAAAAAAAAAAAAAAAAAAAAGGCCAATGTCTGTCTATGTGCTCAACACAACAGAAAAGGATGGTACTTCCCCTCTATGGTGCCACATGATGCCTAGTGTGGTGTTGGAGAGCTCAGACCTTGGCAGTGAGCAACCGGGCTCAGGGAGGAATTCCTATGGATAGAAGTATATCCGCCTCCTGCAGAGAGGACCTAAATGCATAAAGAACTAGGACCAGCGACTTTAACCATTTCCCTCCTCCTTGGTTTTTTTCCCCTGAAATGATGTGTTTGCATGCCCATGCTAGAATGCCTTTCTGTCCTCCACAGTAATTTAATTATATAAAACTGACTGTGCAGACTCAAAATTTGGGGCATTTGGCATTCTTGCAAAGCCAGACTCTAGGAAACATGCCCATTGCTGAACACATTGGATGTGGTTTAGGTAGCAAAGCAAATGACCTAACAAGGAATATATGTGCTGAGCCTAGTTCCTGTTAAATTAATAGATTCACGTTCTGGCACATCCACAACCTCACAAGTCATAGCAACCGGATGACGGCATGGCAACACAGCAGCTGCGGCCACTGTACATGAGAAAAATCAGAGCCTAGTGTCTCTGGAGGGAAAACAGAAACGGCCTCTACAATTGCTGGCTTGTACTGGATTGACTGAAGCGAGGGAGCCGTGGGGGCAATCACAAGTAGATGCCTGCCCTGGTCAGGGATTGACTATGACATCTCTCCTGCTTCCTGAAACTTTGTTTTATATTTTAAAAGTAAATAATTTGTTCCAGCCAGAGAGGAAATGATGCTGAGAGAAAGACACCATCACGTGGACAGAATGTTCTCCCTCGCCCTGGCAGCAGTGTGGAGTTGATCCTTATCAGAGATAGTCCAGGACTTGCTCTTCAACAGCAGGACCACAAGCCTTTCTTCCTAGTTTTTTGACCTTCCACCCCAACCAAAATCGCCTACCCCTTCTGGCTGCCAGGGTTGAAGGCCCTTCTTGCCAACTCTCCTTCTAGGATGAAGCCCTGACTCCACAGCCACTGTTTGGGCCAAGCCCTTAGGGATCAGGGTAAATGCCTGGAGGAGGAGGAAGAGGATGCCTGGACAGATGTCAATTCTGGTGACACAAAAACATCTGCATGTGCTGTCAGGTAGGTGACACCCCATACCAGGGCTGCCTGGGACTGAGCAGGAGTCCACACCCCCTGACCTAGTTTAAAGTCAAGAATGACCCTTGCTCTGCAAAAGGACTGAGAGCTGGGCCTTCTGTTCTTGGGGTTTGTGTCTTACGCTTAGATCTGGCTCCGGCCCCTGCTTTCCTTTCCATGTTCTATCAGGAAGGCCGTGCGGGGTTGTCACTGAGTCCTCATGGATTCTCTACTGGTCTCTGTCTTATTAGTGGCCGTGTAATGAATTCCTCAAAACACAGCAGCTTAAGACAACATTTATTATCTTATAGTTTCTGTGGGTGAGGAATCCAGGCAGCTTAGCTGGGTGCCTCTGCCTGAAGGGCCTGAGGGAGGCCCTTCAGCTATTGGCTGGGGTTGAAGGTCTTATCTGAAGTCTTGATTCATATAGGGGAAGGAGAGGCATCCCTTTCCAGGTTCTCTCAAATGGTGGTTGGCAGGCCTAGCTCCCTTTCTACCAGGCTGCCTTAGGACGTGGCAGTTGGCTTCCCCCACAGTGAGCGTTCTGAGAGAGCGAAAGCCATAGAGAGGACCCAGTATGGAAGCCGCAGTTTTTTTTATAACCTAGTCTCAGAAGTAACATCACATCACTGGCCATATTCTATTTGTCAGAACTCAGTCAATGAATTCAGCTTACACTTAAGGGGAGAGGATTATACAAGGGTATGAATACCTGGAGGCAGAGATCATTGGCAGGGGGTGCATCTTAGAGGCTGTCTACCACATCCTCCACATGGTGCCCTGGTACTCCAGCAACTGCCACCCTATATAGAGAGAAAAGCAATGTATGTGTAAGTGTCAGGCCTTCACACATTTACACTGTCTGCTAATTACTCCTGGGCATGCAGAAATACTGAATATTCATGAAATTGTGACTGAAAATTTGGAATCACATACAGAACAAAAAAAAATTCAACTCTTGTTTTAGCAAATATGGAGTATCACATGATTGCCTTTAGAAGCCTGGATAACATATTCTCTCTACTCATTGGTTGCCTTAAGCAGAATGCCCTAAGGAATTACTTCTATTTATTCCAAAATTGAAATGGGCAATCCCTTCACCATCTTCCCACAACAGTGTGATGTAAGAAGAATTTCAGAGAAGTTTAATTATTGAGTCTAATGATGCACTTATTTCTCAAAGCTGTATTATTTTTCTTGCATTGCACATTTTGTATTTATGATGTGCCATTAATGTCTTAGTAAAAATCAGAACTAGGGCGTAGCAGCTGCAACGTGGAGGATTTCATGTTGCTAGGAGAGCTTCGATCTTCATACTTCCTATCTTTGGGTTAGTCTGTGGCTTTCTATGAGTGATTAACACAGACCTGGGGATCATTTCCCAAATGTCATTTTCCACCAGTCTTACATCCACCTTTCTGAACAAAGCCTTCACTCAAGTCTATGGTTTCCTGTGTTTTCATAAAAAGATGAAGCATTGGAAGGGGTAGGTTTTATCTGGCCAATGTGCTAGGAGAAGCAGTATTTGGGGAAAAAAGGAAAATTGTTGAGCCCTAACATGCTTTTGAACCACCTATTAAAAGATCCCTGTTTTCCACGACAAGCTACAATGAAGCTAATGTTTCTGTTATGAAAGCCCTTTACTGCAGTTTCGAATGTCTTTTTTTTGTTTGTTTGTTTTTGTTTTCACCAGCAAAGGCTAACCCCGTTTTTTCTCCAGCCTTATGGGATCAGGAGTTCTTCCTTCAAGACTGCTGTTTAACTACTTGGTTGCTACTTACCCTAAAGGTGGCTTTCCGTTGTACTTTTTAATAAGGTGAACACATTTATTTTTAGCAATGATAAATTTCAGGATTACTATTGCCTGAAGCTGCCCTTCTCATGCCTCCACCCTACCCTCTAAGTCACTCTTGACCGGTGATGAAACAGAATGCATCAGACTCCATTCTCTGTGAGTTGAGTGTAAAGGAAGAGGTGGAAATCGCGGGGGAGGATTAGAACAGAAACCATGCTGCAGCCCCAGCTTCAGCTTGGGCGCTGAAATAGCCCCCAGAAGTGTGATACGTGGTAAACGTCTTGCTCACTTATAACCCGTAGAAATGACAAGGAACATCATGCAGACTTTTAGAGAGAACGTGGGGACAGGGACCCTTGTTTTAAGGCCCACTTTAGGCATTATTTAAGAACATAGCGCACACTGCTTTCTGACATGACATTTTTAGCCCCAACACCAAACGGAAAAACTTTTTCTTTCCCCTCCCCCAACCCCTTTGTTTGTGTACTGGTGTTTCTCCTGAAACCCCAGCTTTACAGGGACCCTGAACCCCACCACCACCTTCCAGACCAGCCTGAGAGCAGGGGACTCCAGCGGGGGTCCCCGGATCGCACTTGGGCGCGGAAACGACGCGGCTGGAGCGAGCCTTCCCTCCCAGGGGGGTGCAGGCTAGGCGGCCGGTCACGCAGGGCTGCCCACTCCCCCGCAGCTGAGGGCGCGCAGAGCTGGGAGACGGCGCCTGGGACAAGGGGCGCGCGGAGCCGGGGGCGCGGGCGGGGCGGGCGGCTGCAGGGCCCGGCGCGCCACCGCGCGAGCGGCTGGGTCACAGCCCGGGCCGCGCCGCCAGCTCCGCGAGGAAGTGACGACTGCGCAGTCCCGAGAGCAACAAAGTTTGAGTCTGCGGGCCGCGCTCGCCTGCGCCCCCCGCCCCTCCGAGCCGCCCGGGGATCCAGCACGCAGGTGAGCCGTGGGCTCGGCGCCCCCTCCCGCCACCGGGCGCCTGCGTGGGGCTCGGAATCGTTCCGGGGCTCGGGCTGGGCCGCGCGGGCGCGGATGTGGCGGGCTGGGTTGGGCCGGGCGCCGGGGTGCGGGGGCGCTGCAGGGAGGGAGCTCGGCGGCAGGGGTCAGGGCGCCGGGTTGCGCCGGTGTTGTAGCCGCTTTGCCGCGGGACTTCAAACAGCAAGGGCTGCAGCGGGGCCAGCTCCAGGCGCCGTTGGCCAGAGAAGGGGTGGGGGGTAAGGGGCTTTCCGGGGCCTACGTTGGCAGCCAGCCCTCCGCCCAGCGCCTCCATCCCTGCAGGCTGGGCGCAGCTCTCGGCCCCCGCCCGGTGCTTCCCTGGGAAACGACCTCTTCCTCTTCGCAGCCCTTGTCGAGGGCGCAGGAAGGAAGTTAAAGGAACTTTCCCCGGACTTTTATTTGCTCGGCCTTCCTGGGACGAAGAGCAGAGCAGTTCGGAAGTTTGG
The DNA here is from genome assembly GCF_047675955.1 of Chlorocebus sabaeus. NCBI lineage: Eukaryota > Metazoa > Chordata > Mammalia > Primates > Cercopithecidae > Chlorocebus > Chlorocebus sabaeus. The sequence goes on along the minus strand of NC_132927.1, from coordinate 50,115,251 downwards.
GAAAACAACCCCTACGCATTTCCAGAAAACCAAACCGGAATTGCCCCCAAGCCCCCTTGAAATGAATCGCTCCTGACTCCCCCTCTACCCTCCTCCCCAACCGCGTCCCAAACCTGACAGTGATCGCTAAGGCCTAACACTTTGCAATTTAGCCATAAAAACTGTCAGCACACCCACGTACATATGTGAGTGTTTTCTATATAAAACTCAGAAACCCGCTTCCAGCGGACTCTGTGGCATCTCGTTCTTTTCTGTTTCCTAAAACTGCAAGGGCTGCAGGAATGTGCTGCAGGAACTTTGATGGTGGTTCCTGCCGCCCTCGGTAGCCTCGTGGCGCAGGGTTTTTTAAAGAACAGCTAAGAAGTTTGGGACATCCCTGCAGAGTAACTCGGGGCTGGCGACCCGGGCCAGCGGCGAGACTGCAACTCTAGTAGTGGCGGCGGCGGGGACACGTTGGTGTGTGCAGGAAAGTGCGTCCGAGCCGTGGAGACTCGAGATGGGGTGTCCTGGAGGTTGAATGGTGCAGTTCCTAGCAGCAGCTTCCTGCCGGCCTGTAATTACAGCGTGATTGCACAGTCAGGCATTGTTGGCGTGGATGTTTATACACAGGCTATTGTGCAAGACCTCGGTGGTGGCTAACAAAACGCAGCTTTGCATTGCAAATGCCCAGGATAGATCTGGGTCTGAGCTGCAGTCTCCAAATTCTTTTTGCCCTTTAACCCTAGCTAGGTGATTTATTTCTTTACCTCTCTCTCACTTTTGACGACTTCTCTAAAGCCTGAGTTGTGGGGTGGACTCGGAAGGCCACTACACTCCTATCTTAGGCAGCCTGAAAACTATCCCAGGAACTGTACCCTTATTTGTCTCCGGAGAAAATGTGGGATGACGTCAGCAGGAAAAGGAGATGGGAGATGGCTATCAACCTCTCTAAACGGGAAAGCTGTTTGAATTAGCAAAATTGCACGGGTGGCTGGGTTGGGGCTGAGTTGCAAAGAGGACTCGTCAGACCATGTGTGACTGAGCTGGCGTGCTAGACTTTAAGCCTGGAAGTGTCAGCTGCAGAAACTTAGTAGGTGGTGGGTCCTAATTCCTTTATTGTGCTCTGGGCAAAGAGGAAACGTGCAAGTGCTGGCACTTTTGTCTGTGCTGGTGGTCTGGGTCTGGGAGGGGCAGAGGAGTGACTCATGCACATTTTCTCCAGAGGAGCCCTAGGCCCACTTTCTTAGTAGGGACTGCGGCACAGACCAGGGCAGGGATCCTCCCATCTGCCATGCTGCCTTGCAGGAAGGGAGCCAAGCCTGCAAGTATGGAAGGAAGGCAAACAGTTTCTTGTGAGGGCCTTACAGGGGGATAATTGTATAGAGAAATTTAAAACACAGTAAAAAAAAGCATGTATTGGATTTGTGCAGGACCATTGTTTTCACATTCTAAATCTCAACCTGATAACTCCCTGTCCTAGGCAGAAGACGCTCATGGGGAACACTCAGCCCAGCTAGGTTGCTGTGTGGCTAGGTGGTACCACCTTATTCTGGGCATGGGCAGCCTCTTTTCTCAGAGTGGCAGGTACTGATGATTCCAGTGCACTGGAGTTTCTCCATGCCTGGCCTTCTTTCCAACCAAGTATCTGAGCTTCACTTGGAGGAAAAATGCTGTTTTGCAGCCTCGTGCCAGGTGTGTGTCACGGGCACAGTGACCGTTTGTCAAACCAAAAGATTAGGGCACAGTCCCTGGCAGGTACCTGTGTGCTTCCAGAAACTCGAGGACAAACATGTAAAATCAGGACAGTTCTGGAAAGTCTGGCATGTATGGTTATAGTTGCCACAGGGGAATGAGGTTTGAGCAAAAGCAGCACTATGGTAGGAGTCACCACAGGTTGCACAACCCTCTGCTCTAGAGACATTTGGTTTTTACTGATCTTGACTGTGAAGGTCCTGGTTAGCTGGATCACCTGACCAGGACTGCCATAATGAAGGCCTGCTGGTGCCTGGCGCTAGTCTTGAGGGGCAGGAGAGGGAAGCTTCCCTTCTGACCCCAAAGCTTTGAGTTTGCCGTCCTTTGTGTTTGTGTGGAACTTACAGAGACTAAAAGTGGCCCAAAGCCCTCCAGAGTGTGGCTGGGAGAGTGGAGGGGAGGGGTGCCTTGCAAAGGCCAGAGAAAGAGGGAAGCCAGGCTCCAGGGAGCTGCGGAGCCACATGCAGGCCCTGCACCTTCAGTTCCCTCTGGCTGATTTTTGTGCATAACTCAGGCCCTTTCCCTGGCTTGCTCAGCTTTGCCTCTGCATTCAGGGAGCTTGTCCCGAAGTTGTTACACAGAGATAGATTCATAACCCTGACTTCCTCCTTCACCTTACCTAAACGTTGGTTTATGACTTGAAGTTGTTGCCTAGTTCATGGCGCCTGAGCAGCCCTGCCTACTGCCTCGCCATGCACAATTAGGAACAACAGTGAAAAAGCTCTGATTCAAAACTTGACAAGAGATTTTAAAAACAGTTTTATTGTTCTAAGAGGAAAAAATATTGGAGGTAATTAGGGAACCCAGCAACTCTGGCAGAAACCCCGACGTGCCACTGAGAGAAGCTGATGCAGGAGTGCCCTGGAGAGGGTGATCTTCAAAGGGAGGCTGCCCAGGCCCGGTATTGCTATTTCCGTTCATCTGCCCCTTCCTAGCTACCCCACTTCCTACACCACAACCCAGTGTTTTGACATCACAACTCACCCCCAAAAAAGGAGGCCGAACACCCCTAGCTAAAGAGGGCATTCCAGTCGCGTGAGAATGCGCTGGTTTTCCAGACACCGCGGCTGGCAGTTCTGTCCTGCAGATTTGTTTCGTTCTTTAAAATGTGCCCCTCTTCATTTCTTGTTCTCACTGAAGCATCTCTTTGTGAGCCCCTTAAACCTTCTTTTTTCTCGTCTGCATGACACAGGGCAAACGCTTTACGACTTTCTGTCTCAAGTGCCACTTGAAATACACACAGGGCTTTGAATAAGCTTCGGATAAAGGCCTGCTCTGTAATCTCACTTAAAATGCCTCTTTGCAAGGGTCACCTTCCTGCTCAGCAACCTTCAATGGCTCCCCACTGTCTGCATGGTAAGGATCAAACTTCTAGGCCAGCAGTCAGGGCCCTTCTCCACAGGGGTCTGACCTTTGCGGCTCTCCCGTCCTAACCCTCGGCTCTGACCCGGTGACCCACTCTGTGTGTTTGTCCGAACTACTGGTGGCAAGAATTCCTACCTCCCAGCTTCCCCAGAGGACTGGAATGCCTCCTTCCTCTCATCCATTTGGCTCAGTCCTGTTCCCCTTACAGTCCTGTTCGTGTCCCCCTCCTTGAGAATTTCTCCCTGTCCCACCCTGTGGGCCTTCCCCTGGGACTCCAGCAACATCAGCCTGGGCCCTGTGCTGAGGAAAACCTTGAGTCCTGGTCTGAGGATTTTCACCTTCTCTTTTGGGTCATGATTTTAATCATATCCCCTGTTCAGCTCCTTAAACGAGCCTTTGGGTGAATAAATATTATAATTCTTCAACTAAACTGGAAGCCCTGTTTTATATATCTTTGTATCCGCAGGCCTGGTGCCCCACTCATATCAAGTCTCAATAAACGTTTTATGATGCTGATACAAAGAGCAGTGGGCATCAGATTTTGTCCACTTGGGTACCCAAGTCAAGCTCCAAAGGCCGTGGTCCCTGGTCTCAATTCTGAACATTAAGCCAAGCCTGCCTCCTCTGCTTGTTAGCCGCTCTCAGGCTCCTCCTGGCTTTGCACCTCATTCTTTTGCTCCATTTCCAGCATCCCTTTCCTGACTGTCGGTATCTGCCCAGCTTTGGCACTGGCTCCTTTTGTCCCAGTCAGCCTGCCCTGTGATGCCCTACGCCTCTGCTCTGGCTCTGAGGTGAGACGGTTTGTTACTTGGGTTGGCCTGACTTTCTGAGGAACCAATCTGATAGAAGGAGGCAGGACCAACTTGCAGGCAAGACTTGTGAAGACAGCCAGGCCTGGTGGCTCACGCCAGTAATCCCAGCACTTTGGGAGGCCGAGGTGGAAGGATCACTTGAGTCTAGAAGTTCAAGACCGGCCTAGGCAATGTGACAAGACACCTTCTCTACAAAAAATGCAAAAAATTAGTCAGGCATGGTGGCACATGCCTGTAGTCCCAGTTACTTGGGAGGCTGAGGTAGGAGGATTGCATGCCACTGCCCTCCAGCTTGTGTGACAGAGATTCTCTCTCGGAGAATCTCTGAGAATGGTGGCATGCACCACCATGCCTGACTAATTATACATACATATATATATATATATAAAGATTGTGAGGAGGGCAAAGAGAGGCGTCCTGGTTGGCTGGATGCATGTTTTGCCCAAACAGGTGTTGAACATACAAAAACCAGGCTAAACTATAAAACTGAGTTTTGGGGAGATCCTGGCTGAACCCTAGCATTGGACTTGGCTAGGAGGACTGTGTTGCCTTCAGCCAGTCCTCCTGCTGTTAATTACAACCTTGCCTTATAAGCCAGATTCTTTCTTTTTTGAAAAATAATTTGCATACCATAAAATGCACGTATAAACTAGATTCTTTTAAAAGTTTTGTTTTATTTAAAAATAGAATCTGGTAGATTCCTTTTCTTTACTCCACCCAGGCTGGAGTGAAGTGGTGTGATCTTGGCTCACTGCAACCTCTGCACCCCAGGTTCAAGCAATTCTCCTGCCTCAGCTTCCTGAGTAGCTGGGATTATGGGCATCTGCCACCATGCCCGACTAATTTTTGTGTTTTTAGTAGAGACAGGGTTTCCCCATGTTGGCCAGTCTGGTCTCGAACTCTTGACCTCAGGTGATCCACCCGCCTTGGCCTCCTTAACCTCAAAAAGTGTTGAGATTACAGGCATGAGCCACCGCAGCCGGCCTGAAGTCAGTTTTAATTGAAAGTTATTAATAAACGTAAAAGGGTGAAACTGTGATTTACGTATTTCTGATAAGTTATGTATACACTGAATTTAATAAATCAATATTTTTTCAAATCTGCTATTTTACAAAATAATCAACTTTTAGAACTGGATAGGATCTTACGGACTATTATCATCCAGCCCCAGTTTTATAGTAACTGTAGTAACAGCATCTCTGATAATCCCGTGGTTAAGGATTTAAAGCTCAGAAGGAAACCTGTGCTAACTCTCATTTTAACTGAGGCTTAGAGAGGATAAGTTCCTTCTCCAAGTTCACACAGCTGTTGAATGGAAGAATCAGGCACAAACCCCATTCTCCATTTCCACTGGCCATCCTGCATTGATAATTAGTCATCATAATCATCAGTTTCAGCCGGTCTATTTGTAAACGAAGGATTCCGTCTCCTCAGTTTCCCTGAGGCAGTACTCAAAGATTTAAAAAGATGAAACTTAAAAAACAACAACAAAACAAAACAAACAAAAAAAACCTGGGGGTGAAGAAGAGGTCTTTAAGAGAGTGGGATGTGTATTTAATAGCTTTTACCATTATATTATCTCATTGTAGTTTTAGTGGATCTTAGTTGCTGTCAAAGCCCCCAAAGTTTCCTACCCAGGCTCAGCTGGCCAACAAGATTACTTACTGTTTTCTAAGTGCAGAACATGGGTTGAACAAGAAGACAGAGGAATGCTCCTAGTTCCCAAGACACAGGCAGGAGAAGGCCCAGGAACACAGACATGGCACTGCTTGAACAGCCAGTTCCTGCAGGGCTAACTGTCCTCACCGGGCATTTGTGGAACAGCTGCAGTGCTCTCAACCATGTGTGTGGCACAATGAGTGTGCAAAACAGAGTGCCATGTGCTCCTTACCCCCAGGAGGCTTCAAGCCTAGCTCCTGAGATAGGTCACACCCATGCATGAGTGAGTGAAAGAATGAAGAACCCGAGGGAAAGTCCCTTATAAACGATGATGGGGAAGGTCACTACTGTTACGGCTATGGCCACTTTTCTTTTTCTCCATAGCTGGGGAAGTCAGATCCTAAATGCATGTGGTCAGCACGGCTTCCTTGGAGAGAGGGTGGAAGAAATCCTGAGCCTTTCTACCACCTCTAGAGCAAGTGGAAGAGGGTGGGATGGGGGAAGAAGCGAGAGTGAATCTGTCACTGGGAGAATATAATTTGATGGAGTGGCGTTTTCTGGGGGTCAGATTCTAAAGTCAGTGTGTAATATGAAATATAAGAATATAATTGGCCAGGCGTGGTGGCTCATGCCTGTAATCCTAGCACTCTAGAAGGCCAAGGCTGGTGGATCATGAGGTCGGGAGATCGAGACCATCCTGGCTAACACGGTGAAACCCCATCTCCACTAGAAAATACAAAAAAATTAGCTGGGTGTGGTGGCGGCGCCTGTAGTCCCAGCTACTTAGGAGGCTGAGGCAGGAGAATGATGTAAACCCGGGAGGCGGAGCTTGCAGTGAGCAGAGATGGAGCCACTGTACTCCAGCCTGGGAGACAGAGCGAGACTCCATCTCAAAAAATAAATAAATGAATAAATAAAAGAATATAATCAAGATTAAGCTTGAAAGTCCTTTAGGGCCGGGCGCGGTGGCTCAAGCCTGTAATCCCAGCACTTTGGGAGGCCGAGACGGGCGGATCACGAGGTCAGGAGATCGAGACCAACCTGGCTAACACGGTGAAACCCTGTCTCTACTAAAAAATATAAAAAATTAGCCGGGCGTGGTGGCGGGCGCCTGTAGTCCCAGTCACTTTAGGAGGCTGAGGCAGGAGAATGGCGTAAACCCGGGAGGCAGAGGTTGCAGTGAGCTGAGATCCGGCCATTGCACTCCAGCCCGGGCAACAGAGCAAGACTCTGTCTCAAAAAAAAAAAAAAAAAAAAAAAAAGAAAGTCCTTTAGGAGGGCACCAGGTAGGCAACAGACACACTGGTTCTTGATGCGTAAATTCACCTTAGCCTGCTCCTCTAGTTCTGGAAGAAGTTGCACTTTTTTTTTTCTGAGATGAAATCTTGCTCTGTAGCCCAGGCTGGAGTGCAGTGGTGCAATCTCGGCTCACTGCAACCTCCACCTCCCAGGTTCAAGCGATTCTTGAACCTCAGCCTCCCGAGTAGCTGGGACTACAGGTGCCCACCACCATGCCCGGCTCATTTTTAATTTTTTTTATTTATAGTAGACACAGGGTTTCACCATTTTGGCCAGGCTGGTCTCGAACTCCTAACCTCAAGTACTCCACCTGCCTCAGCCTCCCAAAGTGCTGGGATTACAGGTGTGCGCCAGCCATGCCCAGCTATTTCTTCTTGTTCTATTCTGTTTTTTTCATTTTTGGTTTTGTTTTTTTTCCTTTTCCTCCTACCTCCCTAACTTCCTCCTTCCTCCTGTCTTCCTTTGTCTTCTGTCTTCTGCTAAGCTTGACCATTTGAATTTGCATAAGTTAAATGAACAGGTGAAGAGATTCCATTGTCCTATGTCTCATGAGAAGGTCATAGGGGCTGTAAGTTAGGAAATCATCATGTGAGATTAAGCATGAAAGGCTCTTAGACTAAGTGGGCAGGGTGCAGTGGAGAGGAGATCCATGGAGTAGGTTTTAAACTGCGGTTATATCATCCAGGATTGCAGATGAAAAACTTGTGCTTGGGTTGACCCAGCCCTGGTGTGGGGCTGGGAGAGGGCAGTGCCCATGTTCAGCAGACACTTTACACTAGGGGCCTAGCCCTCCATGTCCCCTCCCCAGCCTCCCCATTACAGGCCACTACAAGATGCTTGCAAGGAATCAACCAGCAAGATATGTCTGCTTCCTCTGTGGCCTCCCCATAGCACATGCTCTGTAACAACCTAGAAGCCAATAGTCACTCCCTGACCCCCTCTTCCATGTGCACTAGAGGTGGTGGAAAGGTTCAAGATTTCTTCCACCATCTCTCTAAGGAGGCTGTGCTGACCACATGGCATTTAGGATCTGACTTCTCCAGTTATGGAGGAAAAGAAAAGTAGCTGTAACCACAACAGTGGTGACCTTCCCCATCACGTTTTTTTTTTCCCGAGACAGAGTCTCATTTTGTTGCCCAGGCTGGAGTGCAGTGGTGCAATCTCAGCTTACTTCAACCTCCACCTCTCAGGTTCAAGCGATTCTCCTGTTCTCCTGCCTCAGCCTCCGGAGTAGCTGGGATTACAGGCGTGTGCTGCCGTGTTCAGCTAATTTTTGTATTTTTAGTAGAAACAGGATTTCACTATGTTGGCCAGGCTACTCTTGAACTCCTGACCTCAGGTGATCCACCTGCCTCGGCCTCCCAAAGTGCTGGGATTACAGGCATGAGCCACCATGTCTGGCCCCCATCATGGTTTATAAGATGTGTTCTATCAGGTTCTTCATTCTTTCACTCACTCACGCATTTATTGAGCCCTTACTGTGTACTTGGCTCTGTGCTTGGTACTGGGGATACAAAGATAAAGAAGCTTCAGGCTCCCACTTTAAGGTGCTCATGGTCTGTGAGGGAGACAAATATCTACAAAAGCGAAGAGCAGTTAAGTACTGCAGGTGTCAATATCAAGGTGTTCAGGGGGCTCCTGCTCTCAGAGGAGAGGACTGGCCACTTCTACCATGGCCAGTAGAAGTGGGAGACAGGCATGTCAGGAAAGGTTTAGGACAACCCCAGTGCCTTGCATGGTACTTGTGCCTGGTGAATGCTATGGAATTAATGAATGAGAGGCGTCCTGGAGAAGCTGTTTGAGCTGAGTGCTGAGAAGCAAATAGGCATCCACCAGGTGGCAAAGGGAGTCAGGGCATTCTAGGTACAGGGAGCAGCTCAGACGAGGCCTGGAGGCACAACACGACACCATTTGCTCTGAGGACTGAAAGTGGTAGGGCAGTGGAGCACGGCTGATAGGGGTGCAGAAAGGGGCAGGCAGGTCCCGGTCATGGGCCAGAGGAGCCCGTGTGCAGGTAGAAGGAGATGCTGGCATAGCTCAAGTCTTAGGTCTGCCCACAGCAGAAGCTGACTGTAGCTAAATTGAGGAGAAAAGAAATGTATTGGAAGGCTATCTGGTAGCTCACTGAATGTCCGAGAAGGCTGGAGAACGAAGCTCAGAAATTGATCAGGACTCGTGGGAAGTTGGGTGGCTGGAACCAAAGCCACGGTGACAATGCTGCTGACCTGGCATCACTGCTGCCAGCGGACCTAGATGCTGCCACCCCCTCCAGAATGAGTACTGAACTCTCCTCACTTTTTTGTGCCACTCACTCCAGACGCGAAGCCTAGGCTGAGCGTGTGGTTGGCCCTACTTAGGTCATGTTCTTGCTGTTATGGTTCTGAAGAGCAAGGCTCTGGAGGCTGCAGCCTCCCCAGCAGAGAGTGGAACTCTGCCTCCTCTCAGGACTCACAACCACAGGTGCCTGAAACCAGGGGAGGGGTACATATGCCCGGTGGATAGGTGTCTCCCATAGAGCCTGGAGCCCATTCTAGCCTTCAAACTGGGATGATGGGGCCGTTCTGGATGTGGGAAGAGGAGACAGGGCATCCGCCTTGGGCCACTGAAAGCATCCACATCTTTTCTTTTTTTTTTTAAATTTAAATAGAGATGGGGTTTTGCCGTGTTGCCCGAGCTGGTCTTGAACTCCTGGGCTCAAGCCAGCCTCCCACCTTGGCCTCCCAAAATGTTGGGATGACAGGCGTGAGCCATGATACCTGACCAACATCCACATCTTGAGCTTAATCTGTTTGGACATCTTTCTGAATCCTTAGCCTCCTGCCAAGCTTTAGGAATGTTATATGCCCAGAAGATCTGAGTGTTTCATTAGTAATTGGAATTCTCCTCTGGAATCTGAACTATTCCAGTGGAAAAGGGAGATCATTGCAGCATCTGGATCCTCCCTGCACATTTGATTCCACTTGGAAAACTTCGGTGCTGCCTTTCGAGGACAGAGGCCGAGGCTTGGCACTCTCTAACAGGCAGTTACAGCGTGAATTCTGCTTCTTCCCCAAGGTAGGGTGAGACTCTCGGGGCCACAGGGTGTTTGGGAGGTGTCACTTTGCTTTTCAGACTAGAAGTTGGAGTTCTGGTTTCAGGCTTGGTTTGTGGAACAGTTGAGGCCCCTGGTGTCTAAGCTGCCCAGGTGATCTCTCTAGTTCTGAAGATGTCACCTGGTTGAGATGTTCTACCCTATCTCCTTTCTGAGAGCGCTAAAGGAGCTACAGCTTTGTTTGCCTGAGGCTGCCAGCATCACCTGTCACATCCTGCCCAGTTTCCTCATCCAGAAAAAACAAGAGGTGTCAGATAAGGTGAGCTCCAGCTCCCGTCTTGCCCTCAGATCTTCTGGGTATAACTCTTTGAAGCAAGGGCGCCTTGACTGGAATCTTGGTCACTCAGTTCCATTAATCTTAGACAAAGGAATTAATTTTCTTTAAAAAGAAAAATGCAGTTTTGAACTTACTGGCTCTTTGATGCCAGTGTTCCAGGACTTCCTGGGAAAGCGGGAAGCTGCCGCCCCCAGGAAGCAGCGAGTGTCATGAGCTGGGCTCTGGACTGGAAGTGATTCCTGATCCTGAGGCTGGGTAAGCAATACATGGCCAGGTTGGCTCTCCGAGGGAGGGAGCAGGGGCCTTCCTAGTTCCTGGCCAGTGTTGGTTCTGGCCTAGTTTACACTGAACTTGCCCATTTTTGTCCAGATGAAATGAAATTGTGCTAAAAGCAGCATTAAAGTGGAAAAGAAGTCTTACAGAACCTGAATTATTTTACTAAAACACAGCTTTAGTCATGTCACCCCCTCTTAATCTTTGAGAACTGCCCAAGTTCTGCAGAAGGAGCCCCACACTCCTCAGAGTGGCACATGTACCCTTGTTTGAGCCCGGGCCCACCTCTCTGGCATTTTTCTTACCACTACCCCTTCCCTAGCACGGCCCTTTTTGTTCCAGCCGGCCTCTCGCTGCTCCTGGATGCACTTCTCTCCCCTTGTTATATGCTCTTGGCCTTTGCTTATTGTTGTCTCTTCCACCTGAAATACCCTCTCTGGCCTTTTCCTCTTGGCAGATGCCCACAGGGCCAGCCAGGAGTCACCTGCTCCATGCTGCCTTCCTGAGTTGCCACCGTGGCATTTCTGCAATTGAATTTCTACCCTGCAGGATGCTGGGGTCAGTTGTAGGAGTGCCTGGCTCCCCACCACCTTGGATCTGTGGCTGGCACACAGTAGGTGCCCTGTGACAGGGACGAGGAGGGCTGCCTGAGGGGCCGTGAGGGAGCATCGGGCAGGCTCAAGATGTGGCCTGTGTCTGGCGGACTGTGTGCTTGGTGACCTGACTGTCTGCATGACTTCCCCAGTCTCCCTTAGCGCCTGCTGGTGGGGCTGCCACCTTGGTGGCTCTGCTGTTTGCTTGGGCCTGTCAGCAAGACCCTGGTGAGAGTAAGAAGGGGATTTGAGGGTATAAAACCTGTACTGGGGCCCCACTCACCTTGAAAAAGCCTTTGAGGGGACACTCTGAGGAGACGTCTGTGGTGAGGAGCTGGTTTAGAGGTGGCAGAGGCATCTCTTCCTACTGGCCCTCCTTGAAGAAGGATAAATATTAATGCTAGCTGCCCTTAGAGGACCCTTTCTTTTTTTTTTTTTTTTTTTTTTTTGAGACGGAGTCTTGCTCTGTCGCCCAGGCTAGAGTGCAGTGGCTGGATCTCAGCTCACTACAAGCTCCGACACCCGGGTTCATGCCATTCTCCTGCCTCAGCCTCCCGAGTAGCTGAGACTACAGGCGCCCGCCACCTCGCCCGGCTAGTTTTTTGTATTTTTTAGTAGAGACGGGGTTTCACCGTGTTAGCCAGGATGGTCTCGATCTCCTGACCTTGTGATCCACCCATCTCAGCCTCCCAAAATGCTGGGATTACAGGCTTGAGCCACCGCGCCCGGCCTAGAGGACCCTTTCGTTTCTCATGCTCAGCACTATCTGTTGGCTTTGCACAGAGACAGAGCTGGGGAAAGCAAGTCCATAGACCATGGTAGCAGAGACTGGGGCTCTTTAAAATGAAAATCCTGTCCCACCTGGTCATGAGGCAGTCAGGACAGGCTGTGGCTCTTCCTGTTCCTGCGAGGAAGAACACATCCTCCTGACAGTGATTGCAGGGTGCAGTGGGAGCCCCAAAGCAGGGGTTGCAGTCTCCATTTGTCTATGAAATGAGGGGTTTAGACTACAGGGGGACCTTTCCTGTTCCAAAATTCCTGTGAGTGGAGCCTGGCAGGCGGTGTCTTTATGGTGCCTCATAGTGGGACCCAGGGTTATCACTCAGAAGCTTCCTGTCATTATCCCAGGTCTGTGTGCCACTCAGAGAGTGCCACTGTGGAGAGAGACCTGTGGAGGAGCGGCTTTCTCACCGTGGCTGATTAGTTGGATTTTCTTTTCTTTTCTTTTTTTTTGAGATGGAGTCTCACCCTGTCACCCAGGCTGGAGTGCAGTGGTGTGATATCAGCTCACTGCAGCCTCTGCCTCCCAGGTTCAAGTGATTGTCCTGCTTCAGCTTCCTGAGTAGCTGGGATTATGGGCGCCCGCTACCACGCTTGGCTAATTTTTGTATTTTAGTAGAGACAGGGTTTCACCATGTTGGCCAGGCTGGTCTCGAACTCCTGACCTCAGGTGATCCGCCTGCCTTAGCCTCCCAAAGTGCTGGGATTACAGGCGTGAGCCACCGTGCCTGGCCTCTCTTTCTTTTTTTTTTTTTTTTTTTGAGGCGGAGTCTTGCACTGTTGCCCAGGCTGGAGTGCTCAGGAGGCTAAGGCAGGAGAATCACTTGAACTGGGAGGCGGAGGTTGCAGTGAGCCAAGATGGCACCATTGCACTCCAGCCTGGGTGACAGAACAAGACTCTGTCTCAAAAAAAAAAAATATATATATATATATATATTTATATGTGTATATATATACACACACCCACACACACACTAGAACTTGAAGCTGTAATAAAATGTTATATACATTATATACAAATAATTTCCTTTGATCTATTAGTATTGCTCTTGAGAATTTAAGAATAAAGAATAAAGAATTTATTAATTCTAAATAGGAAAAGTACAAAGATATTTATTTATTATTATTATTTTTAGTCTCATACCTTCCTGCACACCGAACAAAGATATTTATAGCAAAATTGCTTAAAATAGAACAAACAAACAAACAAACAAAACTGTAAATAGCCTCAGTGTTTCATGTGGCTATATAATTCATGATACCTAGACTCGGTGAGTATTGTGTCACAGTTATAATAATATGAAGATAATGTTGATTCTTGGGAAAATGTTGATGAATTTAGATGAAAAAAGTAAAACACAGAATTGCATAAGTGTGTAAAAACTGATTACACTGCCCATAGTAAAAATTGACATAATGCAGATAACTGGATTTAGGCAAAGAGGTTATGGGTAGGGCATGTGTGTGTTTGAAATCACTTTAATAATTTATACAGCATCTTTTTTGTTTTGTTTGGTTTTTTTTTTTTTTATAAGACAAGGCCTTCACTTCAAAGACTTTGGATTTGGGTGGAAAGGAGGCCAGGGGGAGGGACGCCCATCTGTTACTACCAGGAAGACCAAACAGCTCTGTCTTATCAGCTACTGGCACTGCATGCAGGGGCTGAGAGATTCAGATGGGCCTGACTTCATAGACTGGCTGAGTAACTCTGGGGTTCACAGCGTGGACTCTGCATCCAGCCCCCAGCTGGCTCAGGGCCCCAGACGATTTTCACACCTGCGTTTTCACGGAACCAGCCCAGTGAGCACGTGAGACTTTGAGCCACCCGCCCACTCACCTCTGGGCTGCCTCATACTGCAGGCCCCTGCCACAGCAGGAGGAAGCTGAGTCTCTCTTCTGCAGTTCCACCTGGCAGCAGGGAGGGTGTGCTTTGCTAATTGACCTCCTGCAGCCTTTTCTAACCCTGGTGGCGCCCTAGTGAGGTCGTGTCTTGCGCACTTACATTGTTGCACATATTAATTGAAATGTCGAATTTAGTTGCTCTTTAGTGCTAGCCACGTCCATCCAGTTCACATCTGACCTAGCAGGCAGGGCCCCCTGACCCCACATCTTGCCATGAGATCTGCTGGGACACGCAGCTGCAGGTGTGGGCGTGGGGCTGAGCAGCTGACTGTCTTCTGAGCACCTTCATATCTCTGTGGCATCTCAGAACCTCTGGACACCTGGTGAATGGCCTTCTCACCCACCACTCCCCTTGTGTGTAGTAGCCTTTTCTTCTGAGGGGGGAGCCTTATTTTCTTATCGTGTGGAGTGTCTATTTGTAGGGCCCATGATCATCCCCTCGCTGTGACCAGCCCAGGAATGTGATCGGGGCAGGACAGCGAGACTCCTTGGTGTTGTGCAGAGTCCCCAGGTGGGTGGCAGCTGGAGAGCCCGCGGTATACCTTGAGTTTGCA